>NC_058084.1:478997486-479365763 GCF_014858855.1 Bufo gargarizans | reverse complement strand
CTGGCAAATCAGGTAGAGGGACTCCCGTGTCTGCAGACGGGAGCCATGACGGAATGTCCAGGGGAGTTGTCTGCAGCAGAGTCCATGCCGCCGGTAGATCCGCTGGGGTGCGGATTGTGCACCTTTTCCCCTCCGATGAGAATGTCAGTCCAAATGGGAAGAGCCACTTGTAGGGAAGCTTGATAGCCCTCAGATGGTCTGTGAGCGGCCTCAGGGTTCTCCGCTTGGCTAATGTCGACGGTGCTAAGTCCTGAAACAGGAGAACTTTGGCTCCTTCGTAGAGCGGCTCCTTCTGCTCCCTGGCGGCTTTAAGGATCGCCGCTGTGTCGGTGTACCGAAGGAGACCACAGACTACGTCTCTCGGCGGGTCATTCTCCTTTGGCTTCGGCCGTAATGCCCTGTGGATGCGTTCTACGCAGACTTCTGCGGCCCTGTCGGCGCCCAGTAAGTTGGAGAATATGGCTGCCGCCGCTTCCGGAAGGGCTTCATGCGGCACTAGCTCTGGGAGACCCCGCAGCCTGATGTTCTTCCTCCGACTGCGGTTCTCCTGGTCTTCTATCAGAGCAAACGCAGTGTCCAGTGAGGAGGCAAGCGCCGTGCTGTTGTCACCCAGCGTCTGGGCAAAAGTTAGTATGGCCTCCTGTGTGTGCTCCAATTTCTCCACACGGTGCCCAATGTGCTTCACGTCGCTCTTGATTTCATTCAAATCTTGAATCACCGGAGCTAACGCTGAGGTCAGGGCTTGCTGTATGAATTGGCGCGAGATGGGTGCCGAGGAATAATCACGGGACCCAGCGTCTATAACTGAGGAGACGCCGTCCGCTCCCTCTGCGTCCTGTAGCCGGGCCTCATGCTCCGGCGGCGCCATCTTGGCAGCACTCGCGGCCGGAGGCTTCTTTTGCAGAAATTTGTCCATTTCTTGTGGACCGCGGTCCGATCTGTGGGGTTCAGGCGTGCCACTGGGTATATATCGACCCACTTTGCCCATTCTTTCGAAGCTAGATAGCAATATTAACTAGTTTGCTGGCTCACATGGAGAGGAGCTCTCTCACATGCGTCTGACTTGGCCGGAAGTCAAGCTCCGCCCATAGTAGTTATATTCTTGTACATAGGAGCAGTATTATAGTAGTCATATTCTTGTACATAGGAGGCAGTATTATAGTAGTTACATTCTTGTACATAGGAGCAGTATTATAGTAGTTATATTCTTGTACATAGGAGCAGTATTATAGTAGTTATATTCTTGTACACAGGAGCAGTATTATAGTACTTATATTCCTGTACATAGGGGCAGTATTATAGTAGTTATATTCTTGTACATAGGAGCAGTATTATAGTAGTTATATTCTTGTACATAGGAGCAGTATTATAGTAGTTATATACTTGTACATAGGAGGCAGTATTATAGTAGTTATATTCTTGTACATAGGAGGCAGTATTATAGTAGTTATATTCTTGTACATAGGGGCAGTATTATAGTAGTTATATTCTTGTACATAGGAGGCAGTATTATAGTAGTTACATTCTTGTACATAGGAGCAGTATTATAGTACTTATATTCCTGTACATAGGGGCAGTATTGTAGTAGTTATATTCTTGTACATATGCAGCTCCTTTCAGTTGTTATGCTTACTAACTTATGGAAATTGTACAGTTGATTTTATCAGCTCTGAGTTAAGTAACTAAAGGTCCATATATTGGCACATTTAGGTGTGAAATAACATAGTAATTCCTATTTAAATTCTGCATGAAACAGGAATAAACAGTATAAAACATGATTTGCATTGTGTGATATTTTATTAATATATAACTGCGACTCCAATTTTATGATAATCATTTCCTTCTTCCAAACTCTTATTTACATACTTCCGGTCATTTTGTAAACTCAGTTAACAATTTGAAGCTTTGTAGAGAATTATTAACCTTTTACCAGAGCTGACATTTATTTATTTTTTTCAACTTGTTTGATATTTTTTGAAACCTTGTCGCTTTTGTTTTTGTTAACAATGTGATGGCATATGGAACCTTTAGTACATGTAGAAATATATATATACATACACTTTTTTTTTTCAGAAAAATGCAATTTACAATATTGTTTATTTGTGTTTTTATGTTTTTCTTTACATGACCCATAAAGGGAATTTCACTTTTACATATTGTATTGTAATGCACTGGAATACTTACTTATTTATAGTCCCTTACTGTCTATCTATGTAAAATGTACAGGCAGCTATAACCAGAATTTACACAGGGCCGCCTTCAGTCCTTTGTTTGGCCCAAGGCTGTCCCTAAAATACATTATATAGTTGACAAAGAGAGTCCCCTGCTCTTGTGAAGCCGAGATCACTGTTGGTCATGGCATCTAAAAGTTTTCAAGTCTCAGATCTGAGTTTTCTCATGTGGTGAAAATATGGACACAACCACTATAAATGTATCTATCAAACAATTTCTGAAATCTATCTGTCTAATATCTATCTATCTATCTATCTATCTCATATCTATCTATCTATCTATCTATCTATTATCTATCTATTATCTATCTATCTATCTCATATCTATCTATTTATTTATCTACAACAACTGCTTGAAAAAAGTCCCAGTGAGAGGACTGAAACGTCGCATTGGTGATTAAAGAACACATTTTTAACCACAACTTATGGGAGTGCCTTGGAATTTCTACCATATATCTATTTATCTATCTATCTATTTATCTAAAAAGAAAAAAGTTTGCAGCACTTTTAAAGTGTAGATTGGTGCAATCTCTCCAAGACTGACTTTCGGTTCTTGGTCTCACAATGTCAACTTTGGAAAAAAAAAGGCATCACTCCAAGTATGGTGAAGAATGGTGGACCCAGTGTTGGGTTGAGTAAAAGCAGGTCCACCACCCTTCACCATATTTAGGCCTCATGCACACGAGTGCAAATTGTGCGTCCGCTAAAAAAAACTGATGCGTCATCCGTTTTTTTTTTTTGGAGGATCCGTTTTTTTTCACAGATCCCTTGTAATAAATGCCTATCCTTGTCCGCATATATGAAAAAAGTAGGACATGCACTGTTTTCTTTTTGCTGATGGGAAACACGGACAACGGACGCGGAACACAAACGGATGAACTATCAGCATTTTTAGGCTGACCCATTGAAATGAATGGGTCCCCATCCTATCCGCAAAAAAAAACGGAACGGAGGCCGAGAAAAACAACTGATGTGTGCATGAGGCCTTGGAGTGCTGCTTCTTTTTTTGCAAAGTATTTCATATCTAAACATAGTAACATAGTTTATAAGGCCGAAAAAAGCCCTCCGTCCATCCAGCTCGGCCTGTCATCCTGCAAGTTGATCCAGAGGAAGGCAAAAAAAAAAAAACCTGTGAGGTAGAAGCCAATTTTCCTCACTTTAGGAGAAAAAAATTCCTTCACGACTCCAATCAGAATAACTCCCTGGATCAGCGACCCCTCTCTAGTCGGTATAGCCTGTAATATTATTACGCTCCAGAAATACATCCAGGCCGCTCCTGAGCTCCTTTATTGTACTCCCCATCACCACCTCCTCAGGCAGAGAGCTCCATAGTCTCACTGCTCTTACCGTAAAGAATCCTCTTCTATGTTTGTGTACAAACCTTCTTTCCTCCAGACGCAGAGGATGTCTATATCTATATCTATCTCCTATCTATCATCTATCTATATATTTCATATCTATCTCATATCTATCTACAGTAATCTCTCATATTTACCAACTTTCATGCTACATATTGATGTATCTATCTATCTCATATCTATGTATCTGTCCCATATCTATTCAGATCTCTTAGCCATCTTTGCATCTGCTGCCCTCTTTATGTGAGGTGTCAGCAGTGTATTTGAGCAGCAGTAAATCACGTTACCCTCCTAGGAGCTTGTCAGAACTCTCTCCATGTATGAAAGGTGAAAGTAAACTTGTCACAGTCTTGAAGAATCAACCAAGTAAAAATAAAAAGAAGAAAGGATGTTGTTCTTGTAGTTTATGCATTGGGGTGGAATCTGTTATTTTAGGTGAGTAAAGACTTGCGCCCCCCTCCCCGGTCTCATTCCTGTGTTATTATTAGGCTGGGTAAACAGCGATCTCCCAAGGTGCATCACAAGCCAGAACAACACAATCATGGTGATCGCACCGGCGCAGCGTCCTCGCTGTAATCACAGGGCTCATGTTGTAGAATTTCTCTTCCAAGCAAGTTGTAGAAGAGATTGAAGAATACTATGAAGAAGCGTAAAATTACACAAGCGACAGTCAATATACATAATTCATCACCGGCACTCTCACTACAAGCGCCCCACAATTATTCCGTCTATAAATAGCGTTTATAGTTAGTTTAACCGTCAAGGCTGTGACATAAAATGTGAGGAAACAGCGACAGAAAGATTTCTATCCGGAGGAAAATAAATGATACAAATGTAACAAATTCATGAATCAGTAATAGTAATGTAAATAATAAAAATAACATTGTAACAAACATACTAACAAATCACCGCTGATTCGCGGCTCTTCCCATTGGTTGTTGGCTTCTTAACCCTTCCCACCCAGTACCATGACAGTATGGTGTGGTAAACGTGTCATTTCTGCATGAAATGGTCATATGGGTACATTCACAAGTGTAAACGGGATGTAGACTGTCATGCATTGCATGTGGTACACTGTAGCTCAGGGTACCTGGCACACAGCAGTGGCTGTGTCTGGTCACATGTGGGAACACAGTCATTTTGGCACCCATGCCCCCCCCCCCCCCCGTGTACCAGAGGTGATATAAAGAGGATTCCTGAGTACCCACATGGCAGATGTACTACACCATGAAGTGCTCCTGGTCACAGTTGTTAAGTAGCGAGTTATGTAAGTGGAAATTGGATCACTTGAACCTAGTGATGTCCTTGAGATCTGAGGAGGTGAAGAAAACCACTGCTACACTGCTCCTGACTCTGGACCATGTTTGGTCTGTTGTACAGCCTTCCATGGCTAAGCCTTCCAGCCTGAAGTGAATGTAGGTGAGCAAAGACCACTGAACCTGCTATGCCAGCAGTAGAGAGGGTCATTGCATAAGAAACTGCCTGCTACCAGTGTAGTGTTTTATCAGAGGCTGTTGCCTGTAGTAACTGTCAGTAACATACAGGAAGTGTAACCATCAAGCATATTGCGTGTATATGCATTATGATTAAGGGTGAGTTTGTCATCCAAAACGTGTCAATGTAGTCTCACCTGTGTGCCGATTTTAAGAGGATCCAATAAAGATTAGATTGTTCTTTTATGTTCCTGGCTGGAATCCTTGTCTATCAAGAATATTGCCTTTACCAAGAAATGCAACCATCATGCATATTGCCTCTGCAAAGACATGTAAGCATCAAGCATACTGACTCTTCCAAGAGGTGCAGCCATGAAGTATTTTACTTGAAACTGTCAAGCAAATTTCCTTTGCCAAGAAGTGTAACTGTCAAGCTTATTGCAATTGTCACAAAGTGTAACCATCGAGAATATTGCCTCTGCCAAGAAGCATACCCGTCAAGTATATTGCTCTGCCAAGAAGTATAACCATCAAGCATATTGCCCCTGCAAAGAAGTGTAACCGTCAAACATATTGCCACTGCCAAAAAGTGTAGCCATCGAGCATTTTGCTTCTGCTAAGAAGTGAAATTGGCAAGCAAATTGCATTTTTCAAGAAGTGTAACCATAAAGCATATTGCCTCTGCAAAAAAGTGCAACCATCAAGAATATTGCCTCTTCTGAGAAGTGTAACCATCAAGCATTTTGCCTCTGCAAAAAAGTGAAATTGTCAAGCAAATTGCATTTGCGAAGGAGTGTAACCAAAGATATTGCCTCGGCCAAGAAGTGTAACCATAAAGCAAATTGTCTCTGCAAAGGAGCGCGACCATCAAGCATATTTCCTCTGCCAAGAAGTGTAGCCATCAAGCATACTGCCTCTGCCAGAAGGTTTAACTGCAAAGTGGTGTGCATTGTAAACAATGTGGTATCCTCATATGGGGCCCTGAGGTCAAGTACCAATATGTCCATAAAGACTCATCCTCTTACATGTTTTGTACTGGAGGACTCCCCTGCAGAATTTCAAGGCTGACATTTGGGTTTCTAACGCAGACGTGCAGCTTGAACTGCCACTAAATCCAATGAGAATCATCCTTCTGTGCAGAATCCGTAGCAGATTTTTTTTCGTGTCAAAGCCGGAATCCGCACAGAAATTTTCCATAGGTTGAGGAAACCTAATTCACATGCATGGAATGCTGACGGTCTTTAGATTCGACGAGGATTTCGGCGCAGGATCCAAACCAAAAAGCGTGTCTTATTTCATCCTAGACATGATACTTTACATGTTTTACTATTTCCACTACTTGACAAGAAAATCTCACCGTGTTGGGGACAATCCGTGAAATTCCGTCATCTGTATCCACACTAGGGTCTTTAGCAGCGAACCGTGCACATGTTTTTACTCAATTACATAATAATGTGCAAACCTGCCAGTACATGCGTTTGATTGAAGTAATTAACTGCAGGCCGGTTAATAGCATTCTTTACATTTCTTGGCGCGCAGAACAGGGGTCCTGTTTTCCTGCTAATAACATTCTTTGAACTAATCAAGGCTCACTTCTTAAATATACAGCGATCTGTTATTAGTGCAGGGATCAGGACTGTTTCTCTAGAAAGTTAAACGTGCGCCTCGAATTACCAGAGATCAACATAATCCGCCGCTGACTGAGCCCCTATAGCGGAATGATTCTCATACGGAACATGAAGATTTCGCAGTTTATTTTTTTCACATATACAGAATCCTCCAGAGAGATGTTCTGTGTATTTACCTAGAGCTCAGCGTCAGTCAGGGGCGGCAAAGTATTCGTTAGTCCACAGACGATATATTTAGCTTTTCATTGCTTCGGATCAGATTTCTGTCATGGAATAAAACCACTGATCTGCAGCCTTTGTTTTGTACACATTGGACTATATACAGCACTGACTTCTCTATGACGGTACTAAACCTGCAACCAGTACGATATACTGAGAGATAAATAGAGCTACTGTATACAGTATTATCATAGTTGCATAAGAGCAGTATTAAAGTAGTTATATTCTTGTACATAGGAGCAGTATTATAGTAGTTATATTTTTGTACATAGGAGCAGTATTATAGTAGTTATATTCTTGTACATAGGAGCAGTATTATAGTAGTTATATTCTTGTACATAGGAGCAGTATTATAGTAGTTATATACTTGTACATAAGAGCAGTATTATAGTAGTTATATTCTTGTACATAGGAGCAGTATTATAGTAGTTATATACTTGTACATAGGAGGCAGTATTATAGTAGTTATATTCTTGTACATAGGAGCAGTATTATAGTAGTTATATTCTTGTACATAGGAGGCAGTATTATAGTAGTTATATTCTTGTACATAGGAGGCAGTATTATAGTAGTTATATTCTTGTACATAGGAGCAGTATTATAGTAGTTATATTCTTGTACACAGTGGCAGTATTATAGTAGTTATATTACCTGTACATAGGAGCAGTATTATAGTAGTTATATTCTTGTACATAGGAGGCAGTATTATAGTAGTTATATTCTTGTACATAGGAGCAGTATTATAGTAGTTATATTCTTGTACATAGAAGAAGTATTATAGTAGTAATATTCTTAACCATATTTCTTTTTATTGAAAGAAAAAGCAGAGGCTAAACGCCTATACACGACTACAGCTTAATGACAAGGAATCACAATATGAGTCCGACATATACATCATGTACAAACATCATATATAATCATGTGTATCAAACATAAAATAAAACTTAACAAAGAGAAGGGGGCAAAGGAAGGGAACATACAAGAGGGGATGGACGGGGGGAACAGGGAGGTAGGGAATTCTGCTCTACTAAGCAAAGTTTCTGTATGTTTTCCATGGAGACCACAATTTTAGGAAGCGGGAACGTGAGTTAGTTTCCCAATGTGCCAGCTCCTCAAAACGGTAGATCTGGTCTACCCTGTCTGTCCACATAAGGATAGTCGGGGGAGAGTCGTTTTTCCACAGAAATGGAATAAGCAGCTTAGCTGCTGTAAGCAACATGGTCGGGAGGTTGTTTTTGGCAGGGGTGATGGTAGTATTAGGGCACCATAATAAAGTAAGTTTAGCATCCAGAACAATCCTAGAGTTGCAAATTTGGTTAATCAATGGCTCAATTAATTTCCAAAACGTCTGAATTTTTCGGCAAGACCACCAAATATGTGACAAGGAGCCAATCTCCAGGCCGCACCTCCAACAAGCTTCCGGAACTTCCGGGTTCAATTTATGTAAGAATTCAGGCGTCTTATACCACCTACTAAGGAGCTTGAAGGAATTCTCCTGAATCCTCACACAGCGGTTAAAGCCGTGTGAATGCGCCAGAATAAAGGCTCTTTCCGGCTCCGTAAAGCTCAGAGAGAGCTCCTTCTCCCAGGAGGTCAGAAAACGGAGCTCCGGAGGGATTGAGGATAGTATTTCCTTATACATCTGGGATAGCGGCCTGAGAGTAGGTTTAGTGGCCATAACTTTCTTCTCAAGCCAAGATAAAGAGCCGTTAACAGGAAGGGACCTAACACCCCCTGTGATATCTCTCTTAAAGTTAGCCAAGTGGAAAAATGGTGCAGTCTTGACCTCGGGAAGGTCTAGTAGCAAATCCGAATTCAAACTACCATCCGGTAGGAGGACATCCCGCAAAGACATGTCAGCGAGCCTAGACCAGATACCGGAGGGGTTTAAAATGGATGGGTGGAGGTAGCTTTGTAGCAGTTTAAGTGGCATACCCGGATTAGGGAAGTTGAATGTTTGGGATTGGACCATTTTAGACCACTCTACCAGCATACCCTTCCAGACCGGGGAGGAGGCATAATGGTTAGCCGAAAAGGTTCGGACACCCCACATAGTGAGCCAATCTTGGTTAGAGAGCAGTGCAGATTCAAGGCGAGAGCAAAGGGAGCCAGAATGACGAGACATAGCTGCTACGCATCTACAGAGCTGTACAGCAGTGTAATACACCTTAACATCCGGCATCCCAAAGCCTCCGAGCTTCTTATCCCTAGTGAGGACTGAATAGGCAATACGAGGAGATTTGCCATTCCAAAGGAAGCGTGTGAACACACGGCGGACTTCTGTGAAATATGAATTTGGCAACCAAATTGGGAGGGTTTGTAGCAGATACAGGAATTTGGGGAGGATAAAGGTTTTAAGGTAATTTTTCCTACCAACCCAGGATACAAATGGTAGCTTTAGATTCTGGAGGTGGGTACGGACTGACTGAAGCAGCGGTGAATAATTAAGTGAGGCTAACTCCTGGACATTGGCCGAAATATGTGTCCCTAGGAACGTAATGTCCCTAGATGCCCAGACAAATGGAGTGTCGCGTTTCAGCGTATTGATCACATTTTGGGAGCACGAAATGTTAAGTGCCATAGACTTCCCATAATTAATTTTAAAATTGGATACGAACCCAAAGTCCTCAAATATATTTAATAACTTAGGTAAGGCCTCTCTAGGGTTGGATGTCATGACCAAAAGGTCATCCGCAAATGCTGCAGCAATATGAGTGCCAGCGCCCACCTGGAGGCCTTTTATATCTGGGTCCGCCCTGATTTTACATAGAAGAGTCTCCATCACCAATACAAACAATGCCGGCGACAGGGGGCACCCCTGCCGTGTCCCATTAGTGATGTGAAATGGAGGGGACAATGCACCATTAACTTTGACCATGGCAGAGGGGGCCGAATATAAAGTATGAATGGCAGCGATAAACTGGTCAGAAAGACCAAACCTCGCCAGGGTCCTAGACATAAATTGCCAGCTGACCCTGTCGAAGGCCTTTTCCGCATCTGTGCTCACCAATACTAAAGGTTTCGAGGATTTCTTGGCCCAGTGTATAAGGTGAAGAAGCCGTATCGTGTTCTCCGACCCCTGTCTGCCATGAACAAAGCCCACTTGTTCTCCATGGACAATGTCAGGAAGGACATCTTGGAGCCTGGTGGCTAAAATTTTCGCCCACCACTTCACATCAGTATTGAGCAAGGAGATCGGCCTATAGTTACTGCAGCAAGTCGGATCCTTATTCTCCTTATGTAGGACAGTAATGTGTGCCAATAAGGAGTGGGGAGCAAGGGAACCTCCAGTGAGAAGGTAATTGCATAAATTCTGAAAACGGGGAATTAAGATATCCTGAAAGGATTTGTAGTAAATGATGGAAAAACCATCCGGGCCCGGGCTTTTACCTGAGGGGATGGACTTGAGCACTTTGTGGATTTCAGCGTCAGTAATGGGTCTAGTTAAGTGTGCCGCTTTTGTTGGGGATATGGAAGGAAGGTCTAGAGACTGTAGAAATTTATCCGTGGCATCTGAGAGGTCACCAGGGGTGGCCCCGTTAGGGGAAGGTAAATTATATAAAGCCTCATAAAAGGCGCAGAAAGCCTTGGCGATATCAGGGGTGGATTTATGTACTTTCCCTTTTGGATCTTTAATAGAGGAAACAAAGGAGTCAGAGAATTGCTTCTTAGCTATGGCTGACATCAGTCTGTTTCCTCTATTTCCATGGGCGTAGGCCTTAAACCTTGAGCGCAGTACCAGCTTTGCTGACGTGACATTTAACATATTTCTTAGGTGTGTCCTAGCTTCCGTGAGTTCCGCTAGGGTATGAAGGGCCTGAGATTCTTTGTGCGAGGACTCAAGGCGAGCAATTTTTGTCAATATAGCATCTAGAGCCTGCGTCCTCCGTTTCTTCACATAAGCCCCTAAGGCAATGAGTTCCCCCCTTAACACTACTTTATGAGATTCCCATAGTATGGAAGGGGAGGGAGGGGAGTCCGGTGTATCATTTAGCGCGAAAAACTCAGAGATGGAGGCTTTAATCTTAGAAGCGTGAACGGGGTCTAGAATTAAAGTGTCATTCAGACGCCATAGACGTTCTCTTTTCTGTGGGCCATACAGGGAAAAGTATACGATAACAGGCGCGTGGTCAGAAAGTGTAATGGGGCCTATACGAGCTTTGGAGACATTGCGCAGATGTGACTCAGAGAGGAATAAGTAATCTAACCTGTGAAAGGAGGCTTTGGCATGGGAATAATAAGAAAAATCACGACCATTGGGGTTTAGGGAGCGCCACACATCTAAGACCTTCAATTTCTTCAGAGAGATTTTTAACCGTCTCAGGAGCCTATAAGAAACAGAAGGTCTGCCTGTGGAGGTATCAATGGCAGGGTCTAAGGCCACGTTGAAATCACCCCCCAGAATAAGCAATCCCTCTGTGAACGAGGAGAGAAGGCCTAAGGTTTGAACGAGCCATGGGACTTGGCCTCTATTAGGGGCATAAAGATTGGCAAAAGTCACAAGAGAATCACCAAGTACACCCTTTACGAAGATATATCTGCCCTCTGGGTCCACAGCAGTAGCAGAGTGTTTGAAGGGAAGGTTTTTGTGCACAGCCACACTAACCCCCCTGCTGGCAGTGCTATAGGTACTGTGGAACCATTGAGCAAACTTCCTAGGGGGAAGGTTAGGAACCTTACCGGATTTAAAGTGAGTCTCTTGTAAAAAAGCCACTGAAACTTTGTCCCTCAAAAGGAGGGAGAGAGTTTGGGACCTTTTACATGGCTCGTTCAACCCATGCACATTTAAAGAAGCAACTACAATAGATGCCATTGCATTAGCAGGTCACATAACTGCCCGTACAAGGTATACATGGAAATGCTTAGTAACATATAGTAGTCTAGAGCAGAGACAGGGAAGGTAAAAAGGAGGGATAGACATAGTAGAACAAAATAATAAAACAGTGGTAAAACAAACCGGTAAATAACCAGTACAGAAAACATGAAATCTATAGAGTAGTAAATGCTTCACTTATCGTCAGCCCAGACAGGGTTGAGCTGGCGAGGGGGCAAGTAAAGCACCTTGCGGTCTCTAACAATGGACCAACAAAAATATGTCCAGCACAGGGAACTCGCCGGTCCTTACCCTTCATAGGGGTATCAATATCTGCAACTGGAACAATGTCCAGAAAAACAAAGGAACGACTCCTTAATGTCCTGTCATGTTAAGCAGAGCAGTAAGCATATCAAACTGAAAAACATGAAAATGTGAAAATGAAAGACAGTCACCTCCAGGCCTGGAGATAGCAACCAGGAACCGCATGGGTCATCATGCGGTAATGAAGAAGATGGCGATCAGGTGGGGGCCTTATCCATCCTGCCCCTTCCCGGACGGTCGGATTTCCCAGCTGAAACCTTCTGCCAGTTAGCGACACGCGGTGGAGCTGGTAGGGGGCCATCTTGGTCAGCCGGGAGCCATGAAGGAATGTCGACAGGAGGCACCCCAAGCGATTCCCAGACAGAGGCAAGGTCTTGAGGAGAGCGAACGGTAAGTAATTTACCATTTCTGGAGATCGCCAAGCCGAAAGGGTACAACCATCTGAAAGGGATCGATGATTTCTTTAGGATATCCAGAAGGGGCCGCAACAGGCGCCGTTTGGCTAAAGTAGACGGAGCCAGATCTTGAAACATTTGAATCGGAGCGTTTTCATACTCCAGGACTTCCGATTCCCGCTGTTTCTGCAGGAGGGCCGCAGTGTCGACGAAGCTCAATAAGCCACAGATCACATCCCGCGGTGGTTCCTGTGGCTTTGGTCTGGGGCGCAATGCTCTGTGTATGCGCTCAATCACGATTCCGGCCGCCCGCTCTGCGCCCAGTAGGGTAGAAAATATTTCGCGCGCAACTGACGGCAGAACCTCCACCGCATGCGATTCCGGTAAGCCCCGTATGCGGATATTCCGCCTTCTACTACGGTTTTCCTGATCTTCTAGTTTCAGGAATGCATCATTCAATAAGGCCTTGTGGGTCGCTAAGACTTCTGAGGCTTTATGTTCGTATGCCATGATGTCTTCTTGTGCAGACTCCAGGGAGACGACTCTCTGGCCCAGATGCTTCAAGTCATCTTTTATGTCAGTTAGGCCTTGCTTGAGAGGCGAGAGAGCTGAATCTAGGACTCTTCTAAGTGTCCGTTCAGAGAGCGGCGGGTCGCGGGGTCTTCTTTCTGAAATGTCCGAGCCACTTCCCGCGTCCGAGAGGTCCCCTGCATCAGAATCTTGAGCAATGGATGCCGCCATGTTAGGGCCTCTCTGCACAGCAAGCCTCGGAGTTTTCCTGAGGAACTTTTCCATTTCTGGCTGCTTGGAGCGTAGTGGGGTCGTCTCTGAACTTCCTCTGGACTTATCCTTGCCAGTCTTCCCCATATTAGTGCAAATTATAGCTTAATTTAGGGCAAAGGAGCCGGGATGCTGGAGGAGCTCAAGCTCGTGCGGCCATTCAGCAGCGTGGCTAGGCTCCGCCCCTATAGTAGTAATATTCTTGTACATAGGAGCAGTATTATAGTAGTTATATTCTTGCACATAGGTGGCAGTATTATAGTAGTTATATTCTCCTACATAGGAGTGGTATTATAGTAGTTGTATTCATGTATATAGGAGGCAGTATTATAGTAGTTGTATTCTTGTATATAGAAGGCAGTATTATAGTAGTTATTTTCTTGTACTTAGGAGGCAGTATTATAGTAGTTATATTTTTGTACATAGGAGCAGTATTACAGTAGTATTATTCTTGTACATAGGGGCAGTATTATATTAGTTATATTCTTGTACATAGGAGCAGTATTATAGTAGTTATATTCTAACACATAGGAGCAGTATTATAGTAGTTATATTCTAACACATAGGAGCAGTATTAGTTATATTCTTGTACATAGGAACGGTATTATAGTAGTTATATTCTTGTAAATAGGAGTCCATCTTGTAACTTAAGAGTCCATCACAAATAAATGGGGGAAAAAAGATTAATAAACAGACAAAATTTCAGGATACATGAGCCAAAATTACTCTAAATATAAATTTCTCCATCGTTTTTCATTCTCGCCCTTTTTCCTAACCTCTATATATCTGATCCACCTTAGTTCTGACAGGATGAGGTTTACGGCTTTCCTATGATTGAAGGGCTCACTGTGGATGGACACTCTCGTTCTTGTATGCCAATGATAGTATTTGAGGGTCGTAATAATCAGATGCATGGTCCCCCGGTCAATGTCAGCTACCTGTGATGTTACACCATAGATGATGTCTGGGTAGGTTAGAGACTGCAGCCTTGGGATTCTTAGCTTGTTGGTTATCTGCTGCCATATCTGTCGCCCTCCCCAGCACATGGTTATAAAATGTTCCATTGTCTCCTCCTGCTGACAGCCCAAGGGGGCACATGCGATCTGAGACACTCAGATATTTTAAATTTCCTCTGACAAAAAGCTTCCAATGCAACGACAGCCAGTCAATGTCAAATAACTTTGCAGCAAGCCTCGGTCCATTGAGAACCTTTAGACTTTCCTGCAAGGTGGCCTTTGTGCAGTCTCTCAGTTATGGCTGCAAGTTATAGAAGGTCCTACAGATCCTGATATAGAGATCCTTCCTGGTTTTATTCTCCAGATAAACCTTGTCTATTCCCCATTTCTTAAAGCACTTTATACCATAGTCCAGTTACTGGGGGAGGAAGCCACGAGTCAATCAACCCCTCTTGAGACTGCCGCCTCGCACCCAAGACTCTGCAAAAGGCAATATCCAGTTCCTGACACTGTTCACCCACAGGGGACTGTTGTTTGAGTCCAGGCTACTAAGATTAACTTTTAGAAACATGGAGTCAAAGAAAACCCTTGGATTTAACATTTTCTAGCCGAGAAAGATTCTGGCAAAGGAAAGACAATAGAGACATTCAAGAAGACAGGGACCAGGTAAGTCTTTAACATAGTAACCCTTTCTCTATAGGTCAGCCTCCAGTTCGTCCGTCACTGAACCTTTGCATTTCCGGAACCAACTTTTCCTCCTAATTTAGTTTGGCATTATCTTCCCTCCCAAATTTGACCACAAGGATTTTAATTTGGGTGGAGGACTTGACAAATTGTGGCAGATCAAAGCCAGGATCAGTACTTAAAGTCCAGAGAGCTTGACTCTTCTCAAGGTTGACCAGAGACCCTGAGGCCTCTAAATGGCTTCTGATGGCTGCAGACAACATCTGCACTTCACGAGGTTCAGATATCACCACAGTCACATCATCCACGTAGGTAACAACACTCAGAGGCAAGCAGTGGGGGACCAGCACCCCCTGAAAATCACACTCCTGCAGTGACCTCAGAAACGGGTCTAAGGCAAACACATACAGCAGTGGACTCAACAGGCAACCCTGTCTCACCCCTGCCTCTACTTCAAAAGTGTCCCCTTTCCAACCATTGATCAGAGGAAAGCTCTTCGCCTCACAATATAAAGTTTTGAGCCAATTAATAAATTGTCCCGGAATACCGTACTTTGACAAAGTGGCCCATAGATACTCGTGGTCTACTCTGTCAAAGGCTTTAGCCT
The DNA here is from genome assembly GCF_014858855.1 of Bufo gargarizans. Lineage (NCBI taxonomy): Eukaryota > Metazoa > Chordata > Amphibia > Anura > Bufonidae > Bufo > Bufo gargarizans. The sequence goes on along the minus strand of NC_058084.1, from coordinate 479,350,335 downwards.
GGTCAAGACCAACAACATATCTCCCACACCGAAGAGCTTTACATCTCTCAAACATCTCCCTTATCGAGATGACTGCTCCAGAGATGTTCCGCCCTTTTACTGTGCCGAACTGACAGCCTGCCAACAGTGCCCGGGACAAACAGACTAACCTAGAGAACAGGATTTTTGCCAGAATCTTCCTGTCGACATTTAAGAGGGCAATTGTCCTCCTGTTCTTGATGTCACTAGGCTCCTTACCTTTTAGACAGCAGAATTAACAAGGACACCCTCATGGACAGAGGCATCAGGTGATTTTTTTAGACAGGTTTTGTACACATCCATGAGAATTGGAGCCAAGAAGTCCCTAAATTTCTTATAAAATTCTGCTGTTTATACCATCTGGACCTGGTGACTTCTTCAGGTGTAATTGATCAATGGCCTCTTCAACCTCCTCCACCATTAATTCTGCTGTTAAAGGAGAAAAGTCCACATCATTAGTATCAGGGCCTGGAGTGGCCTCCAAGTTTTGAGCCATTTTTTCCTTATCCAAAACTTTCTTCTGAAACAAATCAGTATAGTAAGATCTCACCACCCCCCAGGATACCCTCCCGAAATTCCTGCAAAACACCTTGGGAGTCAGTGAGACCTGCGATTCTCAAGGGGATCAGGAGCCCCCAAGGACACATAATCCAATTCAAGAACCAGGGAGGTGTACCTGCTGTACTGATACTGCCTTATCTCGGTCGATCTTTTGTTTGCCCCCCCCCCCTCCCCCACCGGCCGAATAGAGTGACTCCAAAATCTTTGTGGTCAAATTTGGGAGGGGAGAGAATGCCAAACTAAATTGGGAGGAAAAGTTGGTTCCGGAAATGCAAAGGTTCAGTGACGGAAGAACTGGAGGCTGACCTATAGAGAAAGGGTTACTATGTTGAAGACTTACCTGGTCCCTGTCTTCTTGAATGTCTCTATTGTCTTTCCTTTGCCAGAATCTTTCTCAGCTAGGCTCTTTAGCCTGTTCGTTCAACTTTTGTGGGGGAACAGGTTGAACCCAAGAAAAAGAGGGATCACCTACCTACAGAGGAGAGAGGGTGGGCTGGATATGTTAAATCCAAGGGTTTTCTTTGACTCCATGTTTTTGAAAGTTAATCTTTGACCGATTTAATAGCCACATGTTCCCTGCAATTTTCAAAGGGATCAGGAGCCCCCAAGGACACATAATCCAATTCAAGAACCAGGGAGGTGTACCTGCTGCACTGATACTGCCTTATCTCAGATTTCAGTCGGTCGATCTTTTGTTTGCCCCCCCCCCCCATCGGCCGAATAGAGTGACTCCAATTCTTTCCGCAGCCTGAGATACTGGCTGTACTTACTCCTCCCTCTTTTAACTGACAGTCTCTGTAAGAGGGATCTGATCTCCTCCTTGACGTCCTCCCACCAGTCAGCCATGTTGTCATAAAAGTCCACTCTCTGTAGCTGAACCTGAAAAAGGGAGTGGACACAATCCTGGACATAGACATCATCCAGGAGGCTGAAATTAAACCTCCATAGCCAACTTCCGATATCAGAGCGTTTAGTGGCTCCCAAGCAGAAAACCAAAGCCACGTGGTCAGAGTAGGGTCGACCTTCTCACTCATCCCGTTAACAGTCTCTGTAGGATTCACAAACGCCATGACTATTTTACTGCACAAGAATATGTGACGTTTGGCTTCCTACCACCCAGTGCAAAGACACCATTCAAGCCAGTCTGCAATATTATGTTATGTAAGACTCATGTAAATCCCCCGCCATCACCACAGGTATAGAGGTAAAAAGATACTGCTTCATGTCATTAAGTAGCTGGATTCTCTCAGCCACTGTCTGTGGGCCGTAGATATTAATGAAGCAGAGTCGTCTACCATGGATGGTCACCTTCCCATAGCTACCTCTGTTAACCTGTGTACAGTCACGACATTGGTGTTAAACAATATGGCCACCCCGGCATAAGGCTTCACAGCCAGTGACCAGTAAGAAGGACCAGACCGCCATTCACTCTCAGCCTCACTTAGAAGCCCTAAGATGGTCAAACGCGTCTCCTGTAAAAAGATGACATCTGCATCCAGATATCTGAGGTGATCGTATACCGCGTGTCTCGTCCTTCTTACTTTGATGCTGTTCACATTGCTTTAAGCAACTTTTAAAGAAAACCCCGCCATACTCACTCCCCTGAGTATTGGGATGCATGTCTGCACTAGAGGGGACAGTCTCGTATGGTGTGGATTTTGTTAAGGGGGGGAATTACACACATCATTCTGTACACTTTTCTGCCCCCCGTCCATCTCTATGTCCTCCTCAGATGGCTGCATATCCCACACAGATTGTACCTTGTCACTGTCCCCGGTCTGTGCCCCAGTAACAGAGCTCTGCTGCGTCACTGCATTACCCTGACCCATGGATGCATGTACACTGTCCTGCTGTTGGACTGTCTCTGCTGGGACTTGTGGTGCCACAGCTTCATGATGTTGCTCAAGGACAGCTGAAGGTGTTTGCGGCTGCTCTTGCCCACCTCCCTTCTGGAAAGAGAAACTTGCAGGCTTCAGTATTGGTTGTGTCACATGCCGGGGCTCATCTGGGGACACGGACCCTGATTGTGCTCTAGAGGAGCGGGATCCAGAGTCACAGCTCTGTCTCTGCTGTGAGAAACGTTCCTGGTTCCTATAGGACTTGGCCAGGGGCCCCATCCTCTCCAGGACACAGTCCATCTCCTTCACCACCTCTGCCAGCTCTATGCTCAGTAAGTGCAGCTTGGTATCATACAAGGTGGTACTATCGGGGTGCGCAGTTTTCAGGTTATATACACAGTCTATCTGCATCTGCAGCAGTTGTTTGTTGTGCTTTAGATCCCCCAGTCTCCTTACCAGTACCAGGATCTTCTCCACCATCTGCAGCTCAGGCGCATGGTCTCCTTCACCTGCTGTCCTGGTTGGGGCAGGGGTCCAGGCTGTTTGGATTCACTGGTCTCCTGCAGCTTTGCCTTTCCAGCTTTGCTGCTAGTACTTGCAGTTGTATCTGCTGAGGCCTGTTCACACTTTGCAGTGTTTGCAGACATGGCATTCCTGGTTACCTGCAGAGGCATTGCTGCAGATCTGGTGCGGCCCTGACAGGCCATGCTGGAAGCCACAACTTGTTGTTTTAAGTTTTCTTGCAAAGTCTGTTTCTCCAGAGATGTCCGTCTCTGTCTGTGTGCAGGAGAGGGGAGCTGCTCACCTGCTGCACGGCCTGTGCTCATCACCCCTGCACCTTGCTGGCTGGACTTGGGATCCGCTTGCATCTTCACTGCACTCACTTTATTGTTTTCTTCTTTCTTCAGAACAACGACGTTTCTGTCATTCTTTCCATTCTGCTGCTGACTGGAAACTCTTGGATTTGCATCCACTTTAGAAAGAGTTTGGGAGTTTTTTTCCCAGTGTAGGCCTGGAAGCCTGGGCCTTGCTGAGGGAAGTTCTCCGCCCGGGCTGGCCACTCCCTGGGCTTGACTTAATGGGATGGAAGAATCCCCTTCCGGCTTCCCACTTAAACCTCCCACTTCCCCTAAATAACACGCCAGCCGTTATATTGGTAAAATATGGCCGTAGCGGCCACCTTTATTAACTTATATAAACATACCTTTTATTAACATAAATACACATTTTCAACCATAATAAATAACAGATCATCATTTAACTTGTAAAACCGCTGTTAACCTATCCGAGAGATCCTGAGAGGCAACCCCAAACGTTGTATTCCCTCATCCAAAACCTTATAACTTTCCTTGCCCTTGGCCGCATTTCACCGACCCAAGGACACCAGTTCCACAAACTTCCAAGTATACAACTCCCTGGGCCTTCTTAGCCCACAGGAGCCGCACCCACCATAATTACCTCCAAGAGACGCGTATTACACTATATCACGCATCTCTTAGCCATGAATTGCCCCCCAGGATCCCAACATCCAACACTGCCACCGACGACCACCGGTGACACCTCACCTGCGGGCGTCCCGCCACACCTTGAGAGCCAATTCCAATCCCTCCTGAATGCCCAGGGCCCACATATCAATCCCGAGCTCATTCAGATGCACCCCGTCCGCCCTCAAAAACTGAGCCGAAGCAGCCTCCAGTTCCTGATGACGCACCACCAAACCACCCTGACGACGGACAAAACGCCCCACCTCTTTATTGAGCTTCGCCCGCGCTTTGTTAATGCGATCGACGGACCTCGCAAACCGCCAACTCCTCCTAGCCACCACGTCCGACCATACCACGATCAAATCCGGAAATTCCGCCAGCAAACGAAGAACATCCAACTTTATGTCCCGAATAACGTCCCGGGACCTACGCACACCTAAGTCGTTCCCACCCACATGTAGCACAACAACGTCAGGTACCCGGTCCAACGCGACATTGGCGTGAAATTCAGGCAGCACCCGCCCCCACAGGAGGCCCCGCAAACCGATCCACCGGACCCTGAGCTCAGCCGGAGAAAACCCCAGCTGCCTACCATTCCGCCGCACATCAGCCCTCAGGACCCCCCAGTAGACGTACGAATGGCCAAATATCCACGCCAAGCAGGTCGCCGCACCTACAAAACAAAAGAAAATCATTTGCGTAAACTACCCCCACGATGCATCAACAAACACAAGACCCCAACCGACAACAGCCCTTCTCCCCACCCTCAAAGCAGATGGGGCCGCACATACGCTTTAAAACACGACGACTCCCACTTACCTATCTTCTTTATCACCTTCTCCTCCAAACCCCATCGTGCCGCCTCCGTCGCCGCGCCAATGCGAAAGGAATGCGACGCATACTCCCCAGAAGGCAACCCCGCCGCCCTCAAACACTTCCGAAACACCGCCACAAATTGGAAAACCGACAAACTGGAACCGTCCTGATGCACCAGCAACGGGATAGGCCCAGCCGGCCGCACCGCCAAAAACTCCTCCACACACCGCACCGGGCACAACACCGTGCCCGCCAAAGACCGCAACCACAACACCGCGCCCCTACCCTCCTGGTCAGTTTTGGACCTCCGCAACCGACACCTCAACACCCCGCCATGTATGTCAACATCCTCCCGCAACAAACCCCCGGTACTCCTGCGAGTAGCCGAAACCAACTCGGATATCCTAAACGCCCCGAAAAAGGCCAAAGAAAAAGCCGCCCGAAACAAAAGAACCTCACCATCCGACACACAGATAGTCCCCACAATTGCAACAATACCTCAAAAGAAACCGGACGCCGTGCATCCCGATGCACCCTCCCCCGCCGATAACCCTTCAAGGCCTGCCGCACCAAAAACCCCTTCGTCCCATCCACCAATCCCCGCAACCGCAACCAAAACGATACTGCCGCAACCCGCTTAGAGGACACCGAAAACGAAACCCCTTCGCCAAACATCACCCCTAACCAATATATCAACAGGGTCTGATGGTCCGCAACCGCACCACCACCCCCCGTCCGCTCCACCAACTCCTCCCACAGAGACCAAACCGCAGAATAAGCCGACCACGTCGCACTACTCACGGACCGCCGAATCAACTCCACCGAGACCCCAAGGCCACGCTCCAGAGCCACTGGGGGCATGACAGCCCGTCCACCTCCGCCTCCGGCGCCAACTCCCGAAACCGCTGCCACTGGAAACGAGAAAGTGCGTCAGCAATCGAGTTCTCCACCCCCGGAAGATGCACAGAAACAAAACAAGCATTCAACCGCAAACCATTCAACACCAGCAACCGAAGCAAACGCAACGCCGGAGGAGAAGACGCCGATTGACTATTGATCGCCTGCACCACACCCAAATTATCGCAGTAGAAACGCACCCGTTTATTCCGCAATCTGTCCCCCCACAGGACCGTAGCCAGCACGATCGGGAAAAGCTCCAACAAGACCAGATTCCCCAGAAAACCTGCCTCCCTCCACTCAGCCGGCCAAGACCCAGCACTCCACTGCCCCCGGCAATAAACGCCATACCCACACGAACCCGAAGCATCCGAAAACAACTCCAGGTCCACGTTGGAAACGGGAGCCTCCATCCACAGCGCACGCCCATTAAACTCAGCCAAAAACACCTGCCAAACCTTCAAATCCTCCCTAACCTCCCCTGACAACCGCAAATAATGAAACGGGGCGGAAACCCCCGCAGTAGCCTGCGCCAGCCGACGACAGAACACGCGCCCCATGGGCAATATCCTACACGCAAAGTTCAACTTGCCCAAAAACCGACTGCACCCTCCTCAACTGCACCCTCCTGGCCCGCACTAGAAAGACCAACTCCGCAACCAAATCCCGCACCTTATCGCCCGGCAGGCGGCACTCCATCGCCCCGCTATCAATCTCAATCCCCAAAAAACGCAGCACCGTGGCGGGACCCTCAGTCTTGTCCCGAGCCAACGGAACCCCGAAACACGCCGCCACCCGCTCCATCGTATGCAACAACACCGAACAAACCCGCGAGCCCGCAGGGCCAATAAACAGAAAATCATCCAGGTAGTGTAACACCGAGTTCCAACCCGACTCCTGCTTCACCACCCACTCCAAAAAAGTACTAAACCGCTCAAACAACGAACAAGAAATTGCGCAACCCATTGGCAAACAACAATCAACATAAACCCCCCCCCCCAATGAAAACCCAACAGGTGAAAACTATCAGGGTGGATGGGCAGTAAACGAAAAGCCGCCTCTATGTCCGTCTTGGCCAAGAGCGCCCCCTGCCCAAAACGCCGAACCCACCGCACCGCTGCATCAAACGATGTGTAAGACACAGAACACAAGTCATTCTCAATCCCATCATTCACCCCCCCACCCGGCGGAAAAGACAAGTGGTGAATCAACCTGAATTTGTTGGGCTCCTTCTTGGGGACCAACCCCAACGGCGAAACCCACAAATCCGACAACGGCGGCTGGCTGAACGGGCCCACCACCCGGCCCGCCGCGACCTCCCTAGCAATCTTCTCCGACACCACCTCCGGATAACGCAATGCCGATGCCAAATTCTTCGGAACCGTACTACTACCCACACCCTGACACGGAATCCGGAAACCCCCCTGGAAACCAGCCAACAAAATCTCAGCACTCTCCCTATCGGGATACCTCTTTAAATAGGGCGCCATCTCTCCCACCCTCACCGGTGTCGCCCCTTTTTGCCGCAACCTCGGGTCCCTTCCCCTTACCCCTTTTAAAACACCTGGACAGACTATGCGCTCCGCCACACCCGGAGCACTCATGTTTAAACCGACAATCGGCCATGAACCGGCAATGGCCCTCGTTAAACTGCCAGCAACACCCCTTTCGCCCAGACCCCTGAGCGTCTCCGGCCGAGGTACCCCCGGCCCCACCCCGAAAGGGCGGCGCACTCACCTTCGGCGCCGTCATCAACCTCATCCAAAGACTGATGTCCTTGTGATCCCACCGAATGCAAGGCCTAACCGCTTTCCTCTGCCGAAACTGCTCATCATATCGCAGCCACGCAACACCCCCATACACTCTATGAGCCTCCCCAATCGCGTCCATGTAGCAAAACAACGCAGAGCAATGCTCCGGCGCCTTTTCACCAATCACACTGGCAAAAATGGCAAACGCCTGCAGACAATTCTGAAAACTCCGTGGAATAAGCCTATACCTCCTCTTCTCCTCATCCTCCCGCTTACTATCGTCCGGCCTACCCCTATCCAAATTGAACTTCTCCAACGGAAGCAGCGAAAAAATCTCAACGTACTCATCACGCCAAATCTTATCCTTCACCTCCTGCTTCAAATGGGCCCCCAGTGGCCCCTCAAAACATACGTATACCTCACCTTTCGCCGCATCCGCCAGCCGAACCCCGTCCCCTGCCACACTCCCCTGCGGAGGAGGAGCAACCACAGCCGCCTCCACCGGAACCACCGGGCCCGCGTCTGCCCCAACCCCCGCACTCCCTGAAGCCCCAGAGCCAGTAACCACCCCAGGACCCCCTCCCCCAACCGAAGCTCCCTGAACCCCCGGGCAAACAGCAGCAACCCCCCCCACACCCGCCGAAGCCGGAGCAGGCGCCCAAACCGCCACGGGAGACGGCGGCGCCCCTTGCCCCAACCGCGACAACAAGGCCAACATCCCGGACAATAACTCCTGCGCCACGCCCGCCGACCCAAAACCCGCCCCCGGTTCCGGCGCACCCCCCCTCTCCCCCCCACCCCCGATCCCCAGCCCCGTCATCGTCTCACCTGGCCGTTCCCGTGCAGGAAAACCGGCCGCCACGCCATCTTCACCAGCAACCGCAGCCTGGACCACAGGAATACCCGGCCCGGAATCTCGCACCGCCATCTCCAGAGGATCCACAGCAGCCGCCGACGAAGACTCCTCTTCCAGCTCTCCCTCCTCCAGACTTGCCTCCGACAGGGACCCACCGCTACGGCTCCTAGCGAGGGTGTGCAGGCCATCCACAGGCCCCATTCCATCCAGCCGAACCGATGACCCCGAGGACGGTCCCGCCCCAGGCACCGCAACTTCACACCGCGTGCCCCCAGCACCAGCACCGCTGCCCCTCTGCCGTGACCGGCCTGCTCGCAGTCCTTGGGGAACAGTCCTCGTAAGCTCCTCAGCTATCTCTGTGCTGCAATGCCGCCGGCCCACCACAAGGGGCCGCGGCGCACCCCGCTCCAGACTGCGTCGCACAGAAGGCAGGGCCGCACCACCCTCCACACGTGGCCGTGCCGCTCGCACTCCAGGTCCTGCACCCGCCTCCGCCGCCGAAACCGCAGCCAGCTCCTGCCCGGCCGTCACTCCAGCACCGAAAAGGACCCCCCCCCGCAGCCGCAGGTGAGTCCGCCAAACGTCGCCGGCCGCGCGCCCCCGCTCCAGCACCAACACCACGCAGGGGGACCAGACCAGGGGACGCCCGCTCCTCTCTCCCAGCACTCCGCCCTCCCCGCCTGGAAACCGAAGCGGCCGCCCTGTCGGCCGGACGCCGCTGCTGGGAGCCGGAGGGACTCCGAATCCGCCTCCTCACCCGTGGTGTCGCCTCAGGGCTGAGCCGCTCCGGCGGCGCCGAACGGCGCGTACTCGTCCTCACCTCCCGCGGCCCCCCAGAGGTAGGAGCCACAGCCAGGGCCCCTCGCAGACGATCCTGCAGCCACGCCGTCCCATGCTGCTGCGCCGCGTCCCGCACCGCCGCCATCAAAGCCTCAAACTCCGCCATCCTAATTTTACTTGCTCCTTCTCCCCTTCCTGCACTTCGTTTCCCACTTCCTCAATATCCTGCCCGCGAACTGTCCCTTAACTCCACCCCCTTCTCTAACTTCCGTCCAACCCTTCTCTCAATTAACCCCTGCTCTGCCTACAGTCTTCCCCCCAAGTCAATAGCGCATTCCGCTACGCTGCGCACGCTCCATTGCTTTTCTTCTCCAGACATCAGAAGAGCTACTGACACAAGTCCTCACAGCTAGGAGAAGTATTATAGTAGTTATATTCTTGTACATAGGAAAAGTATTATAGTAGTTATATTCTTGTACATAGGAGGCAGTATTATAGTAGTTATATTCTTGTACATAGGAGCAGTAATATAATGGTTATATTCTTGTACATAGGAGGCAGTATTATAGTAGTTATATTCCTGTACATAGGAGCAGTATTATAGTAGTTATATTCTTGTACATAGGAGCATTATTATAGTAGTTATATTCTTGTACATAGGAGCAGTATTATAGTAGTTATATTCTTGTACATAGGAGCAGTATTATAGTTGTTATATTATTGTACATAGGAGCAGTATTATAGTAGTTATATTCTTGTACATAGGAGCAGTATTATAGTAGTTATATTCTTGTACATAGGAGCAGTATTATAGTAGTTATATTCTTGTACATAGGAGCAGTATTATAGTAGTTATATTCTTGTACATAGGAGCAGTATTATAGTAGTTATATTCTTGTACATAGGAGCAGTATTATAGTAGTTATATTCTTGTACATAGGAGCAGTATTATTGTAGTTATATTCTTGAACATAGGAGGCAGTATTATAGTAGATATATTCCTGTACATAGGAGGCAGTATTATAGTAGTTCTATTCTTGTACATAGGAGCAGTATTATAGTAGTTATATTCTTGTACATAGGAGCAGTATTATAGTAGTCATATTCTTGTACATAGGAGCAGTATTATAGTAGTTATATTCTTGTACATAGGAGCAGTATTATAGTAGTTATATTCTTGTACATTGCAAGCAGTATTATGGTAGTTATATTCTTGTACATAGGAGGCAGTATTATAGTAGTCATATTCTTGTAAATAGGAGCAGTATTATAGTAGTTATATTCTTGTACATAGGAGCAGTATTATAATAGTTATATTCTTGGACATAGGAGCAGTATTATAGTAGTTATATTCTTGTACATAGGAGCAGTATTATAGTAGTTATATTCTTGTACATAGGAGCAGTATTATAGTAGTTATATTCTTGTACATAGGAGCAGTATTATAGTAGTTATATTCTTGTACATAGGACGCAGTATTATAGTAGTTATATTCTTGTACATAGGAGGCAGTATTATAGTAGTTATATTCTTGTACATAGGAGACAGTATTATAGTAGTTATATTCTTGTACATAGGAGCAGTATTATAGTAGTTATATTCTTGCACATAGGAGCAGTATTATAGTAGTTATATTCTTGCACATAGGAGCAGTATTAAAGTAGTTATATTCTTGTACATAGGAGCAGTATTATAGTAGTTATATTCTTGTACATAGGAGCAGTATTATAGTAGTTATATTCTTGTACATAGGAGCAGTATTATAGTAGTTATATTCTTGTACATAGGAGCAGTATTATAGTAGTTATATTCTTGTACATAGGAGCAGTATTATAGTAGTTATATTCTTGTACATAGGAGCAGTATTATAGTAGTTATATTCTTGTACATAGGAGCAGTATTATAGTAGTTATAATCTTGTACATGGTATCAGTATTATAGTAGTTATATTCTTGTACATAGGAGCAGTATTATAGTAGTTATATTCTTGTACATAGAAGGCAGTATTTATAGTAGTTATATTCTTGTACATAGGAGCAGTATTATAGTAGTTATATTCTTGTACATAGGAGCAGTATTATAGTAGTTATATTCTTGTACATAGGAGCAGTATTATAGTAGTTATAATCTTGTACATGGTATCAGTATTATAGTAGTTATATTCTTGTACATAGGAGCAGTATTATAGTAGTTATATTCTTGTACATAGGAGCAGTATTATAGTAGTTATATTCTTGTACATAGAAGGCAGTATTTATAGTAGTTATATTCTTGTACATAGGAGCAGTATTATAGTAGTTATATTCTTGTACATAGGAGCAGTATTATAGTAGTTATACTCTTGTACATAGGAGCAGTATTATAGTAGTTATATTCTTGTACATAGAGAGCAGTATTATAGTAGTTATATTCTTGTACATAGGTGGCAGTATTATAGTAGATATATTCTTGTACATAGGAGCAGTATTATAGTAGTTATATTCTTGTACATAGGAGCAGTATTATAGTAGTTATATTCTTGTACATAGGAGCAGTATTATAGTAGTTATATTCTTGTACATAGGAGCAGTATTATAGTAGTTATATTCTTGTACATAGGGGCAGTATTATAGTAGTTATATTCTTGTACATAGGGAGCAGTATTATAGTAGTTATATTCTTGTACATAGGTGGCAGTATTATAGTAGTTATATTCTTGTACATAGGGAGCAGTATTATAGTAGTTATATTCTTGTACATAGGTGGCAGTATTATAGTAGATATATTCTTGTACATAGGAGCAGTATTATAGTAGTTATATTCTTGTACATAGGAGCAGTATTATAGTAGTTATATTCTTGTACATAGGAGCAGTATTATAGTAGTTATATTCTTGTACATAGGAGCAGTATTATAGTAGTTGTATTCTTGTACATAGGAGCAGTATTATAGTAGTTATATACTTGTACATAGGAGCAGTATTATAGTAGTTGTATTCTTGTACATAGGAGCAGTATTATAGTAGTTGTATTCTTGTACATAGGAGCAGTATTATAGTAGTTATATTCTTGTACATAGGAGCAGTATTATAGTAGTTATATTCTTGTACATAGGAGGCAGTATTATAGCAGTTATATTCTTGTACATAGGAGCAGTATTATAGTAGTTATATTCTTGTACATAGGAGCAGTATTATAGTAGTTATATTCTTGTACATAGGAGAAGTATTATAGTAGTTATATTCAGTAGTAATTATAGCCAATGTAATATGCGCGTATTGCGCGCACAATACAGGCGTGGGTCACTTTTGCTAAATTTTTCAAGCTGCTAGAAGTTTCCTGAGACTGGAGAAAATGGTTGGCAGCAACTTTCGTGACTGTGAGGAAGAACTCCTGATCACTGTAAGTAATTTTACATTACAGCGCTGTTTTTGATTACATTTCGCATGCATGGCAGAACAATATCTTTATATGCAGATGGAGTACTCCAATATATTTGCGATTGCGCAAATCAGCACTAATGATGCGCACATTTTTTTGGCGCAATACATGCAAATTCACATTTTTATCAGGTCTGAGTAGATATTACTGATTGGTGCACTAAGTATTGTTGTGACACCACAGCACCATGTCTGTAGCATGTATGTATGGACAGCAGAGAAACCGTAATTCCTATCACACTACCTAACACCCTGCACTGGAACCTATCAGCTCCACTATATCAGGAAATAACCTACACTGACTATCTCCCACTAACTATCTGTATTATATACAGTCATGTGAAAAAATTAGGACACCCTTTGAAAGCATGTGGTTTTTTGTAACATTTTTAATAAAAGGTTATTTCATCTCCGTTTCAACAATACAGAGAGATTAAAGTAATCCGACTAAACAAAGAAAACTGAAGAAAAGTCTTTTCAAGATCTTCTGTAAATGTCATTCTACAAAAATGCCTATTCTAACTGAGGAAAAAGATAGGACACCCTTGCCCCTAATAGCGAGTGTTACCTCCTTTGGCTGAAATAACTGCAGTGAGACGGTTCTTGTAGCCATCTACCAGTCTTCGACATTGGTCTGAGGAAATTTTACCCCACTCCTCAATGCAGAACTTTTTCAGCTGTGAGATGTTTGAGGGGTTTCTTGCACGTACAGCCCTTTTCAAGTCACCCCACAGCATCTCAATGGGATTCAAATCTGGACTTTGACTTGGCCATTCCAGGACTCTCCATTTCTTCTTTTTCAGCCAATCTTTGGTTGATTTACTAGTATGTTTTGGGTCATTGTCATGTTGCATGGTCCAGTTCCGCTTCAGCTTTAATTTTCTAACTGATGGTCTCACATGTTCTTCAAGCACCTTCTGATACACAGTAGAATTCATCGTGGATTCTATGATGGTGAGCTGACCAGGACCTGCTGCAGCAAAGCAGCCCCAAACCATGACACTTCCACCTCCATGCTTCACAGTTGGTATGAGGTTCTTTTCTTGGAATGCTGTGTTTGGTTTACGCCAAACATGTCCTCTGCTGTTGTGTCCAAATAATTCAATTTTGGACTCATCTGTCCAAAGAACATTATTCCAGAAGTCCTGGTCTTTGTCAACTTTATCTCTGGCAAATGTCAGTCTGGCCTCGATGTTTCTCTTGGAAAGCAAAGGTTTCCTCCTTGCACACCTCCCATGCAAGTTAAACTTGTACAGTCTCTTTCTGATTGTAGAGGCATGTACTTCTACATCAACAGTAGCCAGAGCCTGCTGTAGTTCTCGAGATGACACTTTAGGGTTTTTGGAGACCTCTTTTAGCATCTTGCGGTCTGCTCTTGGGGTGAACTTGCTGGGGCGACCAGTCCTGGGCATGTTGGCAGTTGTTTTGAAAGCCCTCCACTTGTAGACTATCTTCCGGACAGTGGAATGGCTGATTTTAAAATCTTTTGAGATCTTTTTAAATCCCTTCCCAGACTCATAGGCTGCTACAATCTTTTTTCTGAAGTCCTCTGACAGCTCTTTTGCTCTCACCATGGTGCTCACTCTCACTTCAACAGTCAGGAGCACACCAAACTAAATGTCTGAGGTTTAAATAGGGCAAGCCTCATTCAACATGCAGAGTAACGATCTACTAATTATGTGCACCTGGTGTGATATACCTGTGTGAGATCTGAGCCAATTTAAGAGGGAATACATGTGAGGGTGTCCTATCTTTTTCCTCAGTTAGAATAGGCATTTTTGTAGAATTACATTTACAGAAGATCTTGAAAAGACTTTTCTTCAGTTTTCTTTGTTTAGTTGGATTACTTTAATCTCTCTGTATTGTTGAAACGGAGATGAAATAACCTTTTATTAAAAATGTTACAAAAAACCACATGCTTTCAAAGGGTGTCCTAATTTTTTCACATGACTGTATAAACTAACTAACTAACTAACTAACTAACTATCTAACGTAATGACACAGGAAAGCACAGAGCACAGCAATGTCACTGCTCTCGCTTTCTCTAAGAACGGCAAAATACTGCATACAAGGGCTGCTGGGGAGGTTCTTATATAGTAAGGGGGAGGGGCAGCTTTCCTATTGGTTGCTAGGGATGTTGCTAAGCTCAGACAAAGACATTGCAGCCTTCTCATTGGCCCACAAGCAAGAAGCAGGGAGGGATCATGGGTTCAGATGAAAAAAAATCTATAATATTCGCGATTGCGAATATATAGCATTATATTGTAGATCTTCCCGAATTCTCAAAGTGCCGATATTCGCGATAAAAGTTTGCGATTAGAATATTCGCGATTAACACTACTTCTATATAGATAGATGTGATATGCAAAATACCCATGGAGCCCCAGTTATGGGTCTTCAACACATAGATGTGGTATAGTAGTTTTGTTGATCATTCAGGAAAGTATTATTGCAGTATTATAGTAGATTGCTGTAATGCATTAAAGTAAAAAAATGAAGCTTTGCAGATAATCTGGTGTATAAATCTGCTATACCGACCCATATGTAGGGTGGACAGACGTCCGGTTTTAGGCTCCCTGGTTTTCTGGCTCCCTGTTCTCCGCAGGACCTGGACGGACACAGGGATGTCCACCCTTTCAGCAGCTCACACTCAGACAGCAGCACTGCGCTGTCTGAGTGTGAGCTGCAGAAACTGACCGAGGCATCTCTCACCCCCAGTCAGTCACTAGAGCCGCAGACATGGCTCCCTGTGGCTGACTGAGGGGGAGGGAAGCGCCCTGGCCGCCCACAGCTCACCTTCCCCTCTGAAACTTCTTCCTTCTCCTCCTCCCGTTTTCCCCCCAGTGGTGATGGGGGCGGTGACTTTGCAGAGGCGGGCGTGGTTTATAAGTTTGGGGGCGTGGCCGGTGAGGTCCGGCTTTCTTGGGTGAAGCCGGTGGCCGCCCTACCCATATGTCTCAATAATTATAAACTGGACATTAACACTGTTAGCCCCATTCGTCTTCCGTACGGTCTGTGTTTTAGTAAGAAGAAGGGCAGATGGACTAACTGAAGGTACTAAACTTTCTCCTTATTCATCCTTCTTGTGGTATCTTGGGCAACAATCTTGCAAGTCAATTTACATTAGGCAAAAAATAAAGGTGATTATTTTTAAAGTGCCCCCTAACCCCCTGTGTAGGTTCAGTATCTGATATCTGCCACCTGTCAGACAGAGGAGGTTCAGCAGCAGTCACATATAAATGCTGGCAGCTGAGCTGCATACCGCAGACTCGCTCCATCTCATCTGGAATGGATCAGAAATTCCAGCTTTATTCATGGAATGTGGGTTTCGTTTCAGCGATCTATCTTTATATTCCCCAACAAAGTCCTCCCCCTATTTTCTTACACAAAGCATTGTATTTTATTTTTTCAATTTTTAAGGTTTTAGTTGGTTCCGATGTAGACAAATCCTCTTTATGTGCTCTCTAAGGTGATTTTAGATTTGTGGGGTCTTCTATAACTATAGTTATCCACTGAAGACAATGGACGCTGGTTAATTTTAACCCTATTACTGCCAGGGTGTTTTTTGACTAAGTATCAGAATTATGACAAGCATAAATAAAACCTACTAAACCTAATGAAATAAATAAATAAATTGTATTCCCATATACCGTAGTTTCAGTAAGTATCCGGAAGTAGGCACCTTCATGCAGCTTTGCATCAAACCTTAAATACATACAAAGTCTGTGTCTCTAGGGCCACTTTCTGTACAGGTGTGCACCCAGTAAGCCAGTGTAACCTATTGAAGACAACCAAGTGTATAAAAAGTCTACACACCCCTGTTAAAATGTCAGGTTTCTGTGCTGTAAAAAAATGAGACAAAGATAAATCATTTCAGAACTTTTTCCACCTTTAATGTGACCTATAAACCGTACAACTCAATTTAAAAACAAACTGAAATCTTTTAGGTGGAGGGAAGAAAAAATATAAAAATAAAATAATATGGTTGCATAAGTGTGCACACCCTTAAACTAATACTTTGTTGAAGCACCTTTTGATGTTATTCCAGCGCTCAGTCTTTTTGGGTAGGAGTCTGTCAGCATGGCACATTTTGACTCTTGGCAAAAACACTCCAAATCTGTCAGATTGTGAGGGCATCTCCCGGGCACAGCCCTTCTCAGATCACCCCACAGATTGTCAATCGGATTCAGGTCTGGGCTCTGGCTGGGCCATTCCAAAACTTTCATCTTCTTCTGGTGAAGCCATTCCTTTGTTGATTTGGATGTATGCTTTGGGTCGTTGTCATGCTGAAAGATAAAGTTCCTCTTGATGTTCAGCTTTCTAGCAGAAGCCTGAAGGTTTTGGGGCAATATTGACTGGTATCTGAAACTGTTCATAATTCCCTCGAGCTTAACTAAGGCCCCAGTTCCAGCTGAAGAAGAACAGCCCCTTGGCACGATGCTGCCACCACCATGCTTCACTGTGGGGATGGGGTTCTTCTGGTGATGTGCAGTGTTGTTTTGGCGCCAAACATATCTTTTGGAATTATGGCCAAAAAGTTCCACCTTGGTTTTATCAGACCATAACACCTTTTCCCACATGCTTTTGAAGGACTTCGGATGTGTTTTTGCAGAATGTAGCCTGGCTTGGATGTTTTTCTTTGTAAGAAAAGGCTTTCGTCTTGCCCCTCTACCCCATAGCCCAGACATATGAAGAATACGGGAGATTGTTGTCACATGTACCACACAGCCAGTACTTGGCAGATATTCCTGCAGCTCCTTTAATGTTGCTGTAGGCCTCTTGGTCGCCTCCCAGACCACTTTTCTTCTTCTCTTTTCATCAATTTTGGAGGGACGTCCAGTTCTTGGCAATGTTACTGTTGTGCCATATTTTCTCCACTTGATGATGACGGTCTCCACTGTGTTCCATGGTAGATCTAATGCCTTGGGAATTCTTTTGTCCCCTTCTCCTGACTGATACCTTGATACAATGAGATCCCTCTGATGCTTTGGAAGCTCTCTGTGGACCATGGCTTCTGCTGTGGGATGCGACTAAGAAAATTTCAGGAAAGACCAACTAGAGCAGCTGCACTTTATTTGGGGTTAATCAGAGGCACTTTATATGATGGCCGGTGTATGCCGACTCCTATCTAACAGGATTGTGAATGTGATTGCTTAATTCTGAACACAGCTACATCCCCAGTAATAAGAGGGTGTGCACACTTATGCAATCACATTATTTTAGTTTTTTGTTTTCTTCCCTCCACCTAAAAGATTTCAGTTTGTTTTTCAATTGAGTTGTACAGTTTATAGGTCACATTAAAGGTGGAAAAAGTTCTGAAATGATTTATCTTTGTTTACAGCACAGAAACCTGGCATTTTAACAGGGGTGTGTAGACTTTTTATATCCACTGTATTTTGTGAACCACACAACCTACAGAAATACATGGATCTACAGTATATTAACAAAAGAATAACCACAAATTACGATCAGTAGTTAAATAATTTATTATTAGCAAATGTATTATTAACATGATTGACATAACATAATACATAAAAACATGATTAAAAATAATCGGACTGGTTGTGCGTGATCAGTGGAGCTAAAGTAAAGCGCAAGTGCAACAATTGGCCAGCAGATAGTGCTATATAGATGTAAGGAGATTATAAACACGAAAGACTAATCTTGAATCTACTAATGGAAATAAAGGTGACCTAAGGCTTAACGAATAATGTATGAAAAGCTAAATCACAAAAGTCAATCATACCAATATAAACTCAGTTATATACTGACCAATATAGAGTCCACAAAAACAGTAGCACCACCAGTCCCCTCCCCGACGTGCGTTTCGCGGTCTGCTTCGTCAAGGGGTACCCCTTGAGGAAGCAGACCGCGAAACGCCATTTATGCCTGCGTCTACATGAACTTATTTTTACAAAATAATCAAAACTGAAGAGTACAACAATCTTCATGAAGCCGGAAACAAAGTCAACATGTGGCCTGATTAGGAGCAGGGGGTTACTGATTACACATGCATTTACTGATCTCATCTAAGGGCCCTCTAAGTATGACAGTTTGAGGGCCCATATTGTATCTGATTTGTAAGGGGGAGAGGGGGTTATAACCTTGACAAGAAGTTCATTTACCACAACCTTTATTGGAACGATTGATGGAGTTGATTGAGAGGTAAAGATGACAGCAAAGGACTTTGTTCTTTCTTCCGGCTCTCGCAGCTCCAGCCTCCCCCCCTCCCCTACCGAGACACAGAACCAGAAAGTAATGCTTTTCATCCTGCACCCTGACTTCACTCACCGAGCTTTGATCCTGATAGCATAGAGTTATGGTTTTGCAACAAAAATCATGGTGACTCCCATGAAAGTTAAGCTTTAAACTCAAAACCACATAGAAAGATAATGGATGGCACCAGAGTATACTGTCCATAACTCAGGAGAAAAGCGCGGTGGAGAGCACGTCTACTCGGACCTACGATGGAGCTCTATCCCAAAAACTGTTAACATATAGTCCCAAAATGAGTCACAAAAGATGGCACTCACCAAAATTGTCCAAATAAGTCTTTATTCTTCACAGAACAATATATGGCAGCATGGGTGCAGGACACCACACAGGTGTGGCAAGCCGCGACGGCCATGTTGAGTGAGTACGCTACCTCAGGCCTCTGACCAGGTCGTAGGCCTGAGGAAGGATGGATGTCACAGTCTTAAGGCGTTAACTAGTTGTGATAACTCACCAAGTGTGTGTGTTAACTCCGCTACTTCTGTAATCAGGAACACAAACAGTCAGAGAATGGGCATGGGGTCTGAAACTGAAGCAGAAGTGATATCCAGAATGTAGTCAAGGCCAAGGTCATGAATCGTGATCAACTGTAGAGTAGGAGAGCTGCAACCTGAGCTAGCAGGGCCATGGCTGCCATCAGGAGGCATTGCTGGAGTAGAGAAAGGTAAGCTAGATTGATTAACACCCTGACTGCAAGCAGGGACACACCACTGAAACAGATTGATGGGTAACAAACCCTTGGCCATCCATGTGCCAAATCTGGAACCCTGGTTTCCTTACATTTAAGCAAAGGCTGCATATGTGTTGGTGTTACGGGTCGATTACATGTGCATAATAATAATAATGTCTATTTAGTTGGTGTTAGCTATGCATTCCAAAAATTATGTTGTTATTCTCCCTTATCTGGGATCTTTGTGGCACTACAGTATGACCCTCCAAGTGCTTCAATTAATATGAGAAATAATCCCTCAAACCACACCTCGGAGGCATGTTGCACAGTTGTGCCTCCATGCTGTTTATTTCAAGGCTATATATCCCTCTTCTCTTGTCAGAGGCCACCCTTAGACCTAACATCGGCAAACATGGAGAGTGGAGAATTATGAAAGTAGTAGAATTTCACAAAGGAGATTTGAAAATTCTACCATTACCACAATGTGGTTCAGGGAACCTTGGAGACCCCATGGCGGTACCCTGAGAACCAGTAAAATGAATGGAGGTTGAAAAATGGAGGATGGTGGGTTTATTTCTAAACAGAGGAAGATGAAAGAGTTTATCAGAAATTAGGCAAATTCATCGGTCAAGCTGAGGCATGGAGAGGGATCATGTGGTGGCTCCTTAGTCTTGCTTAGAATCATTTATAGACCGCTGAAGAGTCTAATGATAGATAGCTTTTGAGCCTAGATGTCTCCCGTTCTGGAAATCCCCATGTCTTTGGAGAAGTGCTATGGTATTTACATCTTAAGAATTTTCTTTGCTGTCTTCAAGGAACATGCCACTATGAAAACATTTTCAAAATAAACTTCAGGCCTGTATTACAGGATATGGGGTGACAGTAGGTGCAAAAATAACAGAGCATCAATTCTAGCTACAAAGAGATACCGGGATTTCACCAAATGCTAGAAGTTTATACATAATCAGAACATGCCCCTGTATTGCTTGCACACTTTATATATATATTACAGAGGATCCGTCATGGGAAAATAGAAGCCGGTGCCTTACTTAGCACAGGCTGCAGTTAGAGGGTTAGAGTTTTTCCAAGCCCCCCAGAGATTAAATAGAGCTGGCCAAATATGTAGCAATTACAGTTAAAGAGATATTGAACCTAGAAATGAGTAAGAAAACCAAAAACAGATAAAAAAAAAAAAGACTTAGATCTTTCTTCTCCTGATCCGATTTTCAGATGAAGTTTTGGAAGGTGCAGGTCTTAGCTCTCTGTTGCAGAGCAGAAGGTTTATGCAGCAGCAAGCTTCCTCCCAGCATGAGACATTGCAAGACTCGTAATCTCCTCTCTTTTGTACACCTTGGAATAAAGAAATGCTACTTTTTGTCATTCAGTAGCTTTTTATGCACAAACTACAGTATCCTGCTATTCAAAGGAACAATAATTCCAATAATGACCGTTATTTTTGGTATTGGCCTAACAGTGAGACTCAGCAAGGTGTGAAGGTTAAAGCTGCTCTCCGCATTGCACAGTCCATTCTTGTGCAAAGGGATCCTGATGATTCACTAATCCCACGTTATTTCACCGAGGAGACCCCTAGTGATTGCAATCTGCAGATGCACCACCACAGGACAACTGAGGTATTGCATAGTGCCCATTGTTATTAGTGGGCTGTCTATTTAAAGCGTGAACATATCAGGTCCTTGAGTACAAGAGACTCTTAATAGTCCTATGATCTTCATCCTCTTCTAACTACCGATGTAGCCAGCATTAAAGTCATACCTTTCAGAGCTGAACCCAGACATATCCCCTTCTTCCCCCTCTCAGCCCCCCTGAAATGTGCTCTCTCTTGCCGAGCACTAAATCACGCAGGGCAAGGGCTTTTTCTGGAGATCTGGTGATATACTGGGCTCCTCATAGGGACTGCTAGGTGGAGGCTTCCACCTAGCAGTGAGCCTGGTGATGTCACCGATACTGATGGACAGGGTTTAGCGCAACCCTAGCCTGTAAAGCCACCCATCAGGGCCGGTGACATCACCGGGAACACTGCTAGTTGGAAGCCTGTAAAAGTGCAAACAAAAGGCCCTTGCCCTGTGTGATAAAGCATCTCAGAGAGGCTGAATGGAGGAAGAAGGAGAAATGTCCGGGTTCAGCTCTGAACCTGGACAACCCTTTTAACTATGTGCAAAACTTTTAAAGCTTAAAGTTGGTACAGAGTTACACATTTTGGGGATGACACGCTAACCCACTGGCACTAATGGAGTTATCTAGGTGCTCCTCCTGGTCATCACCCTTTAACCCCTGTAGAGAGATCTGGACTCCGCTGCAGGGGAATCACCAAGCAGATACGTCTTGGCGTAGTGTCTGTTCAAGTGACGGCTAATCCACTGAGAATAAGAGCGAGGGATCAGGCAAGACTGTAGTCAGGGACAGGCTGAGGTCAGGGCAGGCAGAGAAAAAGTAATCCGATAAACAGTCCAAGGTCAAGGCAAGCAGCTCAGGGTCAGAATAGGGGATCAGGCTGAGGTCATCTCAGTGAAGGGTCAAAAGCAGGAAACAGGCAGACGTTGGCACGCAGGCAGGTGAAGGTGCCTTTAGTACCCCGGAGTAGCTAACTTTTGGCTGAGGAAGATGAGGACAATAAAGACTCTTTAAGGACCAGAAGGAGCACACATGCACGCCCTACAGGCAGAGAGAGGCATTGTCAGCAAGAACAGGAGAGCTACTCCAGTGGCCGGCCCCAACGGGAAAATGGGAAAGGAGACTACTGGGCCTAGATCACTGGAACCCGAGGGCACTGCAGCAGGAGAGATGAGGGGCGGTCGTGCCCGCTGGAGAGAGCGCCATAACACTCCTATGGTGTGGAAGCTTACTCATCCCTCATGTGCTTAATAGGAAGTAGTTCCCGTTGGTCAAAACACTTACTCATGACCTATAGAGACTACAGTACATCCTCAACATACCTCGCCTTCTGTCCATCACCCAGGTGGTTTACCCCCCGCTTCTCATCTCCAGCATCCTACAGTATCTATATCTTTTTTCTTGCAGACATTAAACTCCTAGGACCAGTGATCCTAAATTCTTGTATCGTCCCCTAATAGATTGTAAGCTCCTATGGTCGCAACTCTTATTCAACCTCCATTTCTTGTATCTAACCCTTAGCATGCAGCCGTGGCATACAAGTCTCTGTGTAGCCTCATAGCTGTGTAAAGTACAAGTACTGCAGCATAGTGAAAGGTGCGGCTCTATAAATGGTAGTAATATGAATAATTAGGTGTCATGGCGTTACGTAACAACGTTGTATAATGGAATTGTCTGTCCATTATGTTTCTCTCTGGTCTGACAATGCCTCATGATGAAGTGGCTGTAAGTAAGCCTGTGCCTGCTTCACCCTGACCCCACTGCTGTCACAGACAGCCGTCATCGATGGACCGCCGCTCATAATCCATTGAGAGGGTCTATTATATGGGTTTAATGCAAGCAACATTTTAAATATTCTGATGGAGGAACACAAAGGACACTATTAAGAGATTACGTGGTACATTAAAAAACAGCCATCTCGTTTGGTACACAGTCCTTCTGTTTTGGACAAAACTCGTGTATTTCAAGTTAAATTGGGATATTTGTTCTGATAACGTTATATAAATCAAGACCTAAAATTACCAAGCGGGTGAGAAAGAAGGGAGGACAGAGAAAAGAAACGACAATGAGATATCAGGTCACGTGGCTGGTGGTGGGTCTACAGGAACGGTGGTGGAACCAGTTATGGGACAGAGGAAACCTTGATGGGGCCAGTGTTGGAACCAGAAGAAAAGTAATTGAAGTAGTGGACAGCAATGGGACCAAGGGAACCGTATCGGAGGAACAGTGATAGGGCTTGGACTGAGGCCAAGAGAAGGTCTACCAGTAGAGGAGGAGTACAAGTCAAGGGATCGAAGGAAGGGTAACGGGAAAAAGGTATCCAAAAAGAGTGATATGACCAATTCTAGTACTGGAGGAATGGTTATGGGACCAATAATGGAACCAGAGTAAGAGTTACATAAGGAATGATGAGATGGGGCCAATTACTGGATCAGAGGAGCAGTGATAGGACCAGGCAAGGACCAAAAAAAAGAGTCATTTGATAAGTGATGGAACCAAAGGAACAGTTATAGGACCAGTAACTGGTTCAGTAAAATACTAATGATGGAACCTGATGGATTAGATAGATAGATAGATAATGAAATAGGTGATTATGAGATAGATAACTTGATAGATAGATGATAGATATGAGATAGATGATGATAGATAGATAGATAGATAGATAGATAAACTTTTGTAGACTATCTGAGGCCACACATAGCCTGCGGGTGTTATCGGACCCCTATTGATGGAGGAGTGGGGCGTTTTATCTGCTGCGACCCCCCTCCCTACTTTTTAAGAACTCTAGCCATATCTTAGGTTTAGTTCTATTATTTAAGCATATAGGTGCATTGACAAGAATTCTATTGCTTGCACCTTTGTGTCACGGACGGTGTACAGGAAACAAGGCAAAACAACATGCATAAAAGACTCGCTGGATCCAAAAGCTAAGGAACAAAAGGGAGACCCCTGCAGAAGACCTGGCACTTTCCCTGGCTGCTCAGCCTATGCATAGATCCGAATGGTGGAGGTATGCATATCCACGTACCTTGACTATATAACCCCTGAGCACCCTACAATAGTGAGGGGACACGACCACCGGCTCCCTACACCAGACACGGAGGGAGTCAGGGTCACCTGGGATCCAGCAAACAGAAAATAACAGATAACAGTATAACACTTAACTTTGTAGAGGAGAGGAGAACCAGATGGGCATGCACACATACTCCAGGAAGAAATATAAGCCGCCCAGAAAAGCCTTCTGGGGAGGAATTTAAAGGGAAGCAATTAGTCCAACACATGACAGCTGAGAGAGGGTAACGAGATGAGTGACTGAATACCACAACCAAGAAACTCAAGGGGGAGGTTCTGAAAGGCCTCTGTCAGAGCTTCTCAGCTGTCTGGTTGTGACAGTACCCCTCCCTCTACGAGTGGACTCCGGACACTCAGAACCCACCTTCTCAGGATGGGACCTATAGAAAGCCCTGATGAGACGAGAGGCCTTAATGTCCGTCACTGGGACCCACATCCTCTCCTCAGGACCATACCCCTCCCAATGCACAAGGTACTGAAGAGAACCGCGGACAAGACGAGAATCCACAATCCTAGAGACCTGAAATTTAAGATTCCCATCAACCATAATCGAAGGAGGAGGCAAAGGCGAGGGTACAATGGGTTGAACATAAGGTTTCAATAAGGACTTATGAAAAACATTATGGATCTTCCAAGTCTGAGGAAGATCAAGACGGTATGCAACAGGATTGATGACAGACAGGATTTTGTAAGGCCCAATAAACCTAGGACCCAACTTCCAGGAGGGAACCTTCAATTTGATATTCTTGGTAGACAACCACACCAGATCACCAACATTCAGGTCCGGACCAAGCACACGTCTCTTATCTGCCACACGCTTATATCTCTCAATCATGCTCTTTAGATTATCCTGAATCCTTTGCCAAATAGATGACAACAACGAGGAGAATCTGTCCTCATCAGGTAAACCAGAAGACCCCTCTCCCGAGAAAGTCCCAAACTGAGGATGAAACCCATATGCACCAAAAAATGGTGACTTATTAGAGGACTCCTGACGACGGTTATTTAAAGCAAACTCAGCAAGGGACAAAAAAGAACACCAATCCTCTTGATTCTCCGCCACAAAACAGCGCAGATATGTCTCCAGATTCTGATTGACGCGCTCTGTCTGGCCATTCGACTGCGGGTGGAAAGCAGAAGAGAATGACAACCGAACCCCCAAGCGAGAACAGAAAGCCTTCCAGAATCTGGAAACAAACTGCGTGCCCCTATCAGAGACTATGTCTGAAGGAATACCGTGCAATTTGACAATGTGATTAATAAATGCCTGCGCCAGCGTCTTAGCATTGGGCAAACCAGGAAAAGGGATGAAATGCACCATTTTGCTAAAACGGTCCACCACCACCAGAATCACAGTCTTCCCCGAGGAACGAGGCAGGTCCGTGATAAAGTCCATGGACAGATGTGTCCAAGGACGGGAAGGAATGGGTAAGGGAAGGAGAGGACCTGATGGCCGTGAATGAGGGACTTTGGCACGAGCGCAAGTCTCGCAGGCTGCCACAAAACCCTCAACCGACTTACGAAGCGCAGGCCACCAGAATCTCCGAGCGATGAGATCCAGTGTGGCTCTTACCCCCGGGTGCCCAGCAAGGACCGTATCGTGGTGTTCTTTAAAAATCTTGTGTCTTAAAGCGAGAGGCACAAACAACCTTCCAGGAGGACAAAGATCAGGAGCCTCTGACTGGGCTGCCTGCACCTCTGCCTCCAATTCAGGAAAAAGAGCAGAGACCACCACACCTTCAGCCAAAATGGGACCCGGGTCTTCAAAATTCCCGCCTCCCGGAAAACAACGTGACAGGGCATCTGCCTTCACATTCTTAACTCCAGGGCGGAACGTGACAACAAAATTAAACCTAGAAAAGAACAACGACCATCTGGCCTGTCTCGGGTTCAGACGCTTGGCTGACTCCAAGTAGGCCAGATTTTTATGGTCAGTAAATACGGTAATAGGGTGTCTGGCTCCCTCTAGCCAATGGCGCCATTCCTCAAAAGCCAACTTGATGGCTAACAATTCCCTATCTCCCACATCGTAATTTCTCTCTGCGGAGGAGAGTTTTCTTGAGAAAAAGGCACACGGTCGCCATTTGGCAGGAGAGGAACCCTGAGACAAGACCGCACCCACACCCACCTCAGAAGCATCAACCTCAACTATGAAGGGTAAATAAACATCAGGTTGCACCAAGATGGGAGCGGAAGCAAAACTCTCCTTGATATCAGAAAAAGCCTTACGCGCCTCTACTGACCAAGAAGAAAAATCTACCCCCTTTCTGGTCATATCAGTGAGTGGTTTAACAATAGAAGAATAATTCAAAATGAACTTCCTGTAATAATTGGCAAAGCCCAAAAAACGCATCAGCGCCTTCTGATTCTCAGGAAGCTCCCACTCAAGCACAGCGCGGACCTTCTCGGGGTCCATGCGAAAACCAGAAGCGGAGAGAAGAAACCCCAGAAATTGAATTTCTGGAACCGCAAACACACATTTTTCCAGTTTCGCATATAATTTATTCTCCCGCAGGATGAGCAAGACCTGACGTAAATGTTCCTTATGAGTTTTGAAATCGGGAGAAAAAATCAAAATGTCATCCAAATACACCAATACAAATTTTCCCATCAAATGATAAAAAATGCTGTTCACGAAATGCTGAAAAACGGCTGGGGCATTCATCAAACCAAAAGGCATAACCAAATTTTCAAAATGGCCCTCAGGAGTATTGAAGGCCGTCTTCCATTCGTCCCCTTCTCTGACCCTGACCAGGTTGTATGCCCCTCTTAGATTTAATTTGGAAAAGACTTTAGCCCCAACAACCTGGTTAAACAGGTCCGGGATCAGAGGAAGCGGATAAGGGTCACGAATTGTGATACTGTTCAGCTCCCTGAAATCCAGACAAGGTCTTAAAGAACCATCTTTTTTCTTAACAAAGAAAAAACCAGCGGCAACAGGTGACTTCGAGGGTCGTATGTGTCCTTTTCTCAGACTCTCAGAGATATAAGCACGCATAGCGATCCTCTCAGGTTGGGAAAGATTGTATAAACGAGATTTAGGCAGCTTGGCGTCTGGGATGAGATTAATAGGGCAATCGTACTCCCTGTGCGGGGGCAAATCCTGAACTCCACTCTCAGAGAAGACATCCGAAAATTCAGAGAGAAAAGATGGTATAGTCTTAGTAGCAACCTCAGAAACAGATGTCATGAGGCAATTCTCTCTGCAAAAGTCACTCCAACCATTTATTTGCTTCGCTTGCCAATCAATGGTGGGGTTATGCTTAGTGAGCCAGGGCAACCCCAACACCAGAGGGGTGGGCAAACCGCTAAGGACGAAACATGACACATCCTCAACATGAGCATCACTCACAATTAAACGGATATTGTGAACTATGCCCTTTAATGATTTCTGAGAAAGTGGAGCGGAATCGATAGCAAAAACAGGAATATCCTTTCTCAAAGCGCACACCTGGAAACCATGAGTTATCGCAAATTGATTATCAATGAGATTGACCGCTGCTCCACTATCCACAAAAATCTCACAAAAAATGTTCTTGCTCTCTAGCGCCACCCTAGCCGGCAGGACAAAACGGGAACTACAAACAAACGGAAAACCTTCAATTTCCGCCTCAACCCTGCCAATAGTAACAGACGGAACATTTTTAAAAGATTTTTTCCTCTTTGTTTCTTTATTATACCCAGAGAACTGCCTGAATCTCCTAGATGGACAAATATTTGCCAAATGATTAATACCTCCACAACAAAAACAAACCCTCCCATGCGGGCTGAATCTTCTATTGTCAGAAGCAATCAACCCCAGCTGCATGGGCTCCTGCTCAGAAGGGGCTGACAGCGACTGAGACCCCTGCGCAGAGAATGGGACCGCTGCACAGTCCTGGGACCGAGTATGACAGGAAAGAGAGATCTCTCCTCTCTCTCTAAGACGCCTGTCAATACGAACGGCCTGAGACATAGCAGAGTCCAAAGAAATAGGCCTTTCATGAAAGGCAAATGCATCTTTCAATCCCTCTGAAAGACCATGGCAAAATTGACTTCGGAGTGCAGCATCATTCCAACCAGTATCAACTGCCCATCTCCGAAATTCTGAGCAGTATATTTCTGCGGATTGTTTACCCTGGCATAATAGACGTAGTCTAGACTCCGCCAGAGCAATACGATCCGGATCATCATATATCTGACCCAGGGCTAAAAAGAATTCATCCACTGAACGGAGGGGCCGTGCCCCCTCCGGCAGCGAAAAGGCCCAGGACTGAGCGTTACCCCTGAGCAGCGATATAATGATCCCCACCCTCCGTTCCTCATCACCAGAAGAATGGGGAAGAAGGCGAAAATGGAGTTTGCAAGCCTCTCTAAAACGCACAAAATTCTCACTACCCCCGGAAAACGTATCCGGGAGCGAGATCTTAGGCTCAGAACAAACTCCATGAACGCCAGCTGAACCGGTCACTTGAAGCTGAGAAAAAGTCCTGCGGAGATCAGCTACCTCCAATGAAAGACCCTGAAGGCGTTCAGCCAAAAGTGAAACCGGATCCATGCTTGAGACGGTTATGGCGGCTTATAATGTCTCGGACGGTGTACAGGAAACAAGGCAAAGCAACATGTATAAACGACTCGCTGGATCCAAAAACTAAGGAACAAAAGGGAGACCCCTGCAGAAGACCTGGCACTTTCCCTGGCTGCTCAGCCTATGCATAGATCCGAATGGTGGAGGTATGCATATCCACGTACCTTGACTATATAACCCCTGAGCACCCTACAATAGTGAGGGGACACGACCACCGGCTCCCTACACCAGACACGGAGGGAGTCAGGGTCACCTGGGATCCAGCAAACAGAAAATAACAGATAACAGTATAACACTTAACTTTGTAGAGGAGAGGAGAACCAGATGGGCTGCACACACACTCCAGGAAGAAATATAAGCCGCCCAGAAAAGCCTTCTGGGGAGGAATTTAAAGGGAAGCAATTAGTCCAACACATGACAGCTGAGAGAGGCTAACGAGAGGAGGAGCTGAATACCACAACAAAGAAACTCAAGGGGGAGGTTCTGAAAGGCCTCTGTCAGAGCTTCTCAGCTGTCTGGTTGTGACACTTTGCTCATCAGTACTTATTTTGGTACTTAGCGATACATGCCCAGCTCCTTTGTGCTTCCCCTGATGAGTCTTTTTTCTCATCTGAAAGGGAAACATGCATGTAGGGATCTACTAAGATAGGGCTAACTAGGGTCAGTATATCTAGGGAAAGGTTACGGACGGGGTCGCCCTTATCAGGGCGGGTGCTCTGTGGTTAGGCTATCAGGGACAGCCTAGCACCCCGACTGTAGGGCAATATTAGGGACATTAATCCCAATCCCCATCTTTTTCCAGGGAGAGCCTCATTTTGTTTCCTTGGACAATTGATGCATCTTGGAACCCATCGACGGAGTGGTAGGACGAATGGTTTTCTTTTCAGTGTGCCGCGGCGCGCCATTGTTTCTACTACACATAAGCTTCTTGCCTGTGTCGGTTCATCTATTGTGACGAGAAGCCTTTTTTGTCTGTTTATTTGTATTAGTTTGATTTATCTTGAGGGCCATCAGTTTTAAAAGTGGTATTAAAAGTTACATTTTATACATATCTGAGTAACTTTGGATCACTCCTTTACTGTGCTTTTTGTAATTATTGGTGATCTGCAATATTTATACTTTATTATCTCCTGGGTGTTTTCCTTTACACTATGGACATCACTCAGAGATGTAATCTGCTCTCTATTGAATGTGGACTTCAGGGCTTTCCCTTCCATCTTTCTCGGAAATGTCTATTCTTGTGCTGTCATTGGTTTTGTTTCCTGTCCACTTAGAGACGGGGCTTTTGCGTTCAGTGAAGCGTTTGTCTTGTTTTCTGATTGGTCTGACAGCCTTGCACACAGCGGCCCCGGCACGCCATCTTCATACAGCCCTATATGTGCACTGCTGACACATTGTTTACCGCCGTTCTCCATTACATTGACGTGTTCGGGCAGGGATCTCAGTCTGTGCGACCAGAAACAATAACATTTCTAATAAGTCACAGTGACTGGTCCTGTGTGGTCCCCCCTCCCCAGTGACAACCCAAGGTCCGAGAACCTGCGGTGGTCAACTAT
Organism: Bufo gargarizans; assembly: GCF_014858855.1. Classification (NCBI taxonomy): domain Eukaryota; kingdom Metazoa; phylum Chordata; class Amphibia; order Anura; family Bufonidae; genus Bufo; species Bufo gargarizans. The sequence continues at coordinate 479,320,146 of NC_058084.1, read as the reverse complement.
AGTTGGGGAAACCTTGGGTCACAGGTAAGAAATGAAAGAAAATTGTGGTGCATTCACTTCATATACTTGGCACGGCGAGGGTCACAAATTCTGGTGCAAATCTAGACACAATCCTGGATTCATATATCTGCCCCAGAACATCATAAGGTCTTCAAATCCCATAAATGGCTATGAAGGATCCACATAATTAAAGGGGTTGTCTCAAAATATATTCTAAATTTTTTTCAAACCAGCTCCTGAATCTGAATACTTTTGTAATTTCATGTAATTAAAAATGTCATATAGCCACTGAGATATATGTGTATAGCGCCACCTGCTGTTTGTCCTTTTGTCCTGAGGTGGTCGCACATGCTCAGTTCCATCCCTCAGCTGCCACCAGCCATATCTACTGTAAGAGAGCTGCAGGAGGCAGGACACGCCCCTTGAGCAGTGATAAAGGGAGATCTGCAGCACAAAGGACACGCCTCCTGAGCAAAGAGAGATGCAGCAGAAAGGACACACCCCTGGGAAACTGAAAAAGGACATGCCCAGCTTGAAATAAATCTAGCAGAGCAATTGGAGCAATGAATGTTGAGATCTCTGGATCCATGTGAGGTACAGGGCTAGTTCTTGCTTCGTTAGAAAGAGATTGTCATGTGCTATATGATATCTGATTTTCATTTTTTGCATTTATTAACATACTTTCCAGATACAGGGGTGACAACTGGGTCAGAACAATTCTAAAATGACAGGACTTGTTGGGTGTTCCTGGTATGTAGGTATGTAGTGGTTAGTACCTACCAAATCTGGTCACAGGGGTTACATGGAAACAGAGGTCCTTTAATCCCTTCCCAAGTGTCCCATGTAAATTTGTGTCGGCAGACCGGCATTTAAAAATCGCACCAACTGGTAAGCGAAGCGGGCGCCATAGCTGCCGGGTGCCTGCTGTTTTAAAGAGCAGGCACCCAAGACTAATGTATGCGATCGGCGATAACGTCAATCGCATACATTTAACCCCTCAAATGCAGTTGTCATAGAAACATAGAATGTGTCGGCAGATAAGAACCATTTGGCCCATCTAGTCTGCCCAATATGTGATCACGGCATCTGGTTGGTTAAAGACCAGAAGCACCCGGAGAGGATCGGGGGAGCCGAATGCAGTGTGCGACAGCCTCTCTACTCAGGAGTGCTACAAGGCTGCCATGCATTAGTTATTTTGATGCCCTTGCCTGTGGCAGGGCTCCATAGGAACTTAGTGTAAGGGCTCATTCACACGAACGTATGGGTTCTGTTTCCGTATTGCGGACCGCATATGCGGATTCGCAATAAACGGACACCATTCCGTGTGCATTCCGCATCCGGAGATGCGGAGCGGTGCGGAGCAGAAGCATGGAATGGAACCCCACGGAAGCACTACAGAGTGCTTCCGTGGGGTTCCGTTCCGTACTTCCGTTCCGCAAAAAGATAGAACATGTCCTATCTTTTAGTGGAACGGAGGGATACGGACCCATTCAAGTTGAATGGGTCTGGATCCGTCCCTGAGACCTCACGAACGTTCTCCATGCATTGGGGACCGCAAATTGCGGCCCCAATGCACGGAACGGAACACATACGTTCGTGTGAGTGAGCCCTAATTCTCATAATGCTAATGCATTAGAGTCTATAAGAAAAGCAATGTAATGATTGCTTGATATAGTTCTCTAGGGGAACTATTAAAAAGTTAAAGTGAAAAAAAGTTTCTTTAAATTTTTTTTTAAATATATAAAAATTCTAATCATCCCCCTTTCCCCAAATTAAAATAAAATACATAAATATTTTTTTTTATTACATCATGGGCATTTCTGCATGTGAAAACGCCCAAAGTATTAAAATATAAAAATATTTATCCCATACAGCAAACGGCAAAACAGAAAAATAAAGGCAAAATGGCCGAATCACCATCTTTAGGCTACTTTCACACTAGCGTTCGTCGGTCCGCTCGTGAGCTCCGTTTGAAGGGGCTCACGAGCGGACCCGAACGCTTCCGTCCAGCCCTGATGCAGTCTGAATGGATGCGGATCTGCTCAGACTGCATCAGTCTGGCGGCGTTCAGCCTCCGCTCCGCTCGCCTCCGCACGGACAGGCGGACAGCTGAACGCTGCTTGCAGCGTTTGGGTGTCCGCCTGGCCGTGCGGAGGCGAGCGGATCCGTCCAGACTTACAATGTAAGTCAATGGGAACGGATCCGCTTGAAGATGTCACCATATGGCTCAATCTTCAAGCGGATCCGTCCCCCATTGACTTTACATTGAAAGTCTGAACGGATCCGCGCAGGCATCTTGCGCACTTAGAAATTTTTCTAAGTTATTAATGCAGACGGATCCGTACTGAACGGAGCCTCCGTCTGCATTAATATGATCGGATCCGTTCAGAACGGATCCGATCAAGCGCAAGTGTGAAAGTAGCCTTAGGGCGCTTCACTTTCCACCAAAAATTTTATAAAAAGTAATCAAATAGTCAGACACACCCCAGAATGGAACCAATAAAAAGTACAGATCGTCCTGCAAAAAATAAAGGCAAACACAGCTCGGTACACATAAAAATAAAAACGTTATGGGGGTCAGAATATGCCAAGGCAAAGAAAAAATTTTTTTTTTCCAATAAAAAAAGTTTAATTTTTTTTTTCGTATTAAAACACAAAAAAAACTATACATATGTGGTATTGTACTGACCCAGAGAATAAAAGTAACAGGTCAGTTTACTGCCTAGGAAATGGTGTAAAAAACAAAAACAAAACATAAAACTGTGGCGGAATTGTGTTTTTTTCATAATTCTACCCCATTCCAGATTTTTCTACCCACTTCTCACCACATTGTATGCAGCCGTAAATGGTGCCATTAGAACGTGCATCTTGTCCCCCAAAAAAAAATGAAAAAAATAAAATAAAAAATTATAAAGCTATGTCAATAAAAAAATGAAAAAGTTATGGCTTTGGAAGGGCTGGAAGCAAAAAACAAAAATGAAACAACGGAAAATCACCTTGAAAGGGTTAAAGAGATTGAAAGCTTATGGGTCAAGCTAGGAATTTTTTAAAGGATATCCCAACTTTGACATGTGCATCTCTTCAGGTGACCTATCCCTTTAATAGGATGTTTTTCTGCAGTAATTAAGTAAAAAGCCTCACAATGGTCCTGGTAGAATTAGGATTAGGACAATGTTCCTATGAATTACTTTATATCTGCGGCATCTCTAATGTTTTATTATTTCTTCCGGTGAGATTCCGGTGAATATCCAGATGGCACCGGTGCATGTTGTACCCGCTCAGATTTCACCTGGGGGATGGGGGGGTCCTGATTATAATTATATGTATGTCATCACGTGTCCATACTTACATCCGCCCGTATCGCAGCATCACTGACACGACACAAGGTAGTTTTAATTTTGCAATGTTTTGTCAACATTTCAATTTGCATTTGGCCGATGGAAACAGAGCGGAGACTCGTGATGTGCGGCCGTCATGGGAGAGCAGCACCAGGAGGAAATCATATAGGGGCCTGGGCTGTGGTATAGGGCTTTGTATCACTTGTTGGGCTTACAATAGCAGTAATGTAATGCAAAATGATAGATCGATAGATAAATAGATATGGATGGATAGATAGATAGATAGTGTGAGGATTCGCTCTGGCAGTTAGGATTAGCGGGTGCAGCACACAGGCAAAGTACAAGTTCTTGATTCAAAACATCAGTGTTTATTCACACGTGAAAGCAAAACAAAAACGCAAGTTGCTTGGTGATCGTTCACACACATGAAAAGTTCATATACAAAACAGTCACCTTTTCTCCTGGGTGTTACTTCACACCCTGTTGGAAGTACTGCTTTGTCAAGTCCACAGGCAGGCGTTCGCCCTTTACAGGGGTCTGAGCCCTCCAGCCCGACTCAAGCCGCAGTTCCCAACACAGCCCTCAGATCACAGCACACAGACCTCCTGAGCTCCACTGTCAGACAGAGGTAATTCTCTCCACCTGGCAGTGCAGGCTGTTTTTTATGCCTGGCAAAACCTGTCCTGGAACATAGGGAGTAGTCACCCACCCAGCACTTTGACTACTCCCAGTAAGAGCCGTCCCGGATCAGCTATTACAGCAATACTAAGTATCAAGGTGTCAAACAGCAACTGCTGCTGACACATAAAAAACAGCTCTTACTCCACCGAGGCCAGAAACCTCGGTGACACATACCTATCATCCACAATGATTCCTTGTACCTTCTTACATACAGTACAGACCAAAAGTTTGGACACACCTTCTCATTCAAAGAGTTTTCTTTATTTTCATGACTATGAAAATTGTAGATTCACGCTGAAGGCATCAAAACTATGAATTAACACATGTGGAATTATATACATAACAAAAAAGTGTGAAACAAATGAAAATATGTCATATTCTAGGTTCTTCAAAGTAGCCACCTTTTGCTTTCATTACTACTTTGCACACTCTTGGCATTCTTATGATGAGTTTCAAGAGGTAGTCACCTGAAATGGTTTTCACTTCACAGGTGTGCCCTGTCAGGTTTAATAAGTGGGATTTCTTGCCTTATAAATGTGGTTGGGACCATCAGTTGCGTTGTGGAGAAGTCAGGTGGATACACAGCTGATAGTCCTACTGAATAGACTGTTAGAATTTGTATTATGGCAAGAAAAAAGCAGCTAAGTAAAGAAAAACGAGTGGCCATCATTACTTTAGGAAATGAAGGTCAGTCAGTCCGAAAAAATTGGGAAAACTTTGAAAGTGTCCCCAAGTGCAGTCACAAAAACCATCAAGCGCTACAAAGAAACTGGCTCACATGCGGACCGCCCCAGGAAAGGAAGACCAAGAGTCACCTCTGCTGCGGAGGATAAGTTCATCCGAGTCACCAGCCTCAGAAATCGCAGGTTAACAGCAGCTCAGATTAGAGACCAGGTCAATGCCACACAGAGTTCTAGCAGCAGACACATCTCTAGAACAACTGTTAAGAGGAGACTGTGTGAATCAGGCCTTCATGGTAGAATATCTGCTAGGAAACCACTGCTAAGGACAGGCAACAAGCAGAAGAGACTTGTTTGGGCTAAAGAACACAAGGAATGGACATTAGACCAGTGGAAATCTGTGCTTTGGTCTGATGAGTCCAAATTTGAGATCTTTGGTTCCAACCACCGTGTCTTTGTGCGACGCAGAAAAGGTGAACGGATTGACTCTACATGCCTGGTTCCCACCGTGAAGCATGGAGGAGGAGGTGTGATGGTGTGGGGGTGCTTTGCTGGTGACACTGTTGGGGATTTATTCAAAATTGAAGGCATACTGAACCAGCATGGCTACCACATCATCTTGCAGCGGCATGCTATTCCATCCGGTTTGCGTTTAGTTGGACCATCATTTATTTTTCAACAGGACAATGACCCCAAACACACCTCCAGGCTGTGTAAGGGCTATTTGACCATGAAGGAGAGTGATGGGGTGCTGCGCCAGATGAACTGGCCTCCAAAGTCACCGGACCTGAACCCAATCGAGATGGTTTGGGGTGAGCTGGACCGCAGAGTGAAGGCAAAAGGGCCAACAAGTGCTAAGCATCTCTGGGAACTCCTTCAAGACTGTTGGAAGACCATTTCAGGTGACTACCTCTTGAAGCTCATCAAGAGAATGCCAAGAGTGTGCAAAGCAGTAATCAAAGCAAAAGGTGGCTACTTTGAAGAACCTAGAATATGACATATTTTCAGTTGTTTCACACTTTTTTGTTATGTATATAATTCCACATGTGTTAATTCATAGTTTTGATGCCTTCAGTGTGAATTTACAATTTTCATAGTCATGAAAATAAAGAAAACTCTTTGAATGAGAAGGTGTGTCCAAACTTTTGGTCTGTACTGTACCTCCCACCTTTGTGCTACCCTGAGGGAGTGAACACATGCCATACAGTGTACCCCGGACAGGGCATCCGCGTTTCCCTGCAACCGGCCTGCCCTGTGTTCTATGGAGAACTTAAAGTTTTCTAAGGACAGGAACCACCTGGTGACCCAGGCATTTCTCTCTTTGGCCTGGCTTATTCACTTGAGAGGGGAGTGGTCAGTCACCTGGCCGAATGTTCTCCCCAACAAATAATAGCAGAGAGACTCGAGTGCCCACTTGACAGCCAGGCACTCTCTCTCCACTATACTGTACCTGGTCTCGGCTGGGATGAGGTTGCGGCTTAGGAAGACAACGGGATGCTCCTACCCGTTGACTTCCTGAGACAGTACAGCACCGAGGCCTACTTAGGAGAGGTCTGTCTGTACTATGAATTCCCGCTTGAAGTCGGGCGTCACCAAAAACGGGGACCCACACAGGGCTGACTTCAAAGCGGAGAAAGCCTCTTCCGCCCGGTCATTTCAGTGAACTATCACTGACTTGCATCCCTTCAATAACCCTGTCAATGGCGCGGCTACAGTAGCAAAGTGGGGGACAAACCTCATGTAATAGCCTATCATTCCTAGGAATTACTTTACTTTAGTGGTGACAGGTCGGGGCCAATTTCTTATCGCCTCTATTCTGTTTACTTGGGGTTTGATCACTCCGCGCCCAATGACATACCCCAGGTATTTTGTCTCCTCTAACCCTATCACGCATTTTTTTGGGTTAGCGGTTAGTCCAGCTTTTCGAAGGGAGTCTACTACAGCCTATTCTTTGGGCAGGTGACTTTCCCAGTCAGTTCTGTGGATGACAATATCGTCCAGGTAAGCCGAAGCGTACCAACAATGTGGTCGCAGCACAATGTCCATTAGCCTTTGTAAAGTGGCGGGGTCGCCATGCAGACCAAAGGGTAACACCTTATACTGGTAAAGCCCCTCCTGTGTAATGAAGGTCGTTTTCTCTTTGGCAGCCTCCGTTAAGGGTACCTACCAGTACCCTTTGGTGAGGTCCAAAACAGAAAAATACCGGGCTTGTCCTAACCTCTCAATTAGCTTGTCTACCCGGAACATGGGATACGCATCGAACTTGGAGATTTAGTTTAGTTTCCGGAATATGTTACAGAATCGTAATGACCCGTCCGACTTTGGTATTGAGACTATAGGACTGTCCCACTCACTTTTGGACTCCTCAATGATGTCTAGTTGCAGCATTAGCTGCACTTCCTCCTCAGGCTCAGTGATAATGTCATGCTGGATTATGGAAGTGCGTCCAGGGAGGTCCGAGAACACGTCTGTGTTCCTGCTAACGAACTCCCTGGCCTCCTGAGTCTGTTTAAAGAAGAGGCTGTCAGCAATCTTCACTGTGGCAACCGCTTCCCTTGAATCAGACTGAGGGGTCGGAACCTCTCCTCCTAGAAAACTCGCCCGCGGGCTGTGGTTAGTACTGGTCTCCCTATCTTTCCAAGGTATGAGCAAATTCGCATGGTACACCTGCTCCGGCTTCCGCCGCCCTGGCTGGTGTACCTTATAGTTTAGTTCTCCAACCTTTTTGAGTACTTCGTAGGGTCCCTGCCACCTAGCCAGTAACCTACTGTCGGTACCAGAACCAAAACCCGATCTCCCGGGTTAAAGATCCGGACCCGAGCCTGTCGATTATACACCCGACTTTGCGCTCGCTAAGTTGCCTCCATATGTTCCTTTACCAGCTGTGGCGTTTCGAAAGTCAGCTATATACAATCACGCACCTGTGTAGAGCAACCTCTATGCGCACGGGAGTGACTTGTTGAATTTGACTTTCTACACTTACAGCTTACGCATCAGACACCCAGGCGTTAATCAAGTAGCCTTTTAATCCGGAGATGTTGCAGGGTAATCCAGACGGTAAAAGAATTTTGCCAACAATAACTCCTAACTCAGAAGATGGATACTGCTACTCAGAAAGCTGAGCACACTATGAGCAAGGCATCACTGGGAAAACAGGGAGTGGCTAGGCTAAACTAACTAGAAGCCTGAAAACAGTGGGGAGGGGAGCATACCAATACACAATTCAAGATACTGGAACAGAACACCAGTGGCAACACGGTTTCCATACATTCCTGCATCTGGGTAACATATTCAATAACGCTTTTTATATGATGTGGGTTGTTGCTCCCATGCCTCTTTGGCTATATACAACAGACCACGTGGATGTCTGACGTATAGTAGTTCGAAGGGCAAGAACCCAGTAGAGGCCTGGGGCACTTCTCGCACTGCGAACATAAGATAGGGCAGAAGGAGGTTCCAGTCCTTTCCATCCTTAGACACTACTCGTTTTAACATGGTTTTTAACGTTTTAATAAACCTTTCTACTAGGCCGTCAGTTTGCGTGTGATCGACGGACATCCGTATCTGCTTGATGTTCAGCAACTTACCGAGTTCATGCATAAACTTTTACACAAAAGGGGTCCCCTGGTCAGTCAGAACCTCTTTAGGTAGCCCTGCTCTGGAGAACATCTCCATTAACTCCTTTGCTATGAGTTTGGCTGATGTATGTCGCAGTGGCACCGCCTCCGGGTACCAAGTGGCATAGTCTAGGACTATCAAGATATGTTGGTGCCCTCTAGTGGACTTCAGTACTGGGCCTACGAGATCAATAGCGATTCTTTCAAATGGAGTCTCGATAATCAGGAGAGGTACTAAGGGACTGCAGAACAGGTGCTGGGGGCTAGTTGTTTGGCAGGTGGGGCAAGACTTACTGTACAAAATTCATCCACCTCTCTAAACACACTGGGCCAGTAAAACCATTGTAGTATCCGGTCCTGTGTCTTCTGCAGTCCCAGGTGACCCCCGAGAGCATGTTGGTGGGCTAACTCTAACACAAGTTTTCGATAAGCCTGGGGCACCACCAACTGTTCAATGGGTTCACCCCTGCAGCTGGTTTACCCGATATAGCACAAAACGGGGGAACAGCGACTTGGCCCCAGGTTGTTGGGGTACTCCATCAACTATTACCACATTCTCCCAAGCCCGGGATAGGGTTGGGTCTTGGCTTTGGGCTGTACCTAAAATCTCCCCGGAGATGTTGAGGTCTGCCAACTCAGGTCCCGGTGGCAAATCCCTCACGTCTCCCACCATTACCCTATGCAGGGTTGTCTCCCCCTCTTCCACCAAGGTTGCGGTCACCCCTACTGCTGGCCCTTTGGCCTGAGGTTCCCAGGGTTCTGGCCGTCCTCCTGAACAAGGCCAATCTCCTGGCCTTACCCCTGACTCAGGGGTACCAGTCACTCTCACAACTGGCCATGGGGCTGGGAAACCCGGAAAGTCTCTCCCTATTATGAGTTTGTAGTGAAAGTTTGCGGCGACTGCCACTTCGTGGGTCCATCTGCCGGCTACCGTGGTTAGAGTCACCAGCGCTGTGGGGTAGTCTTTTAAGTCTCCGTGAATGCACATCACCCCAACTTTCCAGCCAATATACTCAGCGGACCGCACTAGGGTAGCCCTTACTAGGGTCACCAAGCTCTCTGAGTCTAGCAGCGCCTCAACTTGAGTGTCTCCCACTTCCACCTGGCACAAGTGGTCTAGAGCCTTCGGGGTACCTGTGGCACAGAGTTTAATAGCATACAGTGACTGACAGTAACCACATTTAGCGTCCATGGGCTCAACCCAATGCGGACACTCTGCCCTTATATGGCCAGGTTCCTGACACCGCCAGCAGATTACCTGGGTCTGGCCCATAGTGTGAACCTCCTAGGTGGGTTTCACTGGCTCATATCGTTGGGCCTGGGGTGGGGAATTCTGGGGTATACCTGCCCCCCTCCCGAAAGGGACCCCTTAAGATTCTTAGTGGCCTCATAGGGTTCCACCAGGTCCACCAGGCAGAACCCTCCAGAATATGTCAGCCAATAGTCTATCCAGCATAGCTGTGGGACTCAGCACATCAGGCTGTTGCCACTTTTTCAAGAGGTAGAGTGAGTCATAATACTGGGGTTTCGTGGGCTCAGCCGGCTTAAACCCCCACTGATGTTCCCCCTGGGCCTGGACCAAGACATTTACCCCCATTCTTGCCAAAATCTCATCCTTTACCTTTGGGTAGTCGGCCACTTGATCGTCTGGCAAGCCGAAATATATGCGCTGGAAAGCGGATGCTAGGAAAGGAGCGCTGACCTCAACCTGCTGGTCTTGGGGCACCTTTTCCCTAGTGCTCACTTTCTGGTACATTGCCAGGTAGGTTTCGATGCTGTCTGCGGGTGTCATCTTAGGGATCACTGCACGGACTGCTTTCTGGGCATCGTGGACGCTTGGGTTGCTCCTGCTGTCTGCAAAGCCATCACGTGTTGTAGCAACAACTGGTTGGTCTCTTGCTGTTGCTTATTAGCCTCCCGTTGGTGCAGTTTGGTCTCTCACTGCTGTAGATTAGCTTACACGAGGGTCTTCACAACAGCCTCCATTTTGTCGTTAGGTACGGGTGGGGATTTACTCTGGCAGTTAGAATTAGCGGGTGCAGCACAGAGGCAAAGTACAAGTTCTTGGTTAAAAACATCAGTGTTTATTCACACGTGAAAGCAAAACAAAAACGCAAATTGCTTGGTGATCGTTCACACACAAGCCCTCAGATCGCAGCACACAGACCTCCTGAGCTCCACTGTCAGACGGAGGTAATCCTCCCTACCTGGCATTGCTGGCTGGTTTTTATGCCTGGCAAAACCCAGCCTGGAACATGGGGAGTAGTCACCCACCCAGCACTTTGAGTACTCCCAGTAAGAGCAGTCCCGGACCAGCTATTACAGCTATACTAAGTATTATGGTGTCAAACAGCAACTGCTGCTGACTCATAAAAAACGGCTCTTACTCCATCGAGGCCAGGAACTTCTGTGACACGTACCTATCATCCACGATGATTCCTTGTACCTTCTTACAAAAGATAGATAGATAGATTCCACTTAGAATTTTCCAAACACCTCCTCCAGGTCCACAGGAGCACCTCTAATGAAGCCTGTCGAGCAGAACTGTGCAGATTCCCACTTTACCTTGCTGTCCAGAAGAGGGCGCTATCATTCAGAGCCCATCTGCAAAGCAGCAGTCCCAGCCTCTACCATCAAAAAACCCTTGCTGCACCAAGAAGCACAAAAAACACAAAGCACCCTGCAACAAGTCACCCAAACCTATCCTGACCAAGCCACCAACCAATACAGCCTAACAAAAGGAGAAATCCAGAGGACGATACCCCAGGACCAAGAGGAGTACAGTATATCAGCACCTGGAGGAACGACATATGAACATCACAGAAGCTGACAGTATACCAGGGCCTGCAGAGGAAGTACAAACTGTCCCAACCCCAGAGACCGACAGATCCTGAGCCACTGCAGTGCAGACTGAGCACCCACATCCTGATCATCGAATTTGATCTCTGCCCAGACTTCACCTCCACGGAGTAGGAAGAGAGAATGTCCATACTGCTGGGGAAAGAGGAGAACACAGCGGCCATAGCAGCACAATATATTACTGCCTGCCATGGACTGAGAGGAGCCTGATATACCATGGACTCCTATATGCCCAACCTGGATGTGTCCCTATCCCCATCCCCCAAACATACCCTACACCCCTAGCATGGATGTGTCCCCATTACTGTTGATCGAACACCAAAGTGCTCGGGTGCTCGGGCCGACCACCTCGGGATGCTCAGGTGCTCTACCAAGTCAATGAGTGGATGAGTGAATGGAAGTCAATGAGTGAACCTGAGCATTAAACCAGGCACCCCCTGCTCTGAAGAGGGGAGGGTGTCTGGTTCACATGAAAAGGTCAGAAATTGATGGACACACCATTAAAGTGGTTCGGGAACAGCATAGGTGGATGTCTGGATGCACCAGGTCGCTGCTGGGAATGAAGTTGTCCGAGTAGTACGCCACTTTTACAGAATAACAATAATGCGCACAAAACCAAAGATAACATTGATTTTTGAGTAAAAATTGTTAGGAAAACATTCTTTCCTCTATATTTACTTGTATATAAAGTGCAAGTGATGCCAAAAATTACAAGGAAGAGGCACTCTGATACAACCTGTATATCACATAAAGGAGGGCCTCATTCACATTGTGGTACAATTGTTCAGGTAGTGGGACTCCTACACTCATAAAGTCTATGCACTAAGTGAAAGGGCTGCCAAAAATTACAAGGAACTGGCACTACAATACACCCTTTATAACACATAAAGGAGGGCATCATACACCCTTGAAAAAGAATGATTGATGGCCTGCTGGTGACCCTCTAAACAATTACAGTCAGGTCCATAAATATTGGGACATGGACACAATTCTAACATTTTTGGCTCTATACATCACCACAATGGATTTGAAATGAAACAAACAAGACTGTCAGCTGTAATTTGAGGGCATTTACATCCAAATCAGGTGAACGGTGTAGGAATTACAGCAGTTTGCATCTGTGCCTCCCACTTGTTAAGGGATCAAAAGTAATGGGACAGAATAATAATCATAAATCAAACTTTCCCTTTTTAATACTTGGTTGCAAATCCTTTGCAGTTAATTACAGCCTGAAGTCTGGAACGCATAGACATCACCAGACGCTGGTCTCATCCCTGGTGATGCTCTGCCAGGCCTCTACTGCAACTGTCTTCAGTTCCTGCTTGTTCTTGGGGCATATACATGACTGTATATGCGAGGGACTGCAGGTGAGCTGACCCTGTAAAAGATTGTAGTTGAGGGTCTACAGAAGAGCTGACCCTGTAAAACATTATATACAAGGGTCTGCAGGTGAGCTGACCCCCTAAAAAATTATATGCGATGGCCTGCAGGTGAGCTGACCCTGTAAAAGATTTTAGCTGAGGGCCTGCAGGTGAGCTGACCCTGTGAAAGATTGTAGGTGAGGGCCTGCAGCTGAGATGACCCCGTAAAATATTGTAGGTGAGGGCCTGTAGGTAAGTTGACCCTTTAAAACATTATATGTGTGAGGGCCTGCAGGTGAGCTAACCCTGTAAAATATTATATGCGAGGGCCTGCAGGTGAGCTGACCCTCTAAAAAAGGATATGCGAGGGCCTGAAGGTAAGCTGACCCTGTAAAAGATTGTAGGTGAGGGCTTACTGGTGAGCTGACCCTCTAAAAAATTATATGCGAGGGCCTGCAGGTGAGCTGACCCTGTAAAACATTATACAGACGTGGACAAAATTGTTGGTACCCTTTGGTCAATGAAAGAAAAAGTCACAATGGTCACAGAAATAACTTTAATCTGACAAAAGTAATAATAAATTAAAATTCTATAAATGTTAACCAATGAAAGTCAGACATTGTTTTTCAACCATGCTTCAACAGAATTATGTAAAAAAATAAACTCATGAAACAGGCATGGACAAAAATGATGGTACCCCTAGAAAACACAGAACATAATGTGACCAAAGGGACATGTTAATTCAAGGTGTGTCCACTAATTAGCATCACAGGTGTCTACAACCTTGTAATCAGCCATTGGGCCTATATATATGGCTCCAGGTAATCACTGTGTTGTTTGGTGATATGGTGTGTACCACACTCGACATGGACCAGAGGAAGCAAAGGAAAGAGCTGTCTCAAGAGATCAGAAAGAAAATTATAGACAAGCATGTTAAAGGTAAAGGCTATAAGACCATCTCCAAGCAACTAGATGTTCCTGTGAGTACAGTTGCACATATTATTCATAAGTTTAAGATCCATGGGACTGTAGCCAACCTCCCTGGACGTGGCCGCAGGAGGAAAATTGATGACAAATCTAAGAGACGGATAATCCGAATGGTAACAAAAGAGCCTAGAAAGACTTCTAAAGAGATTCAAGGTGAACTTCATGCTCAAGGAACATCAGTGTCAGATCGCACCATCCGTCGTTGTTTGAGCCAAAGTGGACTACATGGGAGACGACCAAGGAGGACACCATTGTTGAAAACGAATCATAAAAAAGCAAGACTGGAATATGCCAAACTACATGTTGAGAATTAAAGGGGCAGTAACATTCTAAAATATTCAAGTTTTAATGGTACAACTAAAAGACACATGAAACCCCTTACAAACAGAAACAGACAAACACGCGTGGGACCCCACTGACACATGAGCCGCCGAAATAGGCGGATTACGGCAGATGAGGCCCCTCGGGCTGACCCTTATTGACGTAGAGTGAGCCCCCAAGGGTCAAGGGGACACTTGGTGGTGAGAATAAACAATTGTCCTGTGATCCGGGATAGGGACACCAGGACAATGCCTAATAATGGTAAGAAGACAAAGGGTGGATCTTACCGGAGCCAGGTTGGTAGGCGCGTTTATTCGGCAAGTTCAGGAGGTCACCGGAAAAGGTGGTCCTTTCTCAGCGCCTTGAGGTGGTGTCCTTTGGGAAAGGGTTGTCTAGGATAGGGTCATGTGTTTGTGGAGTACTGCAGGGAGTAGATCTATCCCTGTTGCACCCTACTTGGCCTAATATGACCCTGACAACCTAACACGGGATCCGTGCCCCGCAAGGGGTGGTCCCGTCCGGAACCTCGCCCTGGTCTAAGGTCCCTGTAAGACCCTGCCGGGGTGATGAGGGGGACACCTAGTAAAGAGTCTTACAGGGACCTTAGACCAGGGCGAGGTTCCGGACGGGACCACCCCTTGCGGGGCACGGATCCCGTGTTAGGTTGTCAGGGTCATATTAGGCCAAGTAGGGTGCAACAGGGATAGATCTACTCCCTGCAGTACTCCACAAACACATGACCCTATCCTAGACAACCCTTTCCCAAAGGACACCACCTCAAGGCGCTGAGAAAGGACCACCTTTTCCGGTGACCTCCTGAACTTGCCGAATAAACGCGCCTACCAACCTGGCTCCGGTAAGATCCACCCTTTGTCTTCTTACCATTATTAGGCATTGTCCTGGTGTCCCTATCCCGGATCACAGGACAATTGTTTATTCTCACCACCAAGTGTCCCCTTGACCCTTGGGGGCTCACTCTACGTCAATAAGGGTCAGCCCGAGGGGCCTCATCTGCCGTAATCCGCCTATTTCGGCGGCTCATGTGTCAGTGGGGTCCCACGCGTGTTTGTCTGTTTCTGTTTGTAAGGGGTTTCATGTGTCTTTTAGTTGTACCATTAAAACTTGAATATTTTAGAATGTTACTGCCCCTTTAATTCTCAAATAATACGTTTTTCAGCAGTATCCAGGTGAGAGGTGCGTAAGCACCTTTCTCCCTTGAAGGGACAACCCTTCCCCCCTTTTTGCATTTTTCAAACTACATGTTGACAAGCCACAAAGCTTCTGGGAGAATGTCCTGTGGACAGATGAGACAAAAATCGAAGTTTTTGCCAAGGCACATCAGCTGTATGTTCACAGACGAAAAAATGAAGCATATCAAGAAAAGAACACTGTCCCTACTGTGAAACATGGAGGAGGCTCTGTTATGTTCTGGGGCTGCTTTGCTGCGTCTGGCACAGGGTGTCTTGAATCTGTGCAGGGTACAATGAAATCTCAAGACTATCAAGGAATTCTAGAGAGAAATGTACTAGCCAGTGTCAGAAAGCTTGGTCTCAGTCGCAGGTCATGGGTCTTGCAACAGGACAATGACCCAAAACACACCGCTAAAAACACCCAAGAATGGCTAAGAGGAAAAAATTGGACTATTCTAAAGTGGCCTTCTATGAGCCCTGACCTCAATCCTATTGAGCATCTTTGGAAGGAGCTGAAACATGCAGTCTGGAAAAGGCACCCTTCAAACCGGACACAACTGGAGCAGTTTGCTCATGAGGAGTGGGCCAAAATACCTGCTGAGAGGTGCAGATGTCTCATTGACAGTTACAGGAAGCGTTTGATTGCAGTGATTGCCTCAAAAGGTTGCGCAACAAAATATTAAGTTAGGGGTACCATCATTTTTGTCCATGCCTGTTTCATGAGTTTATTTTTTTACATAATTCTGTTGAAGCATGGTTGAAAAACAATGTCTGACTTTCATTGGTTAACATTTATAGAATTTTAATTTATTATTACTTTTGTCAGATTAAAGTTATTTCTGTGACCATTGTGACTTTTTCTTTCATTGACCAAAGGGTACCAACAATTTTGTCCACGTCTGTATGTGAGGGCATTATATGCAACGAATAAGCATGTTGATATGATGGAAGAGGAGGATGAGAAAAGGAAGATTCAACCATATACCCTTGGTAGTGGAAGGGGTGCATTCAGTACATTATAAACAACACATATAAAGTACCTTTATGTTCAGCCGCTTTCCTCTGGTGGAGTCAAGAAGTCATGGTCAATCCAGGCCTTGTTCATTTTTATGGGAGTCAACCTGTCAGCATTTTCAGTTGACAGGCGGATACGCTTATCTGTTATAATGCCACCAGCAACACTAAATATACCATCATATTGATACATTGCAAGGCTTCATTCAAACACCACCTGCAGTAGGAGGTCATGTGACTGCCTTTCTGGCACCCGGCCAACATTGTAAGCTACTAAAAAACTGAACTGGTGGCAGAGCAGGCCAGCACCTCCAAAACGTAGAGCGCCAGTTCGTGCCACGTGTCCAGCTTGGACACCCAGTAGTTGTAAGGCTCTGAGGGATCATTGCACTCCTTCACATCTAGGCCGCACATCAGGGTGAGGGAGCTGGCAGGGTGTTATGAAACTGTCCCAGGCTTTGGAGAGTGTTGCTGTCATGCCCTGCTCAGACTATGTGCGGAGGTCTGCCAGATTAGCAGCACGTGTCTAGTTTTTGTTTTGTTTTCGAGTCGTGCTAGATCTGCCTCCCTTCAGGTGCACTGGGTGGGGTCATTGGTTTAAATTACTCCCCCTCCCAGTGTTCTGTGCGGGTTATAGCTTCTGTCTGGCTTTGGAAGCAAGGAAGGAAGGATTGGCTGTTCCTGCTCAGATAAGATAAGTTGGTTTCTGATTTCTTGTGGTTTGCTGTCTAGGCTGTTTGAGTGACGTCTGTCCCCTCCAGGTTCTGAGGGAGCAGACTGCCCCTATTTCCCTTTCACCATCTCAGGGATTCTAGGATATTTTCAGCCCAGGCACGAGGACACATTATTCCAACCTTCAGGGTCTGAATGTGGGCATAGCAGTATAGGGAGAGCTGTTAGGGATTTGCTAGGAGGTGACCTTATCCCCAGCTTCTCGCCTAGAAACTTGTTGTTTATTTATCTGTGTATCTTATATCCTGTCTGCCGTGACATTATAACCCGCCAATACTTTGACTGCCATTGCTCAGCGGTTTTGTGATGGCGTCAATTGATGCGCTAGTTGACCGCATGCAGGGATTATTTCTAGAGGTTGCGGATCTGCGTAGTTCGGTCACACAGTGTCAGAATGCTCTGGCATCAGGTGCAGGTCAAATTTGTGGGGAGCCTAAAGTCGCTCTTCCTGATAGATTTGCAGGGGGTACGGATGACTTTGTCCGCTTTAAAGAGTCATGCAAGTTGTATTTTCGGCTGCGTCCATCTTCGTCAGGTGATGAAAGTCAGAGGGTTGGTATAATCATTTCTCTGCTTAACAGGGACGCGCAATCCTGGGCCTTTTTCTCTGCCGCCCGGTTCTCGGGCCCTCCGGTCGGTGGAAGAATTTTTCAAAGCCCTGGGATTAATTTACGATGATCCAGATCGGGTCTCCATGGCGGAATCTAAATTGCATAATTTATTACAGGGTGAACGTACTGCAGAGGTTTACTGCGTTGAGTTTAGGAGATGGGCTACCGAATCAGAGTGGAATGACCCCACGTTACGTAGTCAGTTTTGTCAGTGGTTATCTGAGAAATTGAAAGATGCCCTTGCTTTTCATGAGTACCCAGATTCTTTGGAGAATGCTATGTCTTTGGCAGTACGGTTAGATAGACGTATTAGAGAGAGGTGTAAGGTTCCTCTGCGCAAGGGATCCCTTCTGAGAGTGGTTTCGTCTCAACTGCTTCCCAGGGTGATGTTACAGGTAACTCTGGGGTAGGGGAGGAACCCATGCAGCTGGGTCAGGTATCTTTCTGTTCTGGTAGTAGAGACTTTAGGAAATTGCATAAACTATGTTACTACTGTGGGAAAAGTGGTCATTTTGTTTTTGCTTGTCCTTTTGTTAAACCGCATGTTGATGAGAAAAAGAAAAAAAAAACCTTCCTGACTCTTGGTTGCGTGAATGGAGTGGTGAAGCAAGCAGGTATGCAAGCTCCCTGTAATACTAGTTTTCTCCTTCCAGCTATGGTGGCGCTATACTCAAGAATTTATTTTGTTGAAGTATTCATTGACTGTGGTGCTGGGGTAAACTTTTTTGACTTTCTTTTTCTTCAAAATCTGGGCCTAAGTACTTGCACTTTAGAAAGAGAGACTCCGTTTTTTGCAATTGATTCTTCCCCTCTTTCTCAAAGGAGTCTCACTCATATTGCTCATGGTATTCAGTTAAGGGTGGGTGATTCACATGTTTAGATTATGTCTTGTTTTGTTATGAAGGATTTGCCCGCTCCTATAGTCTTAGGGTTACCGTGGTTGACAAAACATAACCCAATTATAGATTGGCAAGCAAGACAAATCATTGGTTGGAGTGAATTTTGTTCGGATAATTGTCTTGGCACATCTATCTCTGGTGTGTCCACTACGGCTCTACCTCAGTATCTCTCAGATTTTGCAGATGTCTTTTCGGAGGGTGGGTCTCAGGAATTGCCTCCTCATCGTGACTATGATTGTCCAGTTAATCTCATCCCAGGGGCTAAGTTGCCAAAGTCTCGGCTTTACAATCTTTCTCAATCCGAAAGAGAGGTCATGCGGAAGTATATCGCCGAGAGTTTGGCAAAAGGTCATATTAGGTCATCTAAGTCTCCGGTGGCAGTAGGTTTATTCTTTGTAAAGAAAAAGTATGGATCGCTGAGACCGTGTTTGGATTTCCGGGAGTTGAAGCGTATTACGGTCTGGGATCCGTATCCCCTTCCTTTGATCTCCGACCTTTTTGATCAGATTGTTGAAGCCAAGGTGTTCTCCAAGTTGGATTTGAGAGGGGCCTACAATCTGATCAGAATCAAGGAAGGGGATGAGTGGAAAACGGCCTTCAATACGCATGAGGGTCATTTTGAGAATCTGGTTATGCCTTTTGGGTTGACGAACGCGCCAGCGGTATTTCAGCGATTCGTCAATGACATTTTCCATCATTTGGTGGGGAGGTTCGTGGTGGTTTACTTGGATAACAACTCCTGTTCTGGTCGATGGAAATTTAGAGTTCGAAGGGTTCCCTTCAGTACCTGGTACACTGGAGGGGATACGGCCCTGAGGAAAGGATGTGGGTTCCGGCGCTGAATGTCAGTGCCAGCCGACTGGTGAGGGCTTTTCACAGATCCCACCCGGATAAGGTTGGTCCAGGGTGTCCGGAGGTCATCCGTAGAAGGGGGGGTACTGTCATGCCCTGCTCAGACTATGTGCAGAGGTCTGCCAGATTAGCAGCACGTGTCTAGTTTTTGTTTTGTTTTGGAGTCGTGCTAAATTCGCCTCCCTTCAGGTGCACTGGGTGGGGTCGTTGGTTTAAATTACTCCCCCTCGCAGTGTTCCGTGCGGGTTATAGCTTCTGTCTGGCTTTGGAAGCAAGAAAGGAAGGATTGGCTGTTCCTGCTCAGATAAGATAAGTTGTTTTTTTATTTCTTGTGGTTTGCTGTCTAGTCTGTTTGAGTGACGTCTGTCCCCTCCAGGTTCTGAGGGAGCAGGCTGCCCCTATTCCCCTTTCACCATCTCAGGGATTCTAGGGTATTTTCAGCCCAGGCACGAGGACACATTATTCCCACCTTCAGGGTCTGAATGTGGGCATAGCAGTATAGGGAGAGCTGTTAGGGATTTGCTAGGAGGTGACCTTATCCCCAGCTTCTCGCCTAGAAACTTGTTGTTTATTTATCTGTGTATCTGATATCCTGTCTGCCGTGACAGTTTCCCTGCCTCTGTTGGAACTGCTATGTGTTCCCCTTGTCTCCACTCCTCTGTTGCCCAAGGAACTACGGACTCTGCTGCCAGCGTTGTCTGTAGCAATTTTTCAAGAAGGACCTTCTGGTATTGCACCGTTTTGCTCGTCCACCAGAGGAATGAGAGATGAGAAGTTTTCTTTATAGCGGGGTTCGAGAAGGGTGAGCAACCAGTAATCCGTGTTGTCTAAAATGCGTATAATGCTTGGGTCGCTGGAAAGGCCGCATGACATGAAGTCAGCCATGTGTGCCAGAGTACCACCAGGCAAAACTTCGCTGTTTTCATCGGGAGGATGACTCCCAATCTCCTCATCTTCTTCCTCATCTTCTGCCCACCCACGCAGAACAGATGGAATTAAACTTCCATGGGTACGACCCTTTGTAGCGGAGGCAACCATCTCCTGCTCCTCCTTCTCTTCATTGTCCAATTCGTGCTGAGAAGACTAACGGAGGGTGGTCTGGCTATCACCCTGTGTAACGTCTTCCCCCATTTCCACCTCTTCCACATGTAAAGCGTCGTCCATAATTGTGAGCAGCGAGAGTTTGAGAAGACACAGAAGTGGGATGGTTATGCTGATAAAAGCTTTGATTCCTCAAAGTTTCTTAAAACCTCACAGAGGTCAGACATCTATGCCCACTCCTCACTTGTGAATAGCGGAAGCTGACTGGAAAGGCGACGACCACTACTGCCCTCTGCTGCTCACAAAGCCTGGCCAACATGTGGAACATCGAGTTCCAGAGCGTGCTCATGCCACAGCCGGTGAGCTGGCAAATTCCAGCGCTGATGCAGCGTTGACAGACAGACTGAAGCTGTCGATGATTTGCGGAAATGTGCACACACGCGGGGCACCCTTACCAGTAGCTCAGGCAAATTGGGGTAGGTTTTGAGAAACTGCTGAACCACTAAGTTGAACACGTGGGCTAGGCATGGGATGTGTGTGAGCTTGCCGAGCTCCAAAGCCGCCACCAAGTTACAGCCATTATCAGACACAACCATGCCTGGTTCTAGGTTGAGTGGCGAGAGCCACAGCTCAGTCTGATCTCTTATCCCCTGCCACAGCTCTGCGGCAGTGTGCTGTTTGTCCCATAAGCATATCATCTTCAGCACGGCCTGTTGCCGCTTCCCCACTGCAGTGCTACACTGCTTCCAGCTACTGACTGATGGCTGACTGGTGCTGCATACGGATAATTCGGAGGAGGAAGTGGAGGAGGGGGCGGAGGAGGAGAAGTGGGGGTTGGATCCACTAACGTAGGTGCTGGCGGAAACCCTGATCGATGTAGGGCCTGCAATCCTTGGCGTCGGTAGCACCTGTGCCATCCCAGGGTACGACTCTCTCCCGGCCTCCACAACGTTCACCCAGTGTGCCGTCAGGGAAATGTAGAGTCTCTGGTCAAATGCACTTGTCCATGTGTCCGTGGTTAAGTGGACCTTCCCAGTAACTGCGTTGGTCAGGGCATGGGTGATGTTACGGGACATATGTTGGTGTAAAGCGGGCACGGCACACCTTGAAAAATAGTGGTGGCTTGGGACTGCGTAACGCGGAACGGCCGTCGACATCAGGCTGCAGAAGGCCTCAGTGTCCACAAGCCTAAATGGCAATATTTCTAGGGCCAGTAATTTGGAAAGTTGCGCATTTAGTGCTATGGCCTGTGGGTGGCTGGGTATTTGCACTTGCGTTCAAATGCCTGGGGTAAGGACATTTGTACTCTGCCCTGGTACAGGGAAGTGGATGTGGTCGCTGATGTTGCTTGCGAAGGTCCAGGTGCAGGGTGAGAGGCATCCTGGCCTGCGCCTTCGACAGGGGATTGGCCAGCACGTAACACAGGGGAAGAGGAGGCAGCGGTGTGACCCGCAGACACAGATGGTGGACCCAGGTGTTCGTCCCACTTATTACGGTGCTTGGATGCCATGTGGCGGATCATACTGGTGGTGAGGTTGCTAGTGTTCACGCCCCAGCTCATTTTGGTACGGCACAGGTTGCAAACTACTATTCTTTTGTCGTCCACACTTTCCTCAAGAAAGCACCATACTGCGGAACACCTACCCCTTAGCAAGGGAGATTTCCGCAAAGGGGCACTCCGTGGAACAGTTGCAGGCCTGTTAGGTGTGGTCGACCTTCTCCCTTTTGCCACCCCACTGCCTCTTTCAGCCTGTTGCTGTACAGCAGATCTCTTCCCCTCTGTACTGCTGTCCTCACTCGGCTTTCCACCATTCCAGGTTGGGTCAGTGACTTCATCATCCACCCCCTCCTCTTCCACTTCCTCACTCTGATCATCCTCCTGACTTGTTGACCTAACCACAACCTCAGTAATTGACAACTGTGTCTCATCCTCTTCATCAACCTCTTGAGACAGTAATTGCCATTGATTTATTGGCAACTGTGTCTCATCATCATCCACCTCATTAAACAGTAATTGCCCCCTGATGATTGCAGAGCCCCTTGATGAATGCAGAGCCCCCTGATGAGTACAGGCCACCCTGATGAGTACAGGCCACCCTAATGGGTACAGACCACCCCCATGGGTACAGACCACCCCAATGAGTACAGAGAACCCCGATGAGTACAGACCACCCTGATAAGTACAGAGAACCCCAATGAGTACAGACCACACTGATAAGTACAGAGAACCCTGGTGAGTCCCCCAATGTTTGTAAATTATGGAGGCCCTTTAGCTGGTGGCGGATGCACAGAACATATGTAGAGGTGCCGGCCTCAACATGACTTCGGCATATCCACCGCCTGTCTAAAATGAGTGGGGAAAAGTCACAGATTGCAGCGCAAATAACTTTTGACGTATATCTGTTAGTAAATGACCACCTATGTCTTTATACTGCATTATTTGTTAATTGCATCATGTGGGGGATTATGGGGGTCATTTACAAACAGATATATGCCACTTTTTGGTATGTGTCACAGATTGCAGCGCAAAAGTTATTTACGCCGCAATCTGCAACTTTTTCCTGCTCACACTAGGTCTAAAAAAAGTGGGCGGGGAAGGGCCAATCTCATTTACCATATTCTACGCCTGTTCCAGGCATAGAAAATGTTCTAAATCTACGCCAGCTAGGGAGCTAGTGTAGATTTAGACCGACAGTGGATGCGCCTAAGTTATGGAGAGACTGGCACCTCTACATAAATTCGGCTCATCCACCGCCAGCTAAAAGGGTATTAAGACTGGCATCTAAAACGCCGGTTTTAATAAATGACCCCCTATGTCTATTACCCTATATAAGGCGTCAGTAGTCCTCAGCTTGGGAAACAGGACTCGGCTCCTGAAACGTGGCAGGTGATGCGCACTGCGATGTGTCTACCTCCGTGGTGAACCAGGCCGCAATGACTGTCCTGCTGCTGCTGCGAATGGACGTTTTAGACTGAAGACTTTTATCATGAAAATTCGATGGAGCGGTATGAGATTACTATACATCCAGGTTTTGTAAATGTGAATTGATAAAGAGAAGATTCTTGGATTATGTGTTCCTCGCCGTTGTTACTAAGGATCGGCAGGTCCTGATTACAAGGAGTCAAGGCAGCTGCCGGCAGGTCGGTGCGTGAAAAGTATTGTGTACTCCCAGGGTTAATTAATGCTGGGAGCGCCAGGTAGTTATGTTCCCAGCCCGCTGGCCACAGGTGCATAAGCACTACTGGGCTGCATCAAGCCCTTGAGGAGTCAGAGCGGAGGATGAGAGTGGTAGTGGCTCTGGCTGTCACAATCAATCATGGTGGCTTTCCTCTCACTGTTGCCCCCTAGGGCCAGTGCGTGGCACACCCTGATTCTGGGGTTCCTGCCTGATGTTAGGTGTTTGGTTCAGGGCTTGTAGAGTACAAGATCTGGTGTATATGAAGTACCTCAGAGCAGTGTTTATCTGCAAATAGTTTGTAATGTTATGTAATTTCATGTTTAGTAATGAGTTAAAGTGCTATGTATAGTACCCAGAATAACTATGTATGATGGAGGCACAACCAGGGTTAACAAATCCTGGCCTAGCCTTCTTAGGAGCTTAGGGTATGGGCTGGCCCAACCCCTAGTTCTAGATTGTTCTAGTGAGTCTGAGGGAGAACTGGAAGAGGGAGGAAGTCAACACCATGTGCTCCTCTCCTCAGGTCAAGAACCTTCAGCTTAGGAGACTTACAGTTCTCTGCATGTTCTTGGAGAAAGAAAAAACAAAAGATCTAGAAGATAGAGAATCTGCACGGCTCATCGAGGAATCAGTTAGCAAGGTAACCTGCTACTTTAGATATTCCAGACTTTGCTGCCATGGAGGGATAACTGGTTAGGGCACCCTACACACTTGGATACACACAATTTGGCCACAGTGCGAATTGCAGGCATTATTGCAAGAATAATACCACCAGCCAGAGATTCTACTGAGGGAGTGTCATGCCCTGCTCTGACTATGTGCGGAGGTCGGCCAGTATAGCAGCACGTGTTTAGTGTTGTGTTTTGGAGTCGTGCCGGATCCGCCTCCCATCAGGTGCACTGGGTGGGGTCATTAGTTTAAATGGCTCTCAATTCCAGTGCTCTGGGCGGGTTATCGAAATCAGTCTGGCCTTGGAAGCAAGGAAGGAAGGTTGTCTGTTCCAGCTCAGAAAAGATAAGTGTGGTTTCAGTTTTTGTTGTTTGCTGTCTAGGTTGTGTTTGTGTCATCTCTCCCATCCAAGTTCTGTGTGAGCAGGCTGCTCCTATTTCCCCTTCTCACCATCTCAGGGAATCTAGGGTGTTTTAGCCCAGGCACGGGGACACATCATTCCTACCACCAAGGTCTGAATGTGGGCTGAGCAGTGCAGGGAGAGAAGTCAGGGATTAGCTAGGAGGTGACCCTTCCCCTGCTTCTCGCCTAGAGCCTGGTTGTCGGTTTATCTGTGTGTCTGAGTGCCCGTCCGCCGTGACATTATAACCCGCCAAACCTTGACTGTCATTGCTCAGCGGTTTTTGTGATGGCGTCAATTGATGCGTTAGTTGACCGCATGCAGGGGCTATCCCTAGAGGTTGCGGAGCTACGTGGTTCGGTCACTCGGTGTCAGAATGCTCTGGCATCAGGTGCAGGTCAAATTTGTGTGGAGCCTAAAGTGTCTCTTCCTGATCGATTTGCAGGGGGTACGGATGACTTTATCCATTTTAGAGAGTCTTGCAAATTGTATTTTCGGCTGCGTCCATCGTCGTCAGGTGATGAGAGTCAGAGGATAGGTATAATCATTTCTCTGCTTAAAGGGGACGCGCAATCCTGGGCCTTTTCTCTGCCGCCAGGTTCTCGGGCCCTCCGGTCAGTAGAGGAATTTTTTAAGGCTCTGGGATTAATCTACGATAACCCAGATCGGGTCTCGATGGCGGAGTCGAGATTACGTAATTTATTTCAGGGTGAACATACTGCAGAGGCTTACTGTGTTGAGTTTAGGAGATGGGCTACTGAATCAGAGTGGAATGATCCCGCATTACGTAGTCAGTTTTGTCAGGGGTTATCTGAGAGATTGAAGGATGCCCTTGCTTTTCATGAATACCCAGACTCTTTGGAGAATGCCATGTCTTTAGCAGTACGGTTAGATAGATGTATCAGAGAAAGGAGTAGGGCTCCCTCCGCGCAAGGGATCCCTTCTGTGAGTGGTTTCGTCTCTATTGCCTCCCCGGGTGATGTTACAGGTAGCTCTGGGGTAGCGGAGGAACCCATGCAGCTGGGTCAGGTTTCTTGCAATTCTGATAGTAGAGACTTTAGGAAATTGCACAAACTGTGTTACTACTGTGGAAAGAGTGGTCATTTTATTTTTGCTTGTCCTTTTGTTAAACCGCAGGTGGAAGAGAAAAAGAAAAAAAAAAAAACTTCCCTGACACTTGGTAGCGTGAATGGTGTGGTGGAGCAGGCAGGTATGCAAGCTCCCTGCAGTTCCTGTTTTCTCCTTCCAGCTGTGGTGGCGCTAGAGTCAAGAATTTTTTTTGTTGAAGTATTCCTTGATTGTGGTGCTGGGGTAAACCTATTTGACTTTCTTTTTCTTCAAGGTCTTGGACTAAGTACTTGCACTTTGGAGAATGAGATTTGAGTTTTTGCAATTGATTCTTCCCCTCTTTCTCAAAGGAGTCTTACTCACATTGTTCATGGTATTCACTTAGGGGTGGGTGATTCACATGTTGAGATTATTTCTTGTTTTGTCATGAAGGATTTGCCAGCTCCTATAGTTTTGGGGTTGCCATGGTTGACTAAACATAACCCAATTATAGATTGGCAAGCGAGACAAATCATTGGTTGGAGTGAGTTTTGTTCGGATAATTGTCTTGGCACATCTATCTCTGGTGTGTCCACTACGGCTTTACCTCAGTATTAGAGTTGAGCAAACACCTGGATGTTCGGGTTCGAGAAGTTCGGCCGAACTTCCCGGAAATATTCGGGTTCGGGATCCGGGCTGCAAAAGGCAGCAACATGTAGGTAAATCCCCTGCAAACAAATGTGGATAGGGAAATGAATTAAAATAAAAATTAAATAAATAAAAATTAACCAAAATCAATTGGAGAGAGGTCCCATAGCAGAGAATCTGGCTTCACGTCGCCCACCACTGGAACAGTCCATTCTCAGATATTTAGGCCCCGGCACCCAGGCAGAGGAGAGAGGTCCCGTAACAGAGAATCTGTCTTCATGTCAGCAGAGAATCAGTCTGCATGTCATAGCAGAGAATCAGGCTTCACGTCAGCCACCACTGCAACAGTCCATTGTCATAAATTTAGGCCCAGCACCCAGGCAGAGGAGAGAGGTCCCGTAACAGACAATCTGGCTTCATGTCAGCAGAGAATCAGTCTTCACGTCAGCCCCCAATGCAACAGTCCATTGTCATAAATTTAGGCCCAGCACCCAGGCAGAGGAGAGAGGTCCCGTAACAGACAATCTGGCTTCATGTCAGCAGAGAATCAGTCTGCATGTCATAGCAGAGAATCAGGCTTCACGTCAGCCACCAATGCAACAGTCCATTGTCAGATATTTAGGCCCAGCACCCAGGCAGAGGAGAGAGGTCCCGTAACAGACAATCTGGCTTCATGTCAGCAGAGAATCAGTCTGCATGTCATAGCAGAGAATCAGGCTTCACGTCAGCCACCAATGCAACAGTCCATTGTCAGATATTTAGGCCCAGCACCCAGGCAGAGGAGAGAGGTCCCGTAACAGACAATCTGGCTTCATGTCAGCAGAGAATCAGTCTTCATATCATAGCAGAGAATCAGGCTTCACGTCACCCACCACTGCAACAGTCCATTTTCATAAATTTAGGCCCAGCACCCAGGCAGAGGAGAGAGGTCCCGTAACAGACAATCTGGCTTCATGTCAGCAGAGAATCAGTCTGCATGTCATAGCAGAGAATCAGGCTTCACGTCAGCCACCAATGCAACAGTCCATTGTCAGATATTTAAGCCCAGCACCCAGGCAGAGGAGAGAGGTCCCGTAACAGACAATCTGGCTTCATGTCAGCAGAGAATCAGTCTTCATATCATAGCAGAGAATGAGGCTTCACGTCAGCCACCAATGCAACAGTCCATTGTCAGATATTTAGGCCCAGCACCCAGGCAGAGGAGAGAGGTCCCGTAACAGACAATCTGGCTTCATGTCAGCAGAGAATCAGTCTTCATATCATAGCAGAGAATCAGGCTTCACATCAGCCACCAATGCACCAGTCCATTGTCCGATATTTAGGCCCAGCACCCAGGCAGAGGAGAGAGGTCCCGTAACAGACAATCAGGCTTCACGTCAGCCACCAGTGCAACAGTCCATTGTCATAAATTTAGGCCCAGCACCCAGGCAGAGGAAAGAGGTCCCGTAACAGACAATCTGGCTTCATGTCAGCAGAGAATCAGTCTTCATGTCATAGCAGAGAATCAGGCTTCACGTCAGCCACCACTGCAACAGTCCATTGTCATAAATTTAGGCCCAGCACCCAGGCAGAGGAAAGAGGTCCCGTAACAGACAATCTGGCTTCATGTCAGCAGAGAATCAGTCTTCATATCATAGCAGAGAATCAGGCTTCACGTCACCCACCACTGTAAGAGTCCATTTTCATAAATTTAGGCCCAGCACCCAGGCAGAGGAGAGAGGTCCCGTAACAGACAATCTGGCTTCATGTCAGCAGAGAATCAGTCTTCATGTCATAGCAGAGAATCAGGCTTCACGTCAGCCACCACTGCAACAGTCCATTGTCATAAATTTAAGCCCAGCACCCAGGCAGAGGAGAGAGGTCCCGTAACAGACAATCTGGCTTCATGTCAGCAGAGAATCAGTCTTCATATCATAGCAGAGAATCAGGCTTCACGTCACCCACCACTGCAACAGTCCATTGTCATAAATTTAGGCCCAGCACCCAGGCAGAGGAGAGAGGTCCCGTAACAGACAATCAGGCTTCACGTCAGCCACCAGTGCAACAGTCCATTGTGAGATATTTAGGCCCAGCACCCAGGCAGAGGAGAGAGGTCCCGTAACAGAGAATCTGGCTTCATGTCAGCAGAGAATTAGTCTGCATGTCATAGCAGAGAATCAGGCTTCACGTCACCCAACATTGGAACAGTCCATTGGCATATATTTAGGCCACGGCACCCAGACAGAGGAGAGGTTCATTCAAATTTGGGTAGCCTCGCAATATAATGGTAAAATGAAAATAAAAATAGGATTGAATGAGGAAGTGCCCTGGAGTCCAATAATATATGGTTAAGGGGAGGCAGTTAATGTCTAATCTGTACAAGGGACGGACAGGTCCTGTGGGATCCATGCCTGGTTCATTTTTATGAACGTCAGCTTGTCCACATTGGCTGTAGACAGGCGGCTGCGTTTGTCTGTAATGACGCCCCCTGCCGTGCTGAATACACGTTCAGACAAAACGCTGGCCGCCGGGCAGGCCAGCACCTCCAAGGCATAAAAGGCTAGCTCTGGCCACGTGGACAATTTAGAGACCCAGTAGTTGAATGGGGCCGAACCATCAGTCAGTACGTGGAGGGGTTTGCACACGTACTGTTCCACCATGTTAGTGAAATGTTGCCTCCTGCTAACACGTTGCGTATCAGGTGGTGGTGCAGTTAGCTGTGGCGTGTTGACAAAACTTTTCCACATCTCTGCCATGCTAACCCTGCCCTCAGAGGAGCTTGCCGTGACACAGCTGCCTTGGCGACCTCTTGCTCCTCCTCTGCCTTGGCCTTGGGCTTCCACTTGTTCCCCTGTGACATTTGGGAATTCTCTCAGTAGCGCGTCTACCAACGTGCGCTTGTACTCGCGCATCTTCCTATCACGCTCCAGTGCAGGAAGTAAGGTGGGCACATTGTCTTTGTAGCGTGGATCCAGCAGGGTGGCAACCCAGTAGTCCGCACACGTTAAAATGTGGGCAACTCTGCTGTCGTTGCGCAGGCACTGCAGCATGTAGTCGCTCATGTGTGCCAGGCTGCCCAGGGGTAAGGACAAGCTGTCCTCTGTGGGAGGCGTATCGTCATCGTCCTGCCTTTCCCCCCAGCCACGCACCAGTGATGGACCCGAGCTGCGTTGGGTGCCACCCCGCTGTGACCATGCTTCATCCTCATCCTCCTCCACCTCCTCCTCATCCTCGTCCTCCTCGTCCTCCAGTAGTGGGCCCTGGCTGGCCACATTTGTACCTGGCCTCTGCTGTTGCCAAAAACCTCCCTCTGAGTCACTTCGAAGAGACTGGCCTGAAAGTGCTAAAAATGACCCCTCTTCCTCCTCCTCCTCCTCCTCCTCCTCCTGGGCCACCTCCTCTTCCATCATCGCCCTAAGTGTTTTCTCAAGGAGACATAGAAGTGGTATTGTAACGCTGATAACGGCGTCATCGCCACTGGCCATGTTGGTGGAGTACTCGAAACAGCGCAACAGGGCACACAGGTCTCGCATGGAGGCCCAGTCATTGGTGGTGAAGTGGTGCTGTTCCGCAGTGCGACTGACCTGTGCGTGCTGCAGCTGAAACTCCACTATGGCCTGCTGCTGCTCGCACAGTCTGTCCAGCATGTGCAAGGTGGAGTTCCACCTGGTGGGCACGTCGCATATGAGGCGGTGAGCGGGAAGGCCGAAGTTAAGCTGTAGCGCAGACAGGCGAGCAGCAGCAGGATGTGAACGCCGGAAGCGCGAACAGACGGCCCGCACTTTATGCAGCAGCTCTGACATGTCGGGGTAGTTGTGAATGAACTTCTGCACCACCAAATTCAGCACATGCGCCAAGCAAGGGATGTGCGTCAAACTGGCTAGTCCCAGAGCTGCAACGAGATTTCGCCCATTATCACACACCACCAGGCCGGACTTGAGGCTCACCGGCAGCAACCACTCGTCGGTCTGTTGTTCTATACCCCGCCACAACTCCTGTGCGGTGTGGGGCCTGTCCCCCAAACATATGAGTTTCAGAATGGCCTGCTGACGTTTACCCCGGGCTGTGCGGAAGTTGGTGGTGAAGGTGTGTGGCTGACTAGATGAGCAGGTGGAAGAAGAGGAGGAGGAAGCCGAGTAGAAGGAGGTGGCAACAGGAGGCAAAGAATGTTGCCCTGCGATCCTTGGCGGCGGAAGGACGTGCGCCAAACAGCTCTCCGCCTGGGGCCCAGCTGCCACTACATTTACCCAGTGTGCAGTTAGGGAGATATAGCGTCCCTGGCCGTGCTTACTGGTCCACGTATCTGTGGTTAGGTGGACCTTGCCACAGATGGCGTTGCGCAGTGCACACTTGATTTTATCGGATACTTGGTTGTGCAGGGAAGGCACGGCTCTCTTGGAGAAGTAGTGGCGGCTGGGAACGACGTACTGTGGGACAGCAAGCGACATGAGCTGTTTGAAGCTGTCTGTGTCCACCAGCCTAAATGACAGCATTTCATAGGCCAGTAGTTTAGAAATGCTGGCATTCAGGGCCAGGGATCGAGGGTGGCTAGGTGGGAATTTACGCTTTCTCTCAAATGTTTGTGAGATGGAGAGCTGAACGCTGCCGTGTGACATGGTTGAGATGCTTGGTGACGGAGGTGGTGGTGGTGTTGGTGGTACATCCCCTGTTTGCTGGGCGGCAGGTGCCAACGTTCCTCCAGAGGCGGAGGAAGAGGCCGAGGCGGCAGCAGCAGAAGAGGCCGAGGCGGCAGCAGCAGAAGAGACCGAGGCGGCAGCAGCAGAAGAGGTAGCAGGGGGAGCCTGAGTGACTTCCTTGGTTTTAAGGTGTTTACTCCACTGCAGTTCATGCTTTGCATGCAGGTGCCTGGTCATGCAGGTTGTGCTAAGGTTCAGAACGTTAATGCCTCGCTTCAGGCTCTGATGGCACAGCGTGCAAACCACTCGGGTCTTGTCGTCAGCACATTGTTTGAAGAAGTGCCATGCCAGGGAACTCCTTGAAGCTGCCTTTAGGGTGCTCGGTCCAAGATGGCGGCGGTCAGTAGCAGGCGGAGTCTCTTGGCGGAGGGTGTTCTGCTTTTGCCCACTGCTCCCTCTTTTGCTACGCTGTTGGCTCGGTCTCACCACTGCCTCTTCCTCCGAACTGTGAAAGTCAGTGACACGACCTTCATTCCATGTGGGGTCTAGGACCTCATCGTCCCCTGCATCGTCTTCCACCCAGTCTTGATCCCTGACCTCCTGTTCAGTCTGCACACTGCAGAAAGACGCAGCAGTTGGCACCTGTGTTTCGTCATCATCAGAGACGTGCTGAGGTGGTATTCCCATGTCCTCATCATCAGGAAACATAAGTGGTTGTGCGTCAGTGCATTCTATGTCTTTCACCGCTGGGGAAGGGCTGGGTGGATGCCCTTGGGAAACCCTGCCAGCGGAGTCTTCAAACAGCATAAGAGACTGCTGCATAACTTGAGGCTCAGACAGTTTCCCTGGTATGCATGGGGGTGATGTGACAGACTGATGGGGTTGGTTTTCAGGCGCCATCTGTGCGCTTTCTGTAGAAGACTGGGTGGGAGATAATGTGAACGTGCTGGATCCACTGTCGGCCACCCAATTGACTAATGCCTGTACCTGCTCAGGGCTTACCATCCTTAGAACGGCATTGGGCCCCACCATATATCGCTGTAAATTCTGGCGGCTACTGGGACCTGAGGTAGTTGGTACACTAGGACGTGTGGATGTGGCAGAACGGCCACGTCCTCTCCCAGCACCAGAGGGTCCACTAACACCACCACGACCATGTCCACGTCCGCGTCCCTTACTAGATGTTTTCCTCATTGTTATCGTTCACCACAACAACAAAAATATTATTTGGCCCAATGTATTGTATTCAAATTCAGCGGGATATAAATTTGAGGCCTAGTATTTAGGCGCTGGGTGACCGGTATAGATTTACTGACAGAATTAGACTTGGAAATGCACAGTAGCGGGTGTGTGTGAAGTTATTCTGAATGACCCTATGTGCACCTTGAATATTATATACCACTTTAGGGATAGATTTCAAATAGCTCTGATATAGCAGAAACCACTAAATTATGAAATTGCTAAATTGTGAATTGTATTTCAACCCAGAACAAAAAATGTGCTTTGACGGACACTAAATAACTTGCCCAGCCAGAACAGTACAGCGGTAACGACAGATTTAGCGGGATATAAATTTGAGGCCTAGTATTTAGGCGCTGGGTGACCGGTATGGATTTAGTGACAGAATTAGACTTGGAAATGCACAGTAGCGTGTGTGTGAAGTTATTCTGAATGACCCTATGTGCACCTTGAATATTATATACCCTTTTAGGGATAGATTTCAAATAGCTCTGATATAGCAGAAACCACTAAATTATGAAATTGCTAAATTGGGAATTGTATTTCAACCCAGAACAAAAAATGTGCTTTGACGGACACTAAATAACTTGCCCAGCCACAACAGGACAGCGGTAACGAGAGATTTAGCAGGATATAAATTTGAGGCCTAGTATTTAGGCGCTGGGTGACCGGTATGGATTTACTGACAGAATTAGACTGGGATATGGCCAAAAAATAACCACACTATTGCTGGTTAAATGCACTTGGTGTGACAGCTTGACCAACCACACTACTGAGGGTTAAATGCACTTGGTGACAGGCGCAGCTTGCCCCTGATGTAGTATATGGCCAAAAAATTAGCAGACTATTGCTGGTTAAATGCACTTGGTGTGACAGCTTCACCCTGATGTAGGCTTTAGCCAAAAAACAACCACACCATTGAGGGTTAAATGCACTTGGTGACAGGCGCAGCTTGCCCCTGATGTAGTATATGGCCAAAAAATAAACAGACTATTGCTGGTTAAATGCACTTGGTGTGACAGCTTCACCCTGATGTAGGCTTTAGCCAAAAAACAACCACACCATTGAGGGTTAAATGCACTTGGTCGCAGCTTGTGCTGGCGCACCACAAGACAAAATGGCCGCCGATCACCCCAGAAAAAAGTGACTGACAAACGGTCTGGGCAGCCTAAAAACAGTGAGCAATTGAATTTCAGCAGCTCAATGACCCACAGCTGCAGATCGATCGATTAATCAAGTCCTTTGGAGGAGTTAATCTGCCTAATCTCGCCCTACTGTCGCAGCCGCAACCTCTCCCTACGCTAATCAGAGCAGAGTGACGGGCGGCGCTATGTGACTCCAGCTTAAATAGAGGCTGGGTCACATGGTGCTCTGGCCAATCACAGCCATGCCAATAGTAGGCATGGCTGTGACGGCCTCTTGGGGCAAGTAGTATGACGCTTGTTGATTGGCTGCTTTGCAGCCTTTCAAAAAGCGCCAAGAAAGCGTCACAAAAGCGCCAAGAAAGCGACGAACACCGAACCCGAACCCGGACTTTTACGAAAATGTCCGGGTTCGGGTCCGTGTCACGGACACACCAAAATTCGGTACGAACCCGAACTATACAGTTCGAGTTCGCTCATCCCTACTCAGTATCTCTCAGATTTTGCGGATGTCTTTTCGGAGGGTGGGGCTCAGGAATTGCCCCCTCATCGAGACTATGATTGTCCAGTTAATCTCATCCCAGGGGCTAAATTGCCAAAATCTCGGCTTTACAACCTTTCTCAACCCGAAAGAGAGGTCATGCGAAAGTATATCGCCGAGAGTTTGGCAAAAGGTCATATTAGGCCATCTAAGTCTCCGGTGGCAGTAGGCTTGTTCTTTGTAAAAAAAAAAGGATGGATCGCTGAGACAGTGTTTGGATTTCCGGGAATTGAACCGTATTACGGTCCGGGATCCATATCCCCTGCCTTTGATTTCTGACCTTTTTGATCAGAATGTTGGAGCCAAGGTGTTCTCCAAGTTGGATTTGAGGGGGGCCTACAACCTGATCAGAATCAAGGAGGGGGATGAGTGGAAAATGGCCTTCAATACGCATGAGGGTCATTTTGAGAATCCGGTTATGCCTTTTGGGTTGACGAACGCGCCAACAGTATTTCAGCGATTCGTCAATGACATTTTTCATCATTTGGTGGGGAGGTTCGTGGTGGTTTATTTGGATGACATTTTAATTTACTCTCCTGATCTGAAAACCCATCAGGATCATGCGAGACAGGTTTTGACGATCCTTCGGGAGAATAAATTATATGCTAAATTGGAGAAATGTTTGTTTTCGGTGCAGGAGCTTCCGTTCTTGGGATATTTGCTTTCTGACTCTGGTTTTCGTATGGACCCCGAAAAGGTCCGGGTGGTTCTGGAATGGGACCGACCAGAGAATCAGAAAGCTTTGATGCGGTTCTTGGGGTTTACTAATTATTATAGGAAATGTATTTCGAACTATTCCACCATTGTAAGACCTCTCACTGATATGACTAAGAAGGGCGCTGACGTCTCTGTCTGGTCAGATGAGGCATTGCAGGCCTTTTCGGCTATTAAGGAGCGTTTTGTGTCTGCTCCCATTCTGGTGCAGCCTGATGTGGCTCAGCCATTCATAGTGGAGGTTGATGCATCTGAAGTGGGGGTTGGAGCGGTGCTGTCGCAGGGTTTATCTCCTGGCAAATGGGTTCCGTGTGCTTTTTTCTCCAAGAAGCTCTCGGTCGCTGAGAGGAATTATGATGTTGGAGATAGAGAGTTGCTGGCTATCAAGTTGGCCTTTGAGGAATGGCGTCACTGGTTGGAGGGGGCGTCTCACCCCGTTACGGTATATACAGACTATAAGAATTTGGCTTACTTACAATCTGCCAAACGTCTGAACCCTAGACAGGCCAGATGGTCACTGTTTTTTACCAGGTTCAATTTTGTGGTTACCTTTCGCCCAGGGGTTAAGAACGTCAAGGCAGATGCCTTGTCTCGCAGCTTTCCTGGGGGAGGTGATTCAGAAGATCCTGCTCCGATTTTGGCTGATGGAGTGATTGGTCTCCGCTCTGTACCCCGAATTGGAGATGGAGGTGTTGGGAGCCCAGGAGGGGGCTCCTGGTTCTTGTCCCCCAGGGAGGTTGTTTGTTCCTGAGGGCCTGCGATACAAAGTATTCAAGGAACATCATGATACTGTCCTTGCTGGACATCCTGGTGGTAAGTCCACCTGTGATCTGGTGTCCCGGAGGTTCTGGTGGCCAGGGTTACGTAAGAGCATTGAGGATTACGTGGCAGCTTGTGAAACCTGTGCTCGGTCAAAGGTTGCTCATACTCGACTGGCTGGTTCACTTCTTCCATTGTCTATTCCGTCTGGTCCCTGGACGCACTTGTCTATGGACTTTATTACGGATCTGCCGAGTTCCTCCGGGAGAACAGTAATTTTGGTGGTAGTTGACCGTTTCAGTAAAATGGCTCACTTTATATCTTTAACTAGTCTGCCTAACGCCAAGACTCTTGCGCAGATTTTTGTGGATAATATTGTGAAATTGCATGGTATTCCTTCGGATATGGTCTCCGATAGGGGCACGCAGTATGTCTCCAGGTTTTGGAGGGCGTTCTGTTCTCGGCTGGGCATTCAACTTTTGTTCTCTTCGGCTTTTCTTCCGCAGTCGAATGGCGTACTAATCAAAACCTGGAGACCTACTTGAGGTGCTTTGTGGCTGAGAATCAGCAGGACTGGTCCTTATTCTTGTCTCTAGCAGAATTTGCTTTGAATAACCGTAGGCAGGAGTCCACGGGTAAGTCTCCGTTTTGTGGCACATATGGCTTTCATCCTCAGTTTGGTACCTTTTCTGGGACTGGTTCCTCGGGGATGCCAGAGGAGGAGAGATTTTTTTCTGCCTTGTCTTCCATCTGGCGGAGGATCCAAGGGAATTTGGAGAAGATGGGTGAGAGGTATAAGCGAATGGCTGACAAGAGACGTGTGACTGGTCCGGACCTGTGTGTGAGTGATCTGGTATGGTTGTCCACTAAAAATATTAAGTTGAGAGTGCCATCTTGGAAACTGGGTCCAAGATTTATCGGTCCGTACAAAATATCTGCGGTGATCAATCCAGTAGCGTTTCGGCTGGATCTTCCGCAAACTTGGAAGATCCATGATGTGTTCCACAGGTCTTTACTGAAAAAATACGTGAAACCGGTGGAACCATCGCCATTGCCTCCGCCTCCTGTTCTTCGGGGTACCCTTCAGTATCTGGTACACTGGAGGGGATACGGCCCTGAGGAGAGGATGTGGGTTCAGGCGCTGGATGTCAGTGCCAGCCGTCTGGTGAGGGCGTTTCATAGATCCCATCCGGATAAGGTTGGTCCGGGGTGTCCGGAGGTCACCAGTAGAGGGGGGGGGGGTACTGTCATGCCCTGCTCTGACTATGTGCGGAGGTCGGCCAGAATAGCTGCACGTGTTTAGTGTTGTGTTTTGGAGTCGTGCTGGATCCGCCTCCCATCAGGTGCACTGGGTGGGGTCATTAGTTTAAATGGCTCTCAATTCCAGTGCTCTGGGTGGGTTATAGAAATCAGTCTGGCCTTGGAAGCAAGGAAGGAAGGTTGTCTGTTCCAGCTCAGAAAAGATAAGTGTGGTTTCAGTTTTTGTTGTTTGCTGTATAGGTTGTGTTTGTGTCATCTCTCCCATCCAGATTCTGTGCGAGCAGGCTGCTCCTATTTCCCCTTCTCACCATCTCAGGGAATCTAGGGTGTTTTAGCCCAGGCATGGGGACACATCATTCCTACCACCAAGGTCTGAATGTGGGCTGAGCAGTGCAGGGAGAGAAGTCAGGGATTAGCTAGGAGGTGACCCTTCCCCTGCTTCTCGCCTAGAGGTTGTCGGTTTGTCGGTTTATCTGTGTTTCTGAGTGCTCGTCCGCCGTGACAGGGAGACTTTACCAAGCTATTGTATGAAGAAGGCCATAACTTCCAGTATTGCTAAACACCATAACTTGCTATCTGGGAAAGGAGTTTTACTATGTACAGATGAGACTGTGCTTCCTTGTTGAATGTACTACAACTCCCATTTTTCACTACAGTAAAGAAAGAGGTTTATTCTGTTTGAAGCAGGTCTGGTTTACTGGCCATTTTGTGCTGCACACGTCTTACCTTGCACCCAAAGGAACATTTAACATCAAGGGCACCTCAAACTACCATCAGGCAGGAATTCAAGTGATAAGGAGTCCCCAAAGGGAAGAAAGGGCACAACCTCCAGTCACAGCACCCGCCCTAGGGAGCAGCGCCCTGAGGGAAACCACTGTGACATATCCTATAGTCACTACCACTCATATCCTTCAATCCGGATCCTCAAGAGTCAGTAACCAGGCCAGATTACTGTAGTGCAAAATAGAAGTAGTATTACATCCAACTTAGCAAAATACAGTCCTACCTGTACACAGCGCAATTCTCTTCCAGATAGCTGTATGGATTTAGGAAAGGATGGGAATTATGGAACTCTTATCAGTCTTGCAAAAGTCTCTTTCAGTAGAACCTATGGCAGGCGATGGTACTTTTGCATTTATGCCCGTAATTCACACTGTGTCGTATTAATATTAATATCCTATTCTCAGGATAGGTCACCAATATCAGATCGGCGGGGGTCTGACACGTGGAATGCCCACCCATCAGCTGATTGAAGAGAAGTCCATGTGCAAGCATTGTCTTACCTTTATGGTTTACCTGCTCGTTGTCAACATTGCATTACAAGCCGTCCCATTTATTTCTATTCCGAGCTGTCCCATCGAATAAGATGGCTTGTAATTACACTGCTTACCACTAGTGATGAGCGTCAGCGGCTATATTCGAATTCGCAATATTTCACAAATATTTTGTAGAATATTCGTCATATATTCGCAAATTCGAGATTATTTTATTGAATGCGAAAAATCGGCAATGTAAAAATCGCGTAATGCGAATTCGCAACGTGAAAGAGCTAATGCTAAGCCTTGACACAGGGAAAAGGCGCAGGTCACCTCCTACAGTTGCCCTAATCCTTACCCTGATCTCCTGACCGTATGTGCGCCCCCTAAAGGTGGGAGGGCTCATACACTGGAACCTAGATACTGCTGACCCTAATGGTCCCTTGCATAGGGGTCAGGAATAAGAGACAACCGGTTCCTCAAGGACACAGACGAACCAGAGTCTCCAGTGGCCTAGTATCAGAAGGGAAAAGATAGAGCTGCAACTGAACGGCAGGTAAGTACCAGGTAAAACAACAAACACTTACCTGCCGCAGCAAAGATGGAACAACGACAACCAAACAACCTGGAACCTCCTGCGAACACCGGATGCAAGCTGGCTCCAGGCAAGGCTGCTCCTAAGC
This sequence comes from Bufo gargarizans, assembly GCF_014858855.1. Classification (NCBI taxonomy): domain Eukaryota; kingdom Metazoa; phylum Chordata; class Amphibia; order Anura; family Bufonidae; genus Bufo; species Bufo gargarizans. The sequence continues at coordinate 479,281,810 of NC_058084.1, read as the reverse complement.
TTTAGGTTCACCCCTCCGGGAAACCAATGGGGCCCCCTTCCGGAGGCATCGACAGACAAGGGGATGTCTAGCAACCATTCCAGGCAAAACACCAAACATGCCAGGCATAACACCAAACAAGACAACACCACACACCCATAACATAAACACACACCAAACACAACAGGTAAGGGTAGGGGATAGAACATAGAAACAAGGGGATGACAAAGATGTTCAACCAAGATGGCCCTAAGACTGGACAGATGGAATCCAGGAACATTCACACTCCAACACACACACCAAGGCTGGAGACAAAACTAGAACTCAGGCTCAAAACACAAGGATAAATAGAGCCTAGAGACCACACTTAGTTCCACACCAAGGAAGACAAATCTTAACCCCGAACACACCAGGATGGGAAGGGACACACAACTTAAAGGGGAAGAGTCAAAACATGCTAAACAACATGTTGCCACCAGCAACAAGCATGCACGGCAAAAGTGTCATGGTCCACTACACCAGACCATGACACAGCCGTGACAATAGCTTTAAATGCAAATAGAGTCAAGTGCTCCAATATATTCGCGATTGCGCTAATCGGCAGTGATTAGAATATTTTTTTCGCACTACATGCAACTTCACATTTTAGCAGGTCTGACTACAGATAACTGATTAGTGCACTAAGTATTGTTGTGAACTTGACATTGCTTCCTTCTCATTGGCCCACAAGCAAGAAGCAGAGAGGAATCATGTGTTCAGATGGAGAGAAAATGCTGAATATTCTACATAACGAATATATAGCACTATATTCTAAATATTCGCAAATTCTCAAAGTGGCGATATTCGAGATAAAAATTTGCTATTCGAATATTCGTGCTCAACACTACTCACCACTGCAATGTTGACGATGAGCAGGGAAACAATAAAAAGGAAAGCTGCGCTCGCATGGAGAGTGGTCTTCTCTTCAACCAACTGATCGGCAGGGAGGGGGGCGGGTGTCAGAGCTGTATTCACTGAATCCCGATTTCTAACAGTGATATCTTCCCATGTACTGAAGATATTGCTGTCGTTCTTGGAATTCCAGCTTTCAAACAATACAAAGCCCATATCTCTAGCTGGTACCAAACCAGAGATATGAGCAGCTAAAGCAGCCGCCCCCCTCCCTGTCAGTGTGGAGGAGAATGAGGGAGCAGTTGCAGAGCTGACAGCTGCAGGAGGAAAGGAAAAATAGTAACAAATATCTAGAAATGTGGCATTATCTTCATTGTACTGACCCGCATAATAAAGCTATGTTATTTATACCACACAGTGAACGACATAAATAAATTTCACAAAATAACGTAAAAATTGCAGTTTTTTATCTTTTCCCCTAAAACTATAAGAAAAAATGTAATACATTATATATACTGTATATATACCCCAAAATGGTTCCTAAAAAACCTACAACTAATCCCGCAAAATAAAAAAATAAAAAATTTAGAAGAAAAAATGTAAAATTTATAACTGCTGGAACACAAAGGGGGAAAATATTATTGGTCCTTAAGGCTAAAAGGATTTATGTCACTAAGGGGTTAAAAATGCAATAGTGTCCCCTGAGTTGTGCGCCAACAAGATTTACTGCAGACACACATCTAAAAATCTACAATTAAAAAAGGGACATTTGTGGGAGGGTTTTTCCAATTTTAACGTGACTGTTAGGAGGTTAAGGTGCGCCATTTCACAAATTTGGGACAGGCACACAAAGCAAAGACAGACTTTAAAGAGTAACTAAACTGTTAATAAAAATTTTTGTAAAATGTCCTAATAATACTTTTTCTAATATACTTTATTAGTGGATTTAGAATTTTTCATAGACTTTTCCCCCCTAAAGTGCACCTTTCCCTGTGCTCTTTAAATCCACTTTTCTGTACACCGCTGCCTTCTCAGCCGCAGCGCAGGGAGTACGGGCAGGAGCACACATTGCTGCAACTGCCGTGCCCCCCAAGGTTTACTAAATGCTGGCATAGCACATGGGTACCCTGTACCCATGTACTATGCCAGGATTAGCTGAGAGTAGCGGGCTCCTGCCTTTGCCTGCTTTGCTAAGCTAAAAAGCTGACATGCAGGACTCTTAGCTTACTACGTTGCCGTGCAGCGGTTTTAGTCCGGATGACTCTCGGCATGTTTGCTGGGTTTCGGCCGGATCTCCCGATTATACTTAATAGGGCGGTACAGCGAGGGACACAGGACAGAAAAGTCCTGCACCGCATCGCTACAAGTGCCATGGAGGTAAGTTTTAGTGTTTTTAATTTTTTATTTGACACCATGCGGGGGATGAGGGGGAGCACTATGGGGCATCTACTGGCGGGCGCTATATAAGGGTATTTTATACTAGCACACATTATGGAGGCAATATAGGGACATTAGCTCAACTGGGGGCACTAAGAGGGGGTATTTTTTGTACTGGCACACAGTAGGGAGAATTGGCACACATTATGGGGGCTCTATGGGGACATTCACTCTACTGGGTTACTAAGAGAAGGTCTTTTTGTACTGGCACACATTATAAGGGGGCATCTTTTGTACTGGCACACAATATAAGGAGGCATTGTTTATACTGGTGCACATTATAAGGGGGCATTTTTAGTACCTGCACACATTATAAGTTATTTTTTTGTACACGCACACATTGTAAAGAGAATTATTACTATCGGGGGCATTATGATGAGCCTTATTACTACTGGGGGACTAAGGGGAACATGATTACTGGTATGGGCACTATGGGAGCATGATTACTTCTAGGGCACAGTGAGGAAATTAGTACTGTTGGGGGCACTGTAGGAGCACTATTATTACTAAGTGCACTCTGGCACAGAATTATTACTACTGGTGGAACTTTGGGGAGCACTATTACTGTGGGGGCACCTGGCACAGTATCAGCTTAGCACAATTATTTTTGGCGGACATTATGGTTACACTATTAGTCTCAGGACACTATTTGCTAGGTGCAGTTATTTTTTAGGGCACTGTGTGCCAATAATTATTGAAGGGGGCTCTGTGTGGTACTAGTATTTTCAGGGGGTTTATCTGTTTCTGCTGTATAGTATTTGGGAGCACAAACTCTTCAGAGACGAGACATGGCTGAAAGAAGTCATCATGGCGGTCTGGTCTGAATGGAGATCCTTCCGAGTGACCAACGCTACTACAAGGAATGAACGGCTCCTTGGAACACCACATGGGGGAGCCGTTTGGGCCCCAGGAGCACAGCACTCCCGGGGAAAGCCGCCTCAGATACTACGGTCAGAACTGAGCATGACATCTGAGGGGTTCAATGTCTGTGATTTAAAATGGCATTTTTAAAGACGTATATGTATGGCGGATGTCTGGAAAGGGTTAAAATTTTGGAAAAATATGTTGCATTTAGGCTAATCTTTTTTCATACAGAGGCCAGGGTTTGATGACAGACCCGGACCCAGAACTGACAGGGGTATCATCATTCATCACTACGGGAGTTCCGGAGAAAGCTGATTACAGCGCTCAGCTATTTCTGGAACTCCCATGGAGATAAATGGAACAGCAGTGAGCATGCCCGACCTGCCACTCCATTCATTTCGAGGGATTCTGAGGGGCCAATCTAATAGTTATGCCCTAATCTGTGGATAGGGGATAGCTTGCAACAACCGGAATACCCCTTTAAGATCTGTCTATGAATAGTGCTGTGCGTTGATTGGCATCTCCCGATGGCATGGTGACTGGTTTCTTAGAAGGACATGGAGGCTGATGAGTAGAAACGCTTCCTGTCCATCATCTGTCATTGATCGCCTTCTGTCTCCTTCCTGTAGTGGAGCGAGAGCTGCGAGACTGACAACCCTGACTACCCTGCGGAGGAGTAGAACTCTGAAAAGCTACTAAACTGTTAACAAGAAAATCCAAGGAGGCAATTAAAAATTTTAATAAGACACAAATGGCGGCGGCCACGCTCGGCTTACCCCGCACCTGGGCTTATTCATGATATTTTATCAAAATTGATATCAGTTACATTACGAGGATAAACTGTTCTTGGGCAGTGACGGGGTCGGGGGATTAATATTCATGGCAATAAGAAATAACACACATTAAAGTTTACATTTTTAATATCTCTGCAGGAGATACACCGGGAAACAGCAGAGTTCACAATGTTCTGTCACCTTCATTATATGAGCTGTTGGGGACTAGTGAATTATGGGACACACAATGCAAGGTGTCAGTAAGGCCCTGCCAAGGACTGGGGGTTTAAGTGGTCCTTTAACGAGAGCCCCAGTATCTGTAGAGGCAAATGTGAATGTATGGAACTTTGTAATATAGTCAAAAGTGTCATCTTCTTCACTTTCCAGCAGCTTGTGTAGTGCCCTGGAAAAAGGGTACTTTGGACTATGGACCTTAGTCGACATTTATTGCACTCTGAAGGGTTAACTTGCACTGTGATTTTTACTGTTTTATATTGTTGAACAGATTTTTTTTAATTTTTATTGTAGTATATCCTATTCATTTGCACTATCATTACACTATATCTGCATTGTGGAAAGGGTTAATGTACAGCAAGCTAATAGTGAGAGACTTTGGGACTTTCCATCCTGTGCACTGAGAAGTTAATAATTTTCTACAGTTACCATAAGGGACTATATAGAGCTAAGTTTAGAATGAAAAAAAAAAACAGACACAGTGACCCTGTGACCATCTGGTTTAGCTCTGGTAGACGGTTGTTAACGTCTGGAAATGCTGAGTCATTCCCATTGACTTGTATTTAGGCATAAGAAAAGTCTATGGCAGCTGTGAACTGCAGCATTGTTTCTGTTAGGCTCTGCTTCTCTGCAGGGGTGCACCACCAATGAGGCCAGGTGAGGTGATCGCCTCAGGCAGCACTAGGAAGGGGCAAGAGGGGGGCAGCAGAAGGGCTATGGGCAATGAGCACTTTCATTGTGGCAAAGGGGTTAGGTTAAAGGGATTCTGTCACCAGGAATAACGAAATAGCGATATTTATATGTGCCCATTAGTCTCCATGCAATCTTATTGATAAGTAAATTACTTCTGTCAGGAGCCCAAGGGGTTGTCCCACGATATGTTGGAGCCTAGCCGCGCCCATCGATCCGGAGCCCAGCACCGCCTACCACTTAATTTATTCACTCCACTATCCCTGACGTCAGTTCTTCTCAGTGCCGGAATCTCGCGAAGGCGCAGTGGACACTGTAGCCTGCACCCATGCGTACTACTGGCACCGGCTTCGACGAGGGAGCCGGCGCATGCGCAGTTGACTCATCGAAGCCGGTGCCAGTAGTCCGCACGGGCACAGACTACAGTGTCCACTTAAAGGGGCGGGTACTGTGGAGGGCACAGTAAAGGTCACTGTTTTTAAAGGGGCAGGCACAGTGGAGGTCACGGTTATTAAACGAGCGGGCACACTGGAGGTCACTGTTATTAAATGGGCGGGCACTGTGGAGGTCACTGTTATTAAAGGGGCGAGCTCTATGAAGGTCCCTGTTAAAGGGGTGGTCACTGTGAAAGTCACTGTTAAAGGGGCTGTCATTTTGAAAGTCACTGTTAAAGGGGCGGTCACTGAAAGTCACTGTTAAAGGGGCAGTGACTGTGAAAGTCACTGTTAAAGGGGCGGTCACTGTTAAAGGGGCGGTCACTGAAAGTCACTGTTAAAGGGGCAGTGACTGTGAAAGTCACTGTTAAAGGGGCGGTCACTGTAAAAGTCACTGTTAAAGGGGCGGTCAGTGTGAAAGTCACTGTTAAAGGGGCGGTCACTGTGAAGGTCGCTGTTAAAGGGGCAGTCACTGCGAAAGTCACTGTTAAAGGGGCGGTCACTGAAAGTCACTGTTAAAGGGGCGGTGACTGGGAAAGTCACTGTTAAAGGGGCGGTCACTGTGAAAGTCACTGTTAAAGGGGCGGTCACTGTGAAAGTCACTGTTAAAGGGGCGGTCACTGTGAAAGTCACTGTTAAAGGGGAGGTCACTGTGAAAGTCACTGTTAAAGGGGCGGTCACTGTGAAAGTCACTGTTAAAGGGGCGGTCACTGTGAAAGTCAATGTTAAAGGGGCGGTCACTGTGAAGGTCGCTGTTAAAGGGGCGGTCACTGTTAAAGTCCCTGTTAAAGGGGCAGTCACTGTGAAAGTCACTGTTAAAAGGGGGGGAACTGGGAAGGTCACTGTTAAATAGGCAGGCACTATTAAAGGGGCGGGAACTGTGAAGATCATTGTTAAAGGGGAAGGCACTGTGGAGGTCAATGTTAAAGGGGCGGCCACTGTGGAAGTCAATGTTAAAGGGGCAGGCACTGTGGAGGTCATTGTCAAAGGGGCGGGTACTGTAGAGGTCACTGTTTTGGGGGAAACTGTTGATATCTTTTTACAACACACAGAAACATAAAATGAAATAGATGAAATATACCCGTGCGAAGCCGTTTCCTTCTGCTAGTATATAATATATATTCAGTTCAGTAAACAGAAGACAGGGGGCGTTGCTAGTCCACAAAATGGGCCACTTTAGAGCTATTTTTCAAATAGTTCAGTAATTATAGTATATTATAGCACTAGCAAGGGTCAGGGAGGAATTTCTGCTGGTCCTGCACCCTTTCCAGTGTCTGGATCTTTGGCAAACCCGAGGAGGAAGCAGATGCCATATAGCAACCTTGGCTCTTCTACTTCAGGAGGGTGGAAGGAGATGACAGCGGGACCAGAAGAAAGGGACAGAGCAGCAGAGAAGCGCGGAGGACATGACGGCAGGGGAGTGGAGACAGACTACAGCTGGACTGGAAGAGAGAGAAGAATGGAGAGAAAGGCACAGTAAGGAGGAAGGGGAAGCCTGGACAGTGGGGCATAGCGGGCTGTGACTGGAAGCATAGTACAGGGGGCATCTGCCTCATTCTAGACACTGTTGGGGGGCATTATATGTCAGGCACAGTAATTGTGTAGATACTGCTGTGTGGTTGGCTACTAGCGCTACTGCAATACTGCATTTTTCCCAACTGCCCTGGATTTTGGTGGCTGCCCCGTGGTCACAGAACAGCTGTGGTATGTCCCGCTCTCAGCTAATTGTGCGGTGACCGGGTTTGGGCGCACTACTGGGAGCTTCTGAAAGTACATATTTGTTGTGACGCCAGTTGCAATGAAGCAACAAGGGCACAGTGCCCCTTTTAGTGATACTGTAGTTGATGGTACTCAGGTGTAGGAATGCCAGAGTGGTGTAGGGTGGCCTAAATGTCCCTTAATGGTGCTGCACATGTCACGGTGCTCCTACCTGGATACGCTGGAACCCTAGGCGTGGCCGTCCAGACGCGCAGAAAAAGGGGGGTAGTAGTAGTAGGGGATAAATAAATAAATTACGTCCAGACCTTGTCATTAGGTTGAGAACAGATTTACTTTAATACATTTTCCTCAAAGGATTACAGGCTTTGTCTTGGTTTCAGCAGGCTGCTACGTCTGTTGCTCTCTGGCTCTGCTGTGCTAACAGGCTGCCTATGGAACTTAGCTTCTTCTTTATGCTGTACTTCCCTTTCTGTGGTCTAGTCTGTCCAGAAAAACTTTACTGCTGGTCTCTGAGGTTCTTTGCTTTGGCCTCCAGATCCAGCAGGTCCAGACAGGGCTCATCCAGCAGGGACGGTTTCCTGCTTCCTCCCCCTAGCAGGGGGTAACTGCAACTCAACTCTAAAACTAAACTCCTCCCTCCCTGCAGCAAGTGGGTAAAAACGCCCACCACACCATAGAGGGGGGTTAGAATGGAAGGAAAGGTTCCATTCTAGGTACCTGTAGCTCTGCCATGTCTGCCGCCATCTGCTGATGAACCAGGCACATTACATGAAAACATAAACAGTATCAATAAAATAGATATGCACAGCGTGACGGTCCTGCAATAAATACATATGATGACATTAGGTTAACCATAGGAGACAGTAGCAAGGTGCCAAGGTGGTAACAGCACTCTGGGGCATTACAATTGTAATGGTGACACAGGGAGCCATCCGCTCACCGCTCCACCATTCAGCTCAGCTGCTGGACCTGCTGGGCTGTGTAGGAGATGCGGGGCAGGCTGGGAGTTATTCTCTGCTCCTCCTCCTACACAGCCCAGCAGAGTGATGTGATCCTGCCTGCTGCTGGGGAGAGCAGATCATTGGAGGAACTAGGTAAGAATTTACTGGTTTTTCTTTCTTCCTGTGAAGGGGCATATCTGGGCATAACTACTTTGAAGGGGGCACATCTGGGCATAACTACTGTGAAGGGGGCACATCAGGGTATAACTACTGTGAAGGGGGCACATCTGAGCATAACTACTGTGAAGGGGGCACATATCTGGGTATAACTACTGTGGAGGGGCACATATCTGGTGTGACGGTATGCGAGGTGAGGTGGTGGATGATAGGTATGTTTCACCTCGCATGCGGTCTGTTGTCAGGGACTGAACCGGAATCCGGCCCGGGTTTTTCCAGCCTCTGTGGCAGGCTTGGTTCCGGTCCAGAGATTATGGTCCACTGGAGTTCACCTCCAGGTGGACTTTAAATAAACAGGAAGAGAGCACAACAGGTCTCTCATGTGCTGAGTCTCAGGACTGTAACCTGTGTTGCTGAAGAGAGAGCTATGTTTGGATGCGGGAAAAACAAAAGGTTTGCTTTACCATGTGTGTTGTGGATGTTGGGGAGCAGCCCCACACCGTATAGTCAGGACACGACTGTATAGCTTAGCGCCGGACGGCAAGGATTTACTTTATGTTTTGTTTGTTTTCTGCTGTGCAAACCTTTGTGCCTAAATAAACCTGGCAACAAGCCAGATTTTCAAGGAAACTGCCTGCTTACGGACTGTCTGTTCAGAAAAAGGTGATCCCCACGAGCTAATATCCCACACTGGGCATAACTACTGTCAAGGAGGCACATATCTGGGTATAATTACTGTGAAGGGGGAACATCTGGGTATAACTACTGTGAAGGGGGCACATCTGAGCATAACTACTGTGAAGGGGGCACATATCTGGGTATATCTACTGTGGAGGGGCACATATCTGGGCATAACTACTGTCAAGGAGGCACATATCTGGGTATAACTACTGTGGAGGGGCACATATCTGGCCATAACTACTGTGAAGGAGGCACATATCTGGCCATAACCACTGTGAAGGAGGCACATATCTGGCCATAACTACTGTGAAGGAGGCACATATCTGGGCATAACTACTGTGAAGGGGGCACATATCTGGGTATAACTACTGTGGAGGGGCACATATCTGGCCATAACTACTGTGAAGGAGGCACATATCTGGCCATAACCACTGTGAAGGAGGCACATATCTGGCCATAACTACTGTGAAGGAGGCACATATCTGGGCATAACTACTGTGAAGGGGGCACATATCTGGGTATAACTACTGTGGAGGGGCACATATCTGGGCATAACTACTGTCAAGGAGGCACATATCTGGGTATAACTACTGTGGAGGGGCACATATCTGGCCATAACTACTGTGAAGGAGGCACATATCTGGGCATAACTACTGTGAAGGGGCACATATCTGGGCATAACTACTGTGAAGGAGGCACATATTTGGCCATAACTACTGTGAAGGAGGCACATATCTAGGCTTAACTACTGTGAAGGAGGCACATATCTGGCCATAACTACTGTGAAGGAGGCACATATCTGGGTATAACTACTGTAGAGGGGCACATATCTGGGCATAACTACTGTCAAGGAGGCACATATCTGGGTATAGCTACTGTGGAGGGGCACATATCTGGCCATAACTACTGTGAAGGAGGCACATATCTGGGCATAACTACTGTGAAGGGGCACATATATGGGCATAACTACTGTGAAGGAGGCACATATCTAGCCTTAACTACTGTAGAGGGGCACATATCTGGGCATAACTACTGTGAAGGAGGCACATATCTGGCCATAACTACTGTGAAGGAGGCACATATCTGGGCATAACTACTGTCAAGGAGGCACATATCTGGGTATAACTACTGTGGAGGGGAACATATCTGGGCATAACTACTGTCAAGGAGGCACATATCTGGGTATAACTACTGTGGAGGGGAACATATCTGGCCATAACTACTGTGAAGGAGGCACATATCTGGCCATGACTACTGTGAAGGAGGCACATATCTTGGCATAACTACTGTGAAGGGGCACATATCTGGGCATAACTACTGTGAAGGAGGCACATATTTGGCCATAACTACTGTGAAGGAGGCACATATCTAGGCTTAACTACTGTGAAGGAGGCACATATCTGGCCATAACTACTGTGAAGGAGGCACATATCTGGGTATAACTACTGTGGAGGGGCACATATCTGGGCATAACTACTGTCAAGGAGGCACATATCTGGGTATAATTACTGTGAAGGGGCACATATCTGGCCATAACTACTGTGAAGGAGGCACATATCTGGCCATAACTACTGTCAAGGAGGCACATATCTGGGTATAACTACTGTGGAGGGGGCACATATCTGGGCATAACTACTGTCAAGGAGGCACATATCTGGGTATAACTACTGTGGAGGGGCACATATCTGGCCATAACTACTGTGAAGGAGGCACATATCTGGGCATAGACGTATTGAGGGGCACTTAATTACCTGGGAATTATGGACAATGAGGATCAAAATCAACCCACATTTATTACAACATAACAATAAAACTTACATAAAATAGCTGCACAATAAATAGATAAGCATAAGCGTATGTAGTGCATATATCAACAATGAGACACGTTTGTCTGTATTGTCCTAAAAGTATCATAAAAATCACATATGTGTTCTTGTTGGGAAATGACGTATGTCCTCTGTATATCACAGTTGGACGTGCCCCCAATTTAGCAGGACACAGAAGGGAAGATATGCATGTATGATATATGCACTACATATGCTTATGCTTATCTATTTATTTTGCAGCTATTTTATGTATGTTTTATTGTTATGTTGTAATTAGAGTTGAGCGAACACCTGGATGTTCGGGTTCGAGAAGTTCGGCCGAACTTCCCGAAAATGTTCGGGTTCGGGATCCGAACCCGATCCGAACTTCGTCCCGAACCCCATTGAAGTCAATGGGGACCCGAACTTTTCGGCACTAAAAAGGCTGTAAAACAGCCCAGGAAAGGGCTAGAGGGCTGCAAAAGGCAGCAACATGTAGGTAAATCCCCTGCAAACAAATGTGGATAGGGAAATGAATAAAAATAAAAATTAAATAAATAAAAATTAACCAAAATCAATTGGAGAGAGGTCCCATAGCAGAGAATCTGGCTTCCCGTCACCCACCACTGGAACAGTCCATTCTCAGATATTTAGGCCCCGGAACCCAGGCAGAGGAGAGAGGTCCCGTAACAGACAATCTGTCTTCATGTCAGCAGAGAATTAGTCTGCATGTCATAGCAGAGAATCAGGCTTCACGTCACCCACCACTGCAACAGTCCATTGTCATATATTTAGGCCCAGCACACAGGCAGAGCAGAGAGGTCCCGTAACAGAGAATCTGGCTTCATGTCAGCAGAGAATCAGTCTGCATGTCATAGCAGAGAATCAGGCTTCACGTCACCCACCACTGCAACAGTCCATTGGCATATATTTAGGCCCAGCACCCAGGCAGAGGAGAGAGGTCCCGTAACAGAGAATCTGTCTTCATGTCAGCAGAGAATCAGGCTTCACGTCATAGCAGAGAATTAGGCTTCACGTCACCCACCACTGCAACAGTCCATTGGCATATATTTAGGCCCAGCACACAGGCAGAGGAGAGAGGTCCCGTAACAGAGAATCTGGCTTCATGTCAGCAGAGAATTAGTCTGCATGTCATAGCAGAGAATCAGGCTTCACGTCACCCAACATTGGAACAGTCCATTGGCATATATTCAGGCCCCGGCACCCAGACACAGGAGAGGTTCATTCAACTTTGGGTAGCCTCGCAATATAATAGTAAAATGAAAATAAAAATAGGATTGAATGAGGAAGTGCCCTGGAGTCCAATAATATATGGTTAAGGGGAGGTAGTTAATGTCTAATCTGGACAAGGGACGGACAGGTCCTGTGGGATCCATGCCTGGTTCATTTTTATGAACGTCAGCTTGTCCACATTGGCTGTAGACAGGCGGCTGCGTTTGTCTGTAATGACGCCCCCTGCCGTGCTGAATACACGTTCAGACAAAATGCTGGCCGCCGGGCAGGCCAGCACCTCCAAGGCATAAAAGGCTAGCTCTGGCCACGTGGACAATTTAGAGACCCAGAAGTTGAATGGGGCCGAACCATCAGTCAGTACGTGGAGGGGTGTGCACACGTACTGTTCCACCATGTTAGTGAAATGTTGCCTCCTGCTAACACGTTGCGTATCAGGTGGTGGTGCAGTTAGCTGTGGCGTGTTGACAAAAGTTTTCCACATCTCTGCCATGCTAACCCTGCCCTCAGAGGAGCTGGCATTGACACAGCTGCCTTGGCGACCTCTTGCTCCTCCTCTGCCTTGGCCTTGGGCTTCCACTTGTTCCCCTGTGACATTTGGGAATGCTCTCAGTAGCGCGTCTACCAACGTGCGCTTGTACTCGCGCATCTTCCTATCACGCTCCAGTGCAGGAAGTAAGGTGGGCACATTGTCTTTGTAGCGTGGATCCAGCAGGGTGGCAACCCAGTAGTCCGCACACGTTAAAATGTGGGCAACTCTGCTGTCGTTGCGCAGGCACTGCAGCATGTAGTCGCTCATGTGTTCCAGGCTGCCCAGGGGTAAGGACAAGCTGTCCTCTGTGGGAGGCCTATCGTCATCGTCCTGCCTTTCCCCCCAGCCACGCACCAGTGATGGACCCGAGCTGCGTTGGGTGCCACCCCGCTGTGACCATGCTTCATCCTCATCCTCCTCCACCTCCTCCTCATCCTCGTCCTCCTCGTCCTCCAGTAGTGGGCCCTGGCTGGCCACATTTGTACCTGGCCTCTGCTGTTGCCAAAAACCTCCCTCTGAGTCACTTCGAAGAGACTGGCCTGAAAGTGCTAAAAATGACCCCTCTTCCTCCTCCTCCTCCTCCTACTCCTCCTGGGCCACCTCCTCTTCCATCATCGCCCTAAGTGTTTTCTCAAGGAGACATAGAAGTGGTATTGTAACGCTGATAACGGCGTCATCGCCACTGGCCATGTTGGTGGAGTACTCGAAACAGCGCAACAGGGCACACAGGTCTCGCATGGAGGCCCAGTCATTGGTGGTGAAGTGGTGCTGTTCCGCAGTGCGACTGACCCGTGCGTGCTGCAGCTGAAACTCCACTATGGCCTGCTGCTGCTCGCACAGTCTGTCCAGCATGTGCAAGGTGGAGTTCCACCTGGTGGGCACGTCGCATATGAGGCGGTGAGCGGGAAGGCCGAAGTTACGCTGTAGCGCAGACAGGCGAGCAGCAGCAGGATGTGAACGCCGGAAGCGCGAACAGACGGCCCGCACTTTATGCAGCAGCTCTGATATGTCGGGGTAGTTGTGTATGAACTTCTGCACCACCAAATTCAGCACATGCGCCAAGCAAGGGATGTGCGTCAAATTGGCTAGTCCCAGAGCTCCAACGAGATTTCGCCCATTATCACACACCACCAGGCCGGGCTTGAGGCTCACCGGCAGCAACCACTCGTCGGTCTGTTGTTCTATACCACGCCACAACTCCTGTGCGGTGTGGGGCCTGTCCCCCAAACATATGAGTTTCAGAATGGCCTGCTGACGTTTACCCCGGGCTGTGCTGAAGTTGGTGGTGAAGGTGTGTGGCTGACTGGATGAGCAGGTGGAAGAAGAGGAGGAGGAAGCCGAGAAGGAGGAGGTGGCAACAGGAGGCAAAGAATGTTGCCCTGCGATCCTTGGCGGCGGAAGGACGTGCGCCAAACAGCTCTCCGCCTGGGGCCCAGCTGCCACTACATTTACCCAGGGTGCAGTTAGGGAGATATAGCGTCCCTGGCCGTGCTTACTGGTCCACGTATCTGTGGTTAGGTGGACCTTGCTACAGATGGCGTTGCGCAGTGCACACTTGATTTTATCGGATACTTGGTTGTGCAGGGAAGGCACGGCTCTCTTGGAGAAGTAGTGGCGGCTGGGAACAACATACTGTGGGACAGCAAGCGACATGAGCTGTTTGAAGCTGTCTGTGTCCACCAGCCTAAATGACAGCATTTCATAGGCCAGTAGTTTAGAAATGCTGGCATTCAGGGCCAGGGATCGAGGGTGGCTAGGTGGGAATTTACGCTTTCTATCAAATGTTTGTGAGATGGAGAGCTGAACGCTGGCGTGTGACATGGTTGAGATGCTTGGTGACGGAGGTGGTGGTGTTGGTGGTACATCCCCTGTTTGCTGGGCGGCAGGTGCCAACGTTCCTCCAGAGGCGGAGGAAGAGGCCGAGGCGGCAGCAGCAGAAGAGGCCGAGGCGGCAGCAGCAGAAGAGGTAGCAGGGGGAGCCTGAGTGACTTCCTTGGTTTTAAGGTGTTTACTCCACTGCAGTTCATGCTTTGCATGCAGGTGCCTGGTCATGCAGGTTGTGCTCAGGTTCAGAACGTTAATGCCTCGCTTCAGGCTCTGATGGCACAGCGTGCAAACCACTCGGGTCTTGTCGTCAGCACATTGTTTGAAGAAGTGCCATGCCAGGGAACTCCTTGAAGCTGCCTTTGGGGTGCTCGGTCCCAGATGGCGGCGGTCAGTAGCAGGCGGAGTCTCTTGGCGGCGGGTGTTTTGCTTTTGCCCACTGCTCCCTCTTTTGCTACGCTGTTGGCTCAGTCTCACCACTGCCTCTTCCTCCGAACTGTGAAAGTCAGTGGCACGACCTTCATTCCATGTGGGGTCTAGGACCTCATCGTCCCCTGCATCGTCTTCCACCCAGTCTTGATCCCTGACCTCCTGTTCAGTCTGCACACTGCAGAAAGACGCAGCAGTTGGCACCTGTGTTTCGTCATCATCAGAGACATGCTGAGGTGGTATTCCCATGTCCTCATCATCAGGAAACATAAGTGGTTGTGCGTCAGTGCATTCTATGTCTTTCACCGCTGGGGAAGGGCTAGGTGGATGCCCTTGGGAAACCCTGCCAGCGGAGTCTTCAAACAGCATAAGAGACTGCTGCATAACTTGAGGCTGAGACAGTTTCCCTGGTATGCATGGGGGTGATGTGACAGACTGATGGGGTTGGTTTTCAGGCGCCATCTGTGCGCTTTCTGCAGAAGACTGGGTGGGAGATAATGTGAACGTGCTGGATCCACTGTCGGCCACCCAATTGACTAATGCCTGTACCTGCTCAGGCCTTACCATCCTTAGAACGGCATTGGGCCCCACCATATATCGCTGTAAATTCTGGCGGCTACTGGGACCTGAGGTAGTTGGTACACTAGGACGTGTGGATGTGGCAGAACGGCCACGTCCTCTCCCAGCACCAGAGGGTCCACTAACACCACCACGACCATGTCCACGTCCGCGTCCCTTACTAGATGTTTTCCTCATTGTTATCGTTCACCACAACAACAAAAATATTATTTGGCCCAATGTATTGTATTCAAATTCAGCAGGATATAAATTTGAGGCCTAGTATTTAGGCGCTGGGTGACAGGTATGGATTTAGTGACAGAATTAGACTGGGATATGCACAGTAGCGGGTGTGTGTGAAGTTATTCTGAATGACCCAATGTGCACCTTCAATATGATCTACCCTTTTAGGGATAGATTTCAAATAGCTCTGATATAGCAGAAACCACTAAATTATGAAATTGCTAAATTGGGAATTGTATTTCAACCCAGAACAAAAAATGTGCTTTGACGGACACTAAATAACTTGCCCAGCAACAACAGGACAGCAGTAACGAGAGATTTAGCGGGATATAAATTTGAGGCCTAGTATTTAGGCGCTGGGTGACCGGTATGGATTTAGTGACAGAATTAGACTGGGATATGGCCAAAAAATAACCACACTATTGCTGGTTAAATGCACTTGGTGTGACAGCTTGGCCAACCACACTACTGAGGGTTAAATGCACTTGGTGACGGGCGCAGCTTGCCCCTGATGTAGTGTATGGCCAAAAAATGAACAGACTATTGCTGGTTAAATGCACTTGGTGTGATAGCTTGACCAACCACACTACTGAGGGTTAAATGCACTTTGTGTGACAGCTTCACCCTGATGTAGGCTTTAGCCAAAAAACAACCACACCATTGAGGGTTAAATGCACTTGGTCGCAGCTTGTGCTGGCGCACCACAAGACACAAAATGGCCGCCGATCACCCCAGAAAAATGTGACTGACAAACGGTCTGGGCAGCCTAAAAACAGTGAGCAATTGAGTATCAGCAGCTCAATGACCCACAGCTGCAGATCGATCAATAATCAAGTCCTTTGGAGGAGTTAATCTGCCTAATCTCGCCCTACTGTCGCAGCCGCAACCTCTCCCTACGCTAATCAGAGCAGAGTGACGGGCGGCGCTATGTGACTCCAGCTTAAATAGAGGCTGGGTCACATGGTGCTCTGGCCAATCACAGCCATGCCAATAGTAGGCATGGCTGTGATGGCCTCTTGGGGCAAGTAGTATGACGCTTGTTGATTGGCTGCTTTGCAGCCTTTCAAAAAGCGCCAAGAAAGCGACGAACACCGAACCCGAACCCGGACTTTTACGAAAATGTCCGGGTTCGGGTCCGTGTCACGGACACCCCAAAATTCGGTACGAACCCGAACTATACAGTTCGAGTTCGCTCATCCCTAGTTGTAATAAATGTGGGTTGATTTTGATCCTCATTGTCCATAATTCCCAGGTAATTGAGTGCCCCTCAATACGTCTATGTTCACATTTTTATTCCAAGGTTACAGGTAGAACCAGAGGTGAGCACCTGGTCCCTATTGGTACATTGGGTGAGCCGCCGAATACTATTTTTACATATCTGGCCATAACTACTGTGAAGGTGTGCATATCTGGTCATAACTATTGTGAGGGGACACAATGTGGGCATACCTACCGTGAAAGGGGACAGTGTGGACATAACTACTGTGAAGGGGGCACATACCTGGACATAACTGCTAGGAAGGTGTGCATATCTAGTCATAACTATTGTGAGGGGGCACAATGTGGACATAACTACTGTGAAGGCGGCACAATGTGGTAGCATAAAGTGGGAATAATTACTATGTGGGGGCATTAAGAGGACTGGGTTTGTATAGTTATGTTTTGGGCATTTGAGTTAGAGACGTGGCCTAGTATGGAAAAATTTGCCGTACATTTTGTCACCTGTGTAGAGAAATTTCATATTTTCATATTTGTTATACGACCGAGGGGTGAGGGGACGAGCATCGGCAATCTTGACTAGCTGCAGAAATGGGGGTTGCATGGGAGGAGTAGGTTGCAGGAACTAGTTTAGGGGCGTCCCCCATTCAAAAATTTACTTTGGGACCTAGTCCTCTCTAGTTCTGCCTCTGTGCTTTGATCAGTGTCAAAATTGCCCAGTGTCGGTTACATTGTTTTCTACTGATAAATAATACTATTTGGGTGGACTTCCCCTTTAAGAAGAAATGATACAAGTGTTTGTATGATGCTGAAGCTACTTTGTATCATTGCCCGTATCTGCTTTGCTTCATCACATGTGTATCTAGTAGGTCATAGTCAGTGGCCTAGCCCCTGACCCCTCACCCGTCCGCTCCGGTTCATCTCCACTCCACATTATCCTTCCATGATTACCGCTGCTCCTCAGTAACTGACCACATTTGACATTTGTGGTGAGAGAAGGCGAATGTTCTGCCAAGAGAGAGACGCGTTACCGCGCTTATTATTCCCGTATGCCGCTCTCGCTCTCTGGTGTATTAACTGAGGCGCCAAGAAAATGGATCAATAATTAACGTTTCCTGCATCATCTGTGAGGAGAGATTCTTATTTTATCTGCACTTGTCATATATAAAATATTCAGCTCCGAAAATAACAATTCTTAAGTATCAGCTGGGAATAGACTGAAGAAACTGATGGAGAAAAGTAATAATATGGATGGAGCAGGCTGAAGTAGTATGTGATGATAGTTCTATCTGGTCCTAGGTACAAAGTAATACATCTGACCAACTCAGCTCTGCTACAACATACAAATGTAGCACCATGGCATCAAACAACTTCAGCCCCCATTTCAATACATTTGTGGTTGGATCTGCTATCAGAAAGGTGAACTTACCCTATCTAACCCCATCTACAACAAGCAGTAGAGTTATGCCATAACTGCTGTGGTAGGGCAGCCTAAAGGGGGCCACCCTAATGAGAAGTGACTGTAAGAAGGTGTGGGTGGGTGGGTGAAATCAGCTGAATCAGCATCAGCCTGGGCCCACAGGTGCCTGTAAATAGCCTAGTAATCAGCCAGCCTGGCCCACAGGTGCGTATAATTAGCCTTGTAATCAGCCTCCCCTCCCACAAATGCAGCAATACATTGCTTAATACTTATCTCTGGAAAACCAAACCCCACACTAACACAGGTTTACAATATCATTCAGTCTCAGCTCCACTACAACAATCTGATCTCCGCAACATCAGACAAACACAGTCCTGCTTTAACTGAGCAACTCAGCTCTGCAGTTTTAGTCCACCTCAGCCCATGACAGCGCCATCACAAAAACCCTGCATTTCCTGCACAAACATCATTTTTTGCTGTGGATAAGCAGCCAGCCTTCTTTTCTTTTCTTTTTTTATAACCTCGTGCTTCTTCAGTTCTGAGGTGTTTTATAGGCATATTCCCAGCACCTCCAGCAGCATTCATTTCACTGGATATCGTAAACGCTGTGCAATTGCGCTTTTTTCTTTCTAAAAACCAGTTGCAATTTTGCTGCTGTTTAAAATGGCACAGCTCAACGCATTTTCCTGTGTCGATATACCAGTTTAATGCAATGCATTGTTCTGTGTTAATACAGTGGCTTGAAAAAGTATTTATACCTAGAGATGGCCTTGCGTTTCGCTCGGCGCTCGTTTTGCGGCGACCTTTGCTCATTCGCGGTTCGCTGAATGGGCGAACATATGGCGATGTCCACCGGCACCATATTCTTTTACATTGTGAAGAACTTTGACCCATGACACATCCATCAGCTGGTACAGGACAGCCAATTGAGACGTTTCAGCACATGGACAGAAGTGAGAAGGCACCAGCCAGAGATATGCTGAGGGCCTCCTCCTGACTTGCAGCTAGACAGTCCAGGCTTCTAGTTGCTACCAGGAGGCTAGTGGAAGGATTCTAGCCTGCCTGAAGTTCCTGAGCCTCAGTTAGCTCAGAAGAGTCACCCCATGAGAAGAGTTTGCCTCCTGGGAGAAACCTGCAGTTACCACAAGCAGAGCAGAGCCAGAGTTCCAGCTAGTCAAGTAAGCTGAAGGGCAGAAGGGACATTGAGCTAAGGCAAGTGATATATACCTGAGGAAGATTTATACCAAGGATAAAAGCCAGCATTTGGGCATATGGGCTTTGGAATACAGCCAGCCAGAATAACTGAGGAAGAGTGCAGCCTGGTCTGGGAAGTGTTGATTGTTACCCTCTGAGTATCTTGCAAAGAACCTTTGTCTGCCATTTATAAAGAGCCTGCTTATCGTTATTGCTTCAATGTGGAACTGAAACTGAACTGTACAAAGTTGAACTGTTGTTCCAGTAAAGCAAAGTTGGGTTCACCTTACCATCGTGTTCCTCATTTACTACAACTAGAAATCGGTGTGCCACCGTTACAGGCACTGACGTCACGTTTCTTAAAGGGACCTTGTCCCAGGCACATTAAACATCTGCAACATCCAGGGCACCTCATCCACCATCAGGCCTGGTCCTTATATACAGAGTGTGCCCCAGAGGACCCCTGTGCCAGCCTCTCCTTCACTGCTGTACGCCGGCCCAGGGTTTTCCTACAGAACTGTGAGTAACCCTCGCTTGCCCATAAACTGTGACCTCACAATCGCAATACCCTGCAGGTCCTCTGACCAGCTTCCCTGTCCCTGCTGAAGAAAAGCCTCCCCCTAGCATGGTGCTGCCACCATCATGTCACAGTGGGTATGGTCTGTTCAGGGTGATGTGCAGGGTTAGTTTTCCGCCACACATAGCGTTTTGCATTTACTCCAAAAAGTTCAACTTTGGTCTTATCTGACCAGAGCACCATCTTCCACATATTTGCTGTATCCCCTACATGGCTTGCGGATTTATGGCTTGCTTTCCACTCTTCCATAAAAGCCTGATTTGTGGAGAACACAACTAACAGTTGTCCTGTGGACAGTTTCTCCCACCTGAGCTGTGGATCTCTGCAGCAACTCCAAAGTCACGATGGGCCTCATGGCTGCTTCTCTAATTAGTGCTCTCCTTGCCTAGGTGGTCACTTTAGGTGTAAGGCCATTTCTTTGTAGGTTTGCAGTTATGTCATACTCCTTCCATTTTCAGATTATGGATTAAACAGTGTTCCGTGAGATGTTTAGAGCTTGGGGAATTGTTTATATCCTAACCCTGCTTTACACTTCTCCACAAATTATCCCTTACCTGTCTGGTGTGTTCCTTGGTTTTCATGATGCGGATATCTGCTCTATCAACTTTCGATGTTCTTTTATGCACCTACCATGGTGATTACGGGTGGCTGGGAATCAGAGTTTCAGGTCAGAGAGGGAGCGTGAGAAATAGAGACCAAATTTAAGGGAGATAAATTTATTTAAAAAAATTGGGATCGAGAAGAAATGTGGGAAAGCTATTGAGGCGCAAATCTCAGCTAAAAGCGTATAGCGGAAATGTGGGACAAAGTATTAAAGCTTAAATGTGGTACAACTTGTTTAAGTTTAAGCATTGAATCAAAGGAGGTGGCGCGCTTCAATTAAAGAAACATTTCAGAAATTTTATTCCCTGTCACCTATGCAGAGCAGAGGTTTATTCACGTCTAAAATTGTATAATGTCAACCCAAGAATGTAACAGAAAAATTACAGAAATTAATTAACCTGTCTACTTGGTAGAGCAGGGGTCTATGACAGAAAACAATTGTTTATTGTCACCCAAAAATGTAAAAAAAAATATTGAAATTTATTAAGCTGTCAACTAGGTAGAGGAGGGGTATATTACACCCAAAAATTGGTGAATTTGACCATAAAATAACTGACAAATGTTTTTGTTTTTTCTAATAGGTATGAACAGTGTTCCGTGAGATGTTTAGAGCTTGTGGAATTTTTTATATCCTAACCCTGCTTTACACTTCTCCACAACTTTATCCCTGACCTGTCTGGTGTGTTCCTTGGTTTTCATGATGCAGTTTGATCACTAATGTTCTCTAACAAACTCTGAAGCTTTTATAGAACTGTAGTTATACTGAAAAGAAATTACACACAGGTGGACTCTCTTTACTAATTAGGTGACTTCTGAAGGCGATTGGTCACACCGGATTTTATTTAGGGGTATAAGAGTACAGGGGGCGGAACAGGGACGTACATAGAAATCACTGGGCCCCATGGCAAGAATCTAAACTGAGCCCCCTTGTAAGTGACCCATAGCACCCCTTAGGGTACGTGTACATCTGCTGCAGAGGTTCCAGCAGAGGAACAGGACAGGGACATTTTACAAAGTGCAGACACAGAAAACTAAAGGATTTAATCCAGTCATAACTGATGTTTCTCTGACTGCTGCGGAACCTCATAATACACACCTCAGCTGCTACATAACCTCCTAATACACACCTCAGCTGCTGCAGAACCTTATAATGTACACCTCAGCTGCTACAGAACCTCCTAATACACACCTCAGCTGCTGCAGAACCTCCTAATACACACCTCAGCTGCTGCAGTACCTCCTAATACACACCTCAGCTGCTGCAGAACTTCCTAATACACACTTCAGCTGCTGCAGAACCTCCTAATACACACATCAGCTGCTGCATAACCTCCTAATACACGCCTCAGCTGCTGCAGAACCTCATAATACACACATCAGCTGCTGAAGAACCTCATACTACACACCTCAGCTGCTGCAGAACCTCCTAATACAACTCCCAGCATTACCAGACTGTACTAGGGTATACGTTTAAATTACATGGAGAGGGATATAATAGGAGAGAACTACAACTCCCAGCTTTTCTAGGATGTTATATGGGCTATCGCAGGACACCACTAACCTCACCTCCAGGCACCACACAAATGCTCCGCCCTCTCACATCCCACAGGTCTTTCAGTCCTCTGCACTGGTCACATGATGATGACATCACCAAAGGTCCTTCAGACTTCTGCTGCCCTGCTTTTCCTTGGCTTCCTGCACTGGTCACATGGTTGATGACATCACCAAAGGCCCTTCTCTACTTCTTACATTCTCAGGTAGCCATACAAGTGTAATTAGTGGGCGGGACTTATTCTCCACTGCGGGCCCCCTTCCCCCAGGGGCCCCATAGCAGCTGCTTGGCCTGCCTCTATTGAAGGTACGCCACTGGGGCTGAATACAAATTTTTATTTCTTAAAAAATGTAAAAGCCATGTATCATTTTCTTTTCACTTCACACATACTTGCTACTTTGTGTTGATCAATCACATAAAATCCCAATAAAATACATTTAAGTTTGTGGGTGTAACGTGAAAGTTCAAGGGGTATGAATACATTTTCAAGGCACATTGTAAATTGTCAATAACAGTGTGCAGTGTGTTAGTGGAAGGAGATGATTAAATGCGCCTCTGTCTGTTAATGACCACTTGCAATTATGCTACCGTTTAATAATCAGTGCACCGAACCTGTGACTTATCATTGTTTAAATTTGCCTTATAATAAAAGGTCTGGTAAATGACAGACCTGTGCCTCGTCATCCGGGAGTCAGAATGTGGGTGGCTGTAGAAGTGCAATTAGCAGTAGCAGCATGGTCTACACCACATGTCCGTCCAGTAGTAGTAGCAGGCAACAGTTCTCACTCACTTCCGGTAGAATAGACACCATATTATTATTGAGGACAAAGAGGATGAGATTGTGGACTGGATTTTTCACTCCTCCTCTCCGTCATAGCAGGATGATGTTGAGGTCACCTCTGGGTCTCCATGCTTTTGAGCCAGGGCTCAGCACATTACTTCTGCTTCTTGTGGCCCTAGAGAAGCATATCACTTGCATCATCTGTGTCTTCAGTGCCCCCCCCTCCTAGTAGGGCACCTTCTTTTTTCCATGTGCTATGGAAGATACTCAAGAGAGCCTCCCTGTTGATGGCTTGTGTGAGAAGAGTCAGCGTCTAGACTGCCATGAGCAGAAGGTTCAGGAGGAGATAGGGGACCCGATGCATAGCCATGTTGGGGGTGGTGGTAGTAGTAGCCACGTTGGTGGTGGTAGGGGCAATGGTGACAATGGCACTCGGGGCAAATACAGAGCAGGGAATTGGGAGGGCGGCCAAGTACCTCACCATGAGATATCACAGTCTGATAAAAGTGGAGGGATGGGTGAGGACTATGAGGATGACTGTGTGTTGGACAGGACCTGGGAGCCAGATCGGGGTGCTGAGGAGGAGACATCAGAGGAGAGAAGGGTGGCTGCAGCGGCAATATAGAGCAGAGGCAATGTACAGTCAGAACCAACCAAAAAAACTCAGGGGAGGGGGGAGACATATTTAGAAACAAAAAAATGAATCCTAGGAGACCTCAGAGTGTTAGATACCATTTTCAGGCCAATTGGAGCATTTGATTATAAGTAGAATCAATTCAGATCTGAATCTAATTACTTGACCAATTCGTTTTTCAAGAAATTTGCTTATCTCTAATTAATACAGGTGAAACTCGAAAAATTAGAATATAGTGCAAAAGTCCATTTATTTCAGTAATGCAAATTAAAAGGAATTGCTTTAATGCAGCTTAAAATTAGAATTTTGTGAAAAGGTTCAATATTCTAGATTTAAAGTGTTACACTCTAGTCAGCTAATTAATCCATACCCCCTGAGCAAAGGGGACCTCAAAATTGTGACTTTGGGGTTTTTATAAACTGTAAGCCATAATCATCCAAATTATAACAAATAAAGGCTTAAAATATCTTGCTTTGCCTGTAACGAGTCTCATATGTTAGTATCACCTTTTAAGTTGCATTACTGAAATAAATGAACTTTGCACGATATTCTAATTTTTCAAGTTTCACCTGTACCTCTTTCCATTCAGTTCTAAAGCCTCTGCTTCCCCTTAAATAACCTGTCTGACTGCAGCTAAGTACATAGGAATATATAACTACCTATGAACTCAATGGAAGCTGTAAAATCTCTTTGCACAGAGCTCCCACTAGTGGCAGCTGCAGAAAAAAAAAAAGGTGTTCACTACCCTGCCAACCCTCACCTCAGGCCATATAGCAGTGGTGTGGTGATTACATCATTGTAGATTGATATGACATAAATGGATGGACTGATAAATATGAAAAGGAAGGAATTGTAGGAGATAGATAGATAGATATGAGATATATAATAGATAGATAATATACAGTGGATATAAAACGTCTACACACCCCTGTTAAAATGTCAGGTTTCTGTGATATTAAAAAGTGAGACAAAGATAAATAATGACGAGGGGACATCTTCTGCGTCCGGAGGAAAGAAGGTTTGTACACAAACATAGAAGAGGATTCTTTACGGTAAGAGCAGTGAGACTATGGAGCTCTCTGCCTGAGGAGGTGGTGATGGTGAGTACAATAAAGGAATTCAAGAGGGGCCTGGATGTATTTCTGGAGTGTAATAATATTACAGGCTATAGCTACTAGCACATTTTGACTTGGTAAGATTTGCCCACTCTTCTTTGTAAAAACACTCCAAACCTGTCAGATTGCGAGGGCATCTCCTGGGCACAGTTCTCTTCAGATCACCCCACAGATTTTCACTCGGATTCAGGTCTGGGCTCTGGCTGGGCCATTCCAAAACTGTAATCTTCTTCTGTTGAAGCCATTCCTTGGTTGATTTGGATGTTGCTTTGGGTCGTTGTCATGCTGAAAGATGAAGTTCCTCTTAATGTTCAGCTTTCTAGCAGAAGCCTGAAGGTTTTGGGCCAATATTGACTGGTATTTGGAACTGTTCATAATTCCCTCGAGCTTAACTAAGGCCCCAGTTCCAGCTGAAGAAAGACAGCCCCTTGGCATGATGCTGCCACCACCATGCTTCACTGTGGGGATGGGGTTCTTCTGGTGATGTGCAGTGTTGTTTTTGCGCCAACCATATCTTTTGGAATTATGGCCAAAAAGTTCCACCTTGGTTTCATCAGACCATAACACCTTTTCCCACATGCTTTTGGGAGACTTCAGATGTGTTTTTGCAAAATGTAGCCTGGCTTGGATGCTTTTCTTGGTAAGAAAAGGCTTTCGTCTTGCCCCTCTACCCCATAGCCCAGACCTATGAAGAATACAGGAGATGGTTGTCACATGTACCACACAGCCAGGACTTGCCAGATATTCCTGCAGCTCCTTTAATGTTGCTGTCGGCCTCTTGGTCGCCTCCCAGACCAGTTTTCTTCTCGTCTTTTCATTATTTTTGGAGGGACGTCCAGTTCTTGGTAATGTCACTGTTGTGCCATATTTTCTCCACTTGATGATGACGGTCTCCACTGTGTTCCATGGTATATCTAATGCCTTGGACATTATTTTGTCCCCTTCTCCTGACTGATGCCTTCTAACAATGAGACCCCTCTGATGCTTTGGAAGCTCTCTGTGGACCATGGCTTCTGCTGTGGGATGCGACTAAGAAAATTTCAGGAAAGACCAACTAGAGCAGCTGCACTTTATTTGGGGTTAATCAGAGGCACTTTACATGATGGCCGGTGTATGCTGACTCCTATGTAACAGGATTGTAAATGTGATTGCATAATTCTGAACACAGCTACATCCCCAGTTATAAGAGGGTGTGCACACTTATGCAACCACATTATTTTAGTTTTTTGTTTTCTTTCCTCCCCCTAAAAGATTTCAGTTTGTTTTTCAATTGAGTTGTACAGTTTATAGGTCACATTAAAGGTGGAAAAAGTTCTGAAATGATTTATCTTTGTCTCATTGTTTTACATCACAGAAACCTGACATTTTAACAGGGGTGTGTAGACTTTTTATATCCACTGTAGATATGAGATAGATAATGAGAGATGATAGATTTTTAGATACTTTTAGTACTGACTGCAGCCACCACTATCACTGTGTGTGGTAGATCAGGATTCAGATCTTCTGATGCCTCGCCTGCTCCTCTCTAATCCCCCCTTTTTGTTCCCGTCTCGTGTTGTGCCTCGTCTTCGGTACATTAACCTTCTTTGTATAAATGATAAATAGATTTTCTTTATTTGCGTAAAAGCTGAAACAAAATCCTGTCCTAATATTTACGGCGGTGAGCGTCCTCGCTGACATGTGGCTCTGGTCTCATTAACACGTCTGTTGTTTCCCTCCGGAGCAGACAATGATGGGAGTTGTCACAGCACGCACATGCGGCCGAGGTAACGACAGCGCAGTAATGCTGGTAATCATATGTGTAGAGAACACGTGCTAGATAAATATATTTGAGAAATAAATGATTCCTATTTATAGTTTTTTATTTTTATTATTATTAAGAATATCCTTTGATTAAGGCCTTATTCACCCGTCAGTGTTTGGTCAGTGATTTCCATCAGTGATTTTGAGCCCAAACCTTTCCCTCATACCTTATCTCTGTGGAGGCTCCACTCCTGGTTTTGGCTCACAATCACTGACCGAAACACTGATGTGTGAATGAGGCCTTATATGAAACTAAAGTGATGATCTTGGTCTGATCGCTGCAGACCTGACTTCACAAATCCCTGGCGATCAGATGAGTAAACTGCTGCTAACTTGTGGTTTGCTCTGCAGCGGCCCCTAGAGGAGAACTGTAGTATTTTATGCAACTGGGCATAAAGGGGGTCCTTTCTCTTACCCCAGAGCACTGTGGTCTGCAACTTCTGCTGCCAAACCCCCATTTGCCCACACAAGAGGCGCTCAGACACAGGGCCACACCGTCAATTAGACGAGGTGAGGCGATCGCCTCAGGGGGTGCGGCCCTGGACATAAGTGGGGGGGCGGCAGGGTAGTGGCAGCGGCATGGTAGCGGCAGGGTAGTGGCAGCGGCAGGGTAGTGCAGACAGCCCGATGACGTCACAGCGTGGGACACAAGCCAGAAGAGGCCTGCATCGCATTGCTGCCAGCTGCATGGAGTTAAGTATTAGTGTTTATTTTTTTATTTGGCACAATGCAGGAGAGTAGCACTATGGGGGCATCTAGGGGCACTAAGAGTGGGCATTTCTTACTGGCACATTAAGGGGGGCACTATGGAGGAAGGGAGGACAGAAGCACTATTGGGGCATCTACTGAGGGCTCAAAGAAGGGGTATTATATAAGGTGGGGCGCTATGATGAAGGGGGAGAGGAGCACAATGGGGGCAACTACTAGGGGCACTATATAGGGGTATTTTATACTGCTACATTATAGTGACCCTATGAGGGGATCTACTGGGGGCTCTGTATATGGACATTTTATACTGGGACACGTTATGGGGGTACTATGGGGAAGGGGGAAAGAGCACTATGGGGGCATTTACTGGAGGTACTAAGAAGGGGTATTTTATACTAGAAAATTATGGGGGACACTAATCTACTGGGGGCACTATATAGGGGCATTTTATACTGGCACACATTATGGGGGCACTATGGGACATTAGCTCAAAGGCACTGGGACAGAGAACAGGGGCATTTTTGTACTAGTGCACATTATTATGGGGCATTTTTGCACTGGAACACATAAGGGGGCATTTTTTATACTGGTGCTCATTTTAAGGGGGCATTTTTCTACTGTCACATTATAAGGAGAATTATTACTACTAAGTAATATGGTGGGCTTTATCACTACTAGGGGACTATGGGGAACATGATTACTAGTATGGGCACTAAGGGAGCATTATTATTAAGAACACTATTACTACCATTGTGCTATTTGCTAGGCACAGTTATTTTAGGACACTGCGTGCCAATAATTATTGAAGGGCATTATCTGCATGGTACTAGTATAATCAGGGGGGGTTATCTGTGGTAGGATGAGTTGTCTAGAAGGTGGGAGGATGGTGTAAAAGTAGAAAACTAAGATGTCTTTTTGTCAAACTGCAGAGACGAGAGATGGGTGAAAGAAGTCATCATGGTGGTCTGGTCTGAAAGGAGAAGATGAGGAAAGAGAACGTCTACATCAGAGGAGACATCTGTCACGGACGGTGTACGGGAAACAAGACAATGCAACATGCATATATGACTCACTGGATCCAAAGCTAAGGAACCAAGGGGAGACCCCTGCACAAGACCTAGCACTTTCCCTGGCTGCTCAGCCTATGCAAAGATCCCAGAGGTGGATGGTTGCATATCCACG
The DNA here is from genome assembly GCF_014858855.1 of Bufo gargarizans. NCBI lineage: Eukaryota > Metazoa > Chordata > Amphibia > Anura > Bufonidae > Bufo > Bufo gargarizans. Next base: position 479,253,561 of record NC_058084.1, on the reverse strand, counting down.
TACCTCGACTATATAACCCCTGAACACCCTACAATAGTGAGGGGACACGACCACCGGCTCCCTACACCAGACACGGAGGGAGTCAGGGTCACCTGGGATCCAGCAAACAGAAAATAACAGATAAATGTACAGCACTTAACTTTGTAGCAGACAGGAGAACAGGATAAGCATGCACACACACTCTAGGAAGAAGTATAAGCCGCCCAGTAATGCATTATGGGGCGGAATTTAAAGGGATGCAATTAGTCCAACTACATGACAGCTGAGAGAGGCTAACGAGATGAGGAACTGAATACCACAACAAAGATAACTCAAGGAGGAGGTTCTGAAAGGCCTCTGTCAGAGCTTCTCAGCTGTCTGGTTGTGACAACATCACTGGATGTGAGAGGTATGTGGTGCTGTATTACCCTGTATGTTCTGTAGTGATATACTGTACGTAATGTTAGGAGGGAAGGGGTTAGGTTGAAAATGTAGTATTGGGGGGCGCTGTTTAAATTTTTGTCTCAGGCAGCAGAAAGGCTAGATGCACCCCTGCTCACACCAATCTTTAAAGATGTGGATTCCTAGAGAGTTCTTTACAACCTAGTAACAGGCCCGGCGCTATAATAAGGCAGACCAAGCGGCTGCCTTAGGGTGCAGAGGGGGGGGGTGGAAAAATGAAACTTTTTTTTATTAAATACCCCGTATTTTTCGCCCTATAAGACGCTGTTTCCCCCCCCAAAGTTAGGGAAAATGCCCCTGTGTCTTGTGGGGCAAATACTAATGAAGCGTTCCATTTTGGAAGCGCTTCATTAGTACTGGAGGACCGGGAAGCGGTGAAGGATATGTACTCACCGCTTCCTGGTCCTCCGCTCGGCTGTCTGCTGTGCAGGAGCCTTCACAGCTGACAGCCGAGAACCAGGAAGAAGAGAGAGAGTGCTGGTAGTGAGGAGAGACAGCTTCCAGGAGCAGGAGAGGTAAGTTATTTTATTTGTGCTGATGGCTGACATGGAGGGCTGATGGATGGGGCTGATGGCTGACATGGGGGGCTGATGGCTGATATGGGGGGCTGATCTGAGGCATTGGGGGCCTGATCTGAGGTCTGATTAACATTGGGGGTCTGATCTGAAGTCTGATTAACATTGGGGGTCTGATTGGGGCAGTGAGCTGAGGTCTGATTAACACTGGGGGTCTGATTGCTGGTCTGACCTGAGGTGTAAAACCTAGGTGCGTCATATGGGCCGGTGCGTCTTATAGGGCGAAAAATACGGTCCTCAAACCAGCGATTGTCTGAAGCAGAGAGAAGATACCAGGACCACACAGAGGAGAAGCCAGCTGCTGCAGACGGGACCAGGGCCAGGTAAGCTATGGGGGGGTGGGGTGAAATGTAGCTTTGCTTGTGTTGGCAAAAATCCTTGCACCGGCCCTGCATAGTAACTTAGTAACATTCTAGTAACATGGTTTGTAAGGCTGAAAAGAAACATCCGTCTATCCCGTTCATCTTATTATCCTGCAGTGTTGATCCAGAGGAAGGCCAAACCCTCATCTGAGGGAAAAATTGCTTCCCGACTCCAAATCTAGCAAACTCTGTTTCATTGACAGGGGTGTAACTAGAAAAGACTGGGCCGCATAGCAAATTTTTCAACAAATTCCTCATTGCTGCGAACCACATCAACCCCCCCCCTCCCGAAACTACAGTAGTTATGCCCCCTTAGTGCCCCACTCAATACCTATGCGCCCTTAGAGCACACACACACTACATATGCTCCCTTAGTGCCCATAGTAGAATGCTGTTAGTGCCCCTTTCACAGTAGTTTTGCCCTCTTTGTGTCACCACTCAGTAGTTATGGCCCCTTAGTGTCCCAACTCAGTAGTTATGGCCCCTTAGTGCCCCCACTCAGTAGTTATGGCCCCGTAGTGCTCCTATACAGTAGTTATGCCCCTTTAGAGTCCATACGCAAAATTTATGGCCCCTTAGTGGCTCCACTCAGTAGTTAGTCCCCTCACAGTAGTGAAGCCCTCTTAGTGCCTCCACACAGTAAGGCTCCCCCCTAGTGCACCCTTAGATTAGTGAAGTCCCTGTGGTGTAACTAAATCCATCCATTACAGATGGGCTTCGCCTGCCAGTGCACGTACATAGTAATCACTAATATTGTGTGTGTACTGGCAGGCAAGGTATGTCCTATGGCTGCTAGAGTGGTAGTTCCACTCCTGACATCGCCCCTTCTTCAGTAATCTAGCCTCTGTAATCTGTAATATTATTACACTCAAGACATCCGTCCTTTCTTCTTCTAGTGAACTCACCATCACCACCTCCTCAGGCAGAGAGTTCCATAGTCTCACTGCTCTTACCGTAAAGAATCCTCTTCTATGTTTGTGTACAAACCTTCTTTCCTCCAGACGCAGAGGATGTCCCCTCGTCACAGTCCTGGGGATAAATAGATGATGGGAGTGATCTCTGTACTGACCCCTGATATATTTATACATAGTTATTAGATCTTGCCTCAGTCGTCTTTATTCTCAAGTAAATCACCGTACTTTTGATCCTCTTTCTGGGTCTTGTAGTCCACCAATTCGAGCTAATACTTTAGTTGCCGCCTTTGTACACGCTCAGCCCTGCTATGTCGTTCTTGTGCACTGCTGCCCAGTTCTGTACACAATACTCCATATGTGCAGTCTGACTAGTGAGGTGTAAAGTGGTTGAACTATGTTCTCCACATGTACATCTATGCCCCTTGTGATGCCTCCATGATCTCATTAGCCTTGGCAGCAGCCGCCTGACACTGGTTGTCTCCAATCGTTCCTTCTGTCTCCAGTCAATGACTCTGGCCCGCAGTGTCTATAGCACTTCTATAGTCCACACATTACTAGACATTTCCATCTACTCGTAATTAGCCTGGTTTCTAAGACACTTTTGTAGGCTCCTTAATGGCACCAAGGTGTTTGTATAAGACACAGTGAGTTATTTATACGCTAATGTAGGAAATCTCCAGAGTGTAAGCTCCTGTAGTGAGAAGAGTGCGGCCACGAACACTGACCACCTAGTCAGACATGGAAACTTTACTTCTTAGCCAGACCGGCAGATGGAACCAGAGGTTCTAGGATGGCCTCCTGGTCCTTGTGTACAGTTTTGGCCACACAATCCGCTCTATTTCTTCCAGTCATATGAATGTATGGCATCCATCATCAATACTAGGTTAAAAGGAAGTGCCCCCCTTCTCACAAAACAACACAGAACCACTACTGTTTCTCTAGATTTACCATTTGACTATAACATGCTCTGTGTGGGCCCTACAGTGCTGAAGTAATGCCAGATGGGGTACAAAAGTAGGTACTGCACTAAGGTAGCACTTGTTTAGCTTTCAAGCAGTCAATGTGAGGACAACACCACTGGTGCCTCCAGACTAGCAGTATGTCCCAAGACAGGATAAATAGAAGTGCAGACAAGAAGCTGTAGTTCCTGCATGTAGTTAGCTAGTAGTAGAGGTGAGTGACACTTGTTAATAAGGTGTGCTGCTGTAGCCTAAAGAGGTCAAGCTGTAGCTAGCACTGCCAAATCTGAAGCAAAGGGGTTGAAAGGGAGCCACCTAGCCCATATATCCACAATGCAGCCTAGGCCTATGGAGGAGCCCAGACCTGTATTTAGGGTAAAAGGTAAGTTAGTGGTGTGCCATACTGTGAGTAACATGGAGAGACCATTACCACGACCTGTTAAAGAGAGTGCAAAAATAGTGCAGTACTGTGCATAGCCATGGTGAAAACTGAAACACAGCCATCTTCATTGCTGTCATACTAAGAAGACCAGAGCCAGTGCTGACAGCCATGGGTGCTGGGTACAATGCACTCCGGGGGGGAGGGTGAGGTGTTGTCTCTTTATATGGGTTGCCACTACTAACACTTACTGTATGCCCTATCCATAGCATGGGACATAAGCATTTTGAGACCTCCAGCGATCACGAGAACAAGGATCAGCAAGTGCAGCTGAACTGCCCTAGGAGAATGGAGCAGTGGTGCACACGCGAGTCCTGCACTTCATTTACTTCTCCGATACTGTTGTAAGCACTGTACTTGAAAATCCTACAGAAGTGAAAGGAGTGGAGGACACACATGCACGCCACCTTTCCATTCCCAAGGCACAGTTTGGAGACACTTTTGGACCCCCATTCTCAGGAAAGCTATCAAATACTTATTCCTTGTCTTGTGGATAGGGGATACATGTTATTAGTGGTATAACCCCTTTAAGAGACTGTGTTGTATTTGCCTGTTGCCACTGGCTGAGGGACTTGAAACCACTAAGTTGGTTGTCTCTTGTTAGGCTGTCACCACAAAGCCTGTGATCTCTTGTAAGAAAGTAAACACTAAGCCTAATTTCCCTTGATAGTTTGTAACCACTAAGTCTGTTGCCCATTTTCAGACTCTAACCACTAAACATGTTTCTCCTTGTAGGACTATAACCACAAAGCATTTTGCCTCTTGTAGGACTATAACCACGAAGCCTGATTTCTCTTGTAAGACTATAACCACTAAGCCTGATTCTTCTTGTATGGCTGTAACCACAAAGCCTGTTGCCTCCTGTAAGACTATACCCACTAAGCCTGATTTCTCTTGTAGGACTGTAACCACTAAGCCTGATTTCTCTTATAGGACTGTAACCACTCAGCATTTTGCTTGTTATAAGTCTTTAAACTAAGTGCCCATGTGAGACAGTGAAACCGCTTTTACACACATATGTATTATATATTTCACTCAGGACCAAAAATATTCTGTCTCTATGGTCCGCCTCCCCCTTCCTTACAGTCATATCAAAGAATCTAAATTTTCATAAATGCAAAATTGATTGATATTTTTACTGTGACATTTGTACAGTATATTCAGCATAGTGTGTAAATGAAATGGGAACTAGGGAATTGTGGGTACTACAATGAGTCTGTTACAGGCTGGCGCTGCTCATCTCACTGTTTCCGGGTATCTGTGCTCCAGCAGCGTGGACCCCCCTCCTAGGGGTCTCGACCACTGGGGTTGTTGTGTCCCTCCATGCAGGTTGCAGCTTGCTTGCCAGCAAGGCCTCTCCTCCTCTGTCCAAAGGGTGCATGGCTCTTAAATGGCAAGCACGCATGTGCTCCAGCTTAAGTGTAGCTATCTCAGGGTACCTAAAGGGGTTCTCCATGAATTAAGACATTGAAAAAACGTAAATATGACTTTATTATAAATATATTCCCAAATACCTTGCATTAGTTAAAATGGCTCGTTTTGGGGATAAACCATTAGGAGAAATAAAATGGCCGCCATCCTATTAGTAAACACATAACATGTCCTAATTAGACAGCAGGACAAGTTACTTCACAACACTGAGCTAAAGAGCTGCCTCATCCTTCTCTCTGCTCTGCTTGTCAAGGGTTATGATCCTAAATGCAGCTGATAAGATCTTCAGCAAGTGAGCTGCATTCGTTTGTCTGCCTGTGTACTGATTTCTGCCCACTTCCTGGATTTTGACCCTCTGCTGCCTGACCTTTGCATGAACCCTTTGCCGCGGGCTCTGTCCTCAGACTGTTTATTGTGTGAGGTGTGAGGAAATAGGATCACTGCTGCAGGTCATGGGTCGCGAAGAAAAAAAGAAGCCTGGAGACTTCTTCATCTGTTATAGGGTCAAAAGAGGAGAAACAGCATGTGGAAGTGTGGGAGGGAAGAGGATTTAAAATGATTGGAGAATCTGAGATTATTTCCTGCTGGAGGTTACCAATCTTGTCTCTGATGTAAGAGCCATGTCAATGGAGATATTAAAATCACCCATAATAAGAGTTGGTGATTCAGAAGATAGGAAGTGAGGAATCCAGGCAGCAAAGTGATCCAGGAATTGGTGGGGGGAGCCTGGGGGACGATAGACAACTGCAATTTGCAGGAGGAATGGGCGGAAGAGTCTGATGGTATGGATCTCAAAAGAGGGAAATGTGAGAGGGTACAGGGGGAATGACCTGAAACGTGCACTGTGGAGAAAATAGTATGCCTACTCCTCCACAATGCCTTTCATTAGGTTTGGGGTATGGGAGAAGTAAGGTCCACCATAGGATAAGTTGGCAGGGGAAGCAGTGCTAAAATGTTGTAGTGATGAGCGGGAGGTGCCATATTCGATTTCACGATATTTCGCGAATATTCGATTGAATATTCGTATTATATTTGTCGAAATCGAATATTCGTAATTATTTCATTTATCGCGAATAATATGCGATTAAATTAATCGTGCGATTTTCTTTTTTCTGTATAAGGCAACGTTCCTATGACTATGGCTAGGCTAATATGTGTATTTTACGAATATTCGTAATATTGCTCTAACTTCATCTTTTAGAATATTCGTAATATTCTAAAAGACGAAGTTAGAGCAATATTAAGAATATTCGTAAAATACACATATAGATTGTAATTTAGCTAATATAGTGCTATAATCCTTATTTTTTTTTTCTCAAATTTTTTTTGCCTCTTCTGAACTTCAGTTTTGGAAAATATATACACTATTAAAAAAAATTACTATAGCACTATATTAGCTAAATTGCAGTCTATATGTGTATTTTACGAATTTTCGTAATATTGCTCTAACTTCGTCTTTTAGAATATTACGAATATTCTAAAAGATGAAGTTAGAGCAATATTACGAATATTCGTAAAATACACATATAGACTGTAATTTATGTGTACTATTATTTCACTTTGGCATACTGCTCCCCGACAAGCGTCCCCGTAACAACAATGGGAACGCCTGTAGGTTAGAATATACCATCGGATCTGAGCTTTCACGATCTCAGGGAAAACTCAGATCCGATGATATTTTCTAACCCACAAGCGTTCCCATGGTGACGGGAACGCTTGTCGGGGAGGAGTATGCGAACAACTGTACAGATAGGAAAAAAATAATGCCAAAATTCTAAATAACGAATATATTCACTATATTGCTATGTATTCGTTTTTTAGAATATTGGTCATTTTATTTCCCATATGAAAACATGATTCCCCCCTGCTTAAATTGCTTGTGGGTCAATGGCTTATTGACCCACAAGCAAGAAGCAGGGAGAAATCATATTTTCAGATGAAAAAAAAAACAACGAATATTCGATTTCGCAAATATATAGAACTATATTCTAAATATTCGCGAAATCTCAAAGTTATGATATTCGAGAAATAAATTCGCAATTCGAATATTCGAGCTCAACACTAGAATGTTGATGCCAGGTTTCTGTAAAGGCCAGTTCAGAGATTGTGAGAGGAAGAAGTCATGGATTGTGGGGAGTTTGTTACAAACAGACAGTGCACAATTAAAAGAAACTGGAGAAGATATACAGGAAATATTTATACGATTATTGGGGTTACTGTGTGTAGCAGGTGAGAAGATCAAGTTAGTGATAGTGGAAGGGCCAGGGTTTAGTGAAATATCTCCTGCAGCTTGTAGAAGGAGAACAGAAAGAGACAGCAAGTGGTTGAATGATTTGTATGGATGTTTTTTTATGCTGCACCATGGAGGAAGATGGGTCAGGGTGATGTATGAGGATAAAAATGTATGTGAACTGAACATGGGTGAAGGAAGGAGGGAGGGACTGATGTGAAGAGAAGGGACAGAGGGTGGAAGTTGAAGGTATACAGCTTCAACAATGAGAACCGAAGCATAAACTGAGTGAAAGAATACTGTAATATACCTGTGCTGTGTTTAAATTTGTTGGAGTAGCTCCCTCTCCTGCCTGACTGCCATGAGTACCTGCCAGGTGCTTAGGCAATATGGCACTTTGGCAAAGATGATGCTTTTAACTCGTACATGACCCCGAAAGTTGCCGAGAACTGAACTTAAATACTGAGGTCCCCATTATTGCTTTGTAATGAAGTAAGTGATTTTAGAAGCAGCTTATTGACATTGTGCTATAATTTACCCTGTGATCTACAATGCAAAGATCAGGGTCTCCATGTCAAATCTCCCTAAACTTACAATAATAGGCACTCAGTAATAAATGGTAAAAAATTAAAATCTATCTAGATATTCCCACATAAACAAGGTCATAGTGAAGGTCATGTAAATCCTTCATTTATTATTGAACAGTTAATTAGTCACTGTTTTCAATCAGATGCACTTTAAGGGCCTCTTAGGTATTGATCAGCGTCCCTTGGGCGGCCTCTGTTCTTTAAGCACTGCTCTCAGAGGTAGGCAAGGTTTTCACTAAGAAATCTGATATGTTCCAATAATATTCAGAAAGACATACGAGCACCTGAACACCCAAATGACCCTTCTTCCAAGGGTTCTGCTTTCTGTCTTCTGATCCTGGGTGTGGAGGTCATTTTAATCAATGTAAAATGGTTTGTAATGTAAGATGGTCCATGTGAGGCGGGGCGCCACCTACGCTCCATTCTAATGATGATTAAAGAAAAAGGCCTGCAAATTTGCCTTCAGATACAGTTCCTTGTGGAGCCAACAGTAGAGTCCTTCTTATCAATATTCAATCATCCATACAAGGAGGAAATGATGATGATGATTTGGTAGCTGAAAGGACAATTAAAGCAACAGATTTCATTTCTGGTTTTTTTTTAAGCTCAGTAATAAAAACACAACACATCAAAAGAAATTAAAAAAAACAGCAAAACAATTTAAAATCAGCATTGAAGTGGGTGAAATATTTAGGATAAAGGCATAAAATTTTCATAAATAGAAAAATAGTCAAAGAAATCCCAAAAAGTGAGGACTTTATCTAATACCGTGTACCATAAAGAAAGATAGATATATACAGTAGACAGACAGACAGATAGATACAGTAGACAGACAGACAGACATGAGATAGATACAGTAGACAGACAGACATGAGATAGATACAATAGACAGACAGACATGAGATAGATACAATAGACAGAAAGACAGAGAGATACAATAGACAGACAGACATGATATAGATACAATAGACAGACAGACAGATAGATACAATAGACAGACAGACAGATACAATAGATAGACAGACAGATACAATAGACAGACAGACAGACAGATACAATAGACAGACAGATAGATACAATAGACAGATAGACAGATAGATACAATAGACAGACAGACAGATAGATACAGACAGACAGATTCTCTGCATGGGAAAATTTGATTTTAGATTTTTTCTTTTTTTCTCTTTTTTTCACAAATTTCCTTAGAATAGAAAAAACAAATATTAAGAATATACTTTTCCCGTTTCTGCCTATTTTTTACCTTATCAGCTCCAATCTTCATTAAACACTTCAGTTGGTAGGCAGCTAAGGCTACCCCTAGGTTCTTCACCAAAGCCCACCATGAGAAAGAATGGGCTTAGCTGCAAGGGACCCAGGTTACGTCTGTGGAGAAGGGATGCAAAAAACTGGTGTGAGCTTGCTAGAAGCAGACCTATCAGAATGAACAGGGTGAAAAGAGTAGCAAATAATTCAAATACAAACAATTGTTGTTGGGTTAATCCAGAAACTAGCCACCATCAGAATGAGAGGAGAATCAGTAAAAGCCAGTTCAGGGGTAAAGAAAAAACAGAAACTAGCCACAGTCAGGATGCCAGGAGAATGAGTGAGAGCCAAATCAACAGACAATGGGTTATTCCAGAAAACAAGCCAAGGTCAGTACAAATAGAGTTAATAAGCAGATCATGAGTTCAGGTACAAAGAGGTACAAACAGAGCCATCAATCCCCCGACTAGCTCTGCCACAACTGCATAAATGCAGGAGCAAAGGCTTTAAACCAGACCCAAAAACTAAAAAATAGCACTGAAATAAAACTCGTGACCGATGGAAATTATAAATTGCCCTTTTTCGGTTATGAAAGGATTTTTTTCCACCGTAGAGAAAGTTTGGCCATAAAAGAGCTCTGTGTTGTAGATTTTGGCTTAAACTACTTTATGTAACTGTATGAAATGCACATTAGGTGCCCCTGGGTTCCATCAACAATTGTAATACGGTAAATTCTGACGGGGACACAGTTTGAACATTTGCAGAGTGGATTTTACTGAAGACGATGAAACATTTCATCTCTACCAAGAATCACAAGAAAGATGGACGGCCATAAAGATAACAGTGAGATCGGGAACCTCGGGCATGTTTGAAGTGCATGTTGTAGGTAAATATTTAGCTATGACCAGGCAGTGCACATGGCAGTCTCCTATGGCCATTCCCAATGACAACAGCCCCCAGCAAAACCAAGTGCGCTGAACATTCCGAAAGTTTATAGGCTTTCAATGTTGAGAAAACAAAAATAAACTCATTTTACCGTTCTGAATTATAAAGAAAACACGGTATATGTTCGAAACACACAAAACACAGCAACAATAGAAATCGGCTCCTTGTTTGATAATGCATTGGGGGATATTTATCAAAACTGATGTAAAAGAAAACTGGCTTAGTTGCCCATAGCAACCAATCAGATTGCAGAGAAGCTCTAAAAAAGGAAACATGCAATCTGACTGGTTGGTTTGGGCAACTAAGCCATATTTCATTTACACCAGTTTTGATAAATCTCCTCCACTGTGATACTATGTTTTAGCTTTATGAATTAAAAAAGAAAAGATTTATTTAAAAAAACACACACTAAAATATAATATTTTATTTGCCTTTAAGATATTATATTGTATACATTTAAACAGCAATTGCTGCTTTCCTTTTATATTTTCTTTATCAACTTTTTGTGTTATGTTCTTCGAGGTAATGAAAAGCAATTTTTTCTTTAATTTGTATTTTCTATTTGAAAACATAGAAAACTAATTAATTATTTTCCTCTTACAGTTTGTTCTATTGCTCTGAATCAATGTTCTAAAAAAATTAATCTATTTAAAAAGAAACTGTCATAATATACCATTTTAACAAATTTGTTCAGAAGTTGGTTTCATTCTTAATAAAAAAAAATGATTATGTTTCACAGTATTACAGTAGTTATATTCTTATACATAGGAGCAGTATTATAGTAATTATATTCTTGTACATAGGAGCAGTATTATAGTAGTTATATTCTTGTACATAGGAGCAGTATTATAGTAGTTATATTCTTGTACATAGGAGTAGTATTATAGTAGTTATATTCTTGTACATAGGAGCAGTATTATAGTAGTTATATTCTTGTACATAGGTGCAGTATTATAGTAGTTATATTCTTGTACATAGGAGGCAGTATTATAGTAGTTATATTCTTATTCATAGGAGGCAGTATTATAGTAGTTATATTCTTGTACATAGGAGCAGTATTATAGTAGTTATATTCTTGTACATAGGAACAGTATTATAGTAGTTATATTCTTATTCATAGGAGGCAGTATTATAGTAGTTATATTCTTGTACATAGGAGCAGTATTATAGTAGTTATATTCTTATTCATAGGAGGCAGTATTATAGTAGTTATATTCTTGCACATAGGAGCAGTATTATAGTAGTTATATTCTGGTAGATAGGAAGCAGTATTATAGTAGTTATATTCTTGTACATAGGAGGCAGTATTATAGTAGTTATATTCTTGTACATAGGGGCAGTATTACAGTAGTTATATTCTTTTACATAGGAGCAGTATTATAGTAGATATATTCTTATACATAGGAGGCAGTATTATAGTAGTTATATTCTTGTACATAGGAGGAGCAGTATTATAGTAGTTATATTCTTGTACATAGGAGCGGTATTATAGTAGTTATAGTCTTGTACATAGGAGCAGTATTATAGTAGTTATATTCCTGTATATAGGAGCAGTATTATAGTAGTTATATTCTTGTACATAGGAGGCAGTATTATAGTAGTTATATTCTTGTACATAGGAGGCAGTATTATAGTAATTATATTCTTGTACATAGGAGCAGTATTATAGTAGTTATATTCTTGTACATAGGAGCAGTATTACAGTAGTTATATTCTTATACATAGGAGCAGTATTATAGTAGTTATATTCTTGTACATAGGATCAGTATTATAGTAGTTATATTCTTGTACATAGGAGCAGTATTACAGTAGTTATATTCTTATACATAGGAGCAGTATTATAGTAATTATATTCTTGTACATAGGAGCAGTATTATAGTAGTTATATTCTTGTACATAGGAGCAGTATTACAGTAGTTATATTCTTATACATAGGAGCAGTATTATAGTAGTTATATTCTTGTACATAGGAGGCAGTATTATAGTAGTTATATTCTTGTATATAGGAGAAGTATTATAGTAGTTATATTCCTGTACATAGGAGCAGTATTATAGTAGTTATATTCTTGTACATAGGATCAGTATTATAGTAGTTATATTCTTGTACATAGGAGCAGTATTATAGTAGTTATATTCTTGTACATAGGAGCAGTATTATAGTAGTTATATTCTTGTAAATAGGAGGCAGTATTATAGTAGTTATATTCTTGCTACATAGAGAGCAGTATTATAGTAGTTATATTCTTGTACATAGGAGCAGTATTATAGTAGTTATATTCCTGTACATAGGAGCAGTATTATAGTAGTTATATTCTTGTACATAGGAGCAGTATTATAGTAGTTATATTCTTGTACATAGGAGCAGTATTACAGTAGTTATATTCTTATACATAGGAGCAGTATTATAGTAGTTATATTCTTGTACATAGGAGCAGTATTATAGTAGTTATATTCTTGTACATAGGAGCAGTATTACTAGTAGTTATATTCTGTACATAGGAGCAGTATTATAGTAGTTATATTCTTGTACATAGGAGCAGTATTATAGTAGTTATATTCTTGTACATAGGAGCAGTATTATAGTAGTTATATTCTTGTACATAGGATCAGTATTATAGTAGTTATATTCTTGTACATAGAGGCAGTATACAGTAGTTATATTCTTATACATAGGGATCAGTATTATAGTAGTTATATTCTTGTACATAGGAGGCAGTATTATAGTAGTTATATTCTTGTACATAGGAGCAGTATTACTAGTAGTTATATTCTTGTACATAGGAGCAGTATTATAGTAGTTATATTCTTGTACATAGGATGCAGTATTATAGTAGTTATATCTGTATCATAGGAGTAGTATTCTAGTAGTTATATTCTTGTACATAGGAGCAGTATTATAGTAGTTATATCTTGTACATAGAGCAGTATATAGTAGTTATATTCTTGTACATAGGAGCAGTATTACAGTAGTTCTATTCTGTACATAGGAGCAGTATTATAGTAGTTATATTTCTTGTACATAGGAGGCAGTATTATAGTAGTTATATTCTTGCTACATAGGAGCAGTATTATAGTAGTTATATTCTTGTACATAGGAGCAGTATTATAGTAGTTATATTCTTGTACATAGGAGCAGTATTATAGTAGTTATATTCTTGATACCTAGGAGCAGTATTATAGTAGTTATATCTTGTACATAGAGCAGTATTATAGTAGTTATATTCTTGTACATAGGAGCAGTATTATAGTAGTTTATTTTGTACATAGGAGCAGTATTATAGTAGTTATATTCTTGTACATAGGAGCAGTATTATAGTAGTTATATTCTTGTACATAGGCAGTATTATAGTAGTTATATTCTTGTACATAGGAGCAGTATTATAGTAGTTATATTCTTGTACATAGGAGCAGTATTATAGTAGTTATATTCTTGTACATAGGAGCAGTATTATAGTAGTTATATTCTTGTACATAGGAGCAGTATTATAGTAGTTATATTCTTGTACATAGGAGCAGTATTATAGTAGTTATATTCTTGTACATAGGACAGTATTATAGTAGTTATATTCTTGTACATAGGAGCAGTATTATAGTAGTTATATTCTTGTACATAGGAGCAGTATTATAGTAGTTATATTCTTGTACATAGGAGCAGTATTATAGTAGTTATATTCTTGTACATAGGAGCAGTATTATAGTAGTCATATTCTTGTACATAGGAGGCAGTATTATAGTAGTTATATTCTTGTACATAGGAGGCAGTATTATAGTAGTTATATTTTTGTACATAGGGGGCAGCATTATAGTAGTTATATTCTTGTATATAGGAGCAGTATTATAGTAGTTATATTCTTGTACATAGGAGCAGTATTATAGTAGTTATATTTTTGTACATAGGGGGCAGTATTATACAGTAGTAGTTATGTTTTTGTAAATAGGGACATTTTTACAGTAGGCAGTATAGTAGGGTAGAGATTTTATGTTTTCTATGACATATCTTTCTAATCCCATAATAATTCAAAGAAACACTTTTCATTATGACAAAAAAAGCAAATACAAATATTCAGCCCATATGCCTTCTCTCACCAATATCATAGGAAACAGTACTTGATCTGAAATTTATCTCAGGTTGTGTTTGCAGGATTTGACAGCTTGCCGCAGTATAAATATCCAGCGCCTCTTATGGCACATGGTTGTAATGTTAGTGTCACAGATTAGCATCGTTCTGAGAGTGATGACTGCCAGACTGTTTACAGAAACTCTTATTACGCTAGTGGTTTCCCAATCATCCGGATAATATTTGATGAGCTGACTCCAGTGAAGCCGCCGGTATGAGCCGCCTGTACTGCTGCGAGCGTATAAGAGTCAGTTACCTGGAAAGAATGAGAAATACGTCCTTAAAGAAAAACTGTCTGGTTAATTATAAAGTTATCATAAACAAACTGTAAAGACTAAAGTACATAACAAGAGATAAACAGATATAAAGAGAAAAGTCCTGTGACAGGGTTAAAGCATTGCTGCCTGTAGGTGGGTGACTAAAGCAGTCTCTTTGGTTGGATATTAGTGGAGTGCTAGAAAGAAAGAAAGAAAGAAAGAAATAAAATCGAGAGCGAAAATAAATAAATTATTGGGCCCCTCTCCTTAATCATTGAATTGAGGTGTTTCATTCAGTCCCACTGCCCCAACCCCCAGCCTTGCAGTCCATTATTACCACAGGTGTATAACATGCAGCCCCGGTTATGTAATATACCATTATCACAGATGTGTAACATCCATCCCCAGAAATGCAGTCTACCATTAGCACAGGTGTATAACATCCAGCCCTAGCCATGCAGTCTACCATTAGCACAGGTATATAACATTTAGCCCTAGCCATGCAGTCTGCCATTACCACAGGTGTATAACATCCAGGTCCAGCCATGCAGTCTACCATTACCACAGGTGTATAACATCCAGGTCCAGCCATGCAGTCTACCATTACCAAAGGTATATAACATCCAGCCCTAGCCATGTAGTCTACCATTACCACAGGTGTATAACATCCAGGTCCAGCCATGCAGTCTACCATTACCAAAGGTATATAACATCCAGCCCTAGCCATGTAGTCTACCATTACCACAGGTGTATAACATCCAGGTCCAGCCATGCAGTCTACCATTACCACAGGTGTATAACATCCAGGTCCAGCCATGCAGTCTGCCATTACAGTAACTTGTAAAAGAATGGTTTGTTGTAAAGAGCTTCCTGAATTCCAGCGTCCCGCAATAGGATGTCACTGCTGCCACAAGTCCCTTTCTGATATGTCATTAATCCACCATCACTTGTATTATTGGAAAGTGGAAGGAATCACAGAAACTCAGCCATAAAGTGGAGACGAAAAGCTACTGGGAAAGGTTCATGGCATGAGTTTCCGTGTCCACGTCATGTCAGCCTTTCATTACCAAGCACAATGGCAGGTGTGGGATGGAGGGTGTAAAGTTACCACCACTGGACTCTGGAGCAGAGGAGACGTCTTCTGTGCAGTGACCAATCAGTCTTCTCTGATGGACGAGTCTGGTGAAGGCCAGGAGAATGTTACCTGACTGACTGCATTGTGCCAGGTCTAAAGTCTGGTTGAGGAGAAATAATGCTATGAGGGGTATTTAAGGTGTTGGACTTGGCCCATTAGTACTCCAGAAGTAAAATCATAATGCTTCAGCAGACCAAACATTTAACAAGACAATTAGACAATTATACGGTGACAGCTTTGTGGGAATAGCTTAGCTAAGGCTCTTTTCTGTTCCTCCATGACTGCTTCGCAGTGCACAAAGCAAGCTCCATTAAGACACGGTTGGGGGAAAGGTCTAGGAGAACCTGACCGGCCGCACAGAGTCCTGACCTCAATCCCATCCAACACCAGAGCGGAGACCGCAAGCCTGGCCCTCTCCTCCAAAATCAGGGTATGACCTCAAAAATGTTCTCCTAGATGAAGGGGCAAACATTTTGACAGATACACTCCAAACTATTCTATGAATATATATATCTGTATTCTACTGTTTAAATGTCATCAGATGCTGTGAACACATGAACAATCAGACAGGACTTACTTCTCATACACATTAAATGCTCGCTGAAAGCCAGGGGCAGATTGATCATAGACCTTACAGGGAAATTTCCCGGTGGGCTGATGCCCAGGGGGCCGCCTGGACCCTCCTCAAGGCTGGCCACTGAAAGTTTTTGGGGATGAATTTTGTGCTGCTGGCAGTATTTTGTGATGACTGTGGTATTTGGCTTTGTTGGGGTGGTATAATGTGCCACAATATGGTATTGCTGGCTCTGCCTTCCATTGATTTGGACCCAACTACAAAGCGGGGCCACTTTTAGTATTTTTTCCAGGGCCACTTTAAGTGCCCAGTCCGCCCTTGCTGAAAGCTCTGCAGCACCACTCTTAATCTCACATTGAGCTCATTATTAAAGAAAACACAAGTTATCTCAACAAGCACCAGGAAAAGGAAAGATATTCCAAAAGTTCCTACAAGAACAAAGGTCAACATAAATAGAACCAACTGCCCTAAGACGCACTGCATGTGCCAGAGAACGTGAAGGGCACTGACAGCAACCTGCCAATTACAAAGTGCACAGAGCAGACAAAGATATTGCACACAATTTATACAAGATGTATTAGGTTTCAGACAGTGTAAATATCATTCTGATGACAAGAAATAAACTATCATACTACCATGTACAGAAATATACTACAGTCCTCTGCTAGAGAAAATAACTGCTAAATAACCTACAGCCTATGTACAATAATATACCTACATACTACTGCTCCTATGTACAAGAGTATAACTACTATAATACTGCTCCTATGTACAGGAATATAACTACTATAATAATCCTCCTATGTATAAGAATATAACTACTATAATACTGCTCCCATGTACAAGAATATAACTACTATAATACTGCCTCCTGTGTACAAGAATATAACTACTATAATACTGCTCCCATGTACAAGAATATAACTACTATAATACTGCCTCCTATGTACAAGAATATAACTACTATAATACTGCTCATATGTACAAGAATATAACTACTATAATACTGCTCCTATGTAGAAGAGTATAACTACTATAATACTGCTCCTATGTACAAGAATATAACTACCATAATACTGCCTCCTATGTACAAGAATATAACTACTATAATACTGCCTCCTGTGTACAAGAATATAACTACTATAATACTGCTCCCATGTACAAGAATATAACTACTATAATACTGCCTCCTATGTACAAGAATATAACTATTATAATACTGCTCCTATGTACAAGAATATAACTACTATAATACAGCTCCTATGTACAAGAATATAACTACTATAATACTGCCTCCTATGTACAAGAATATATCTACTATAATACTGCTCCTATGTACAAGAATATAACTACTATAATACTGCTCCTATGTACAAGAATATAACTAATATAATACTGCTCCTATGTACAAGAATATAACTACTATAATACTGCTCCTATGTACAAGAATATAACTACTATAATACTGCTCCCATGTACAAGAATATAACTACTATAATACTGCTCCTATGTACAAGAATATAACTAATATAATACTGCTCCTATGTACAAGAATATAACTACTATAATACTGCCTCCTATGTACAAGAATATAACTACTGGGGGCGGAGCTTGACTTCCGGCCAAGCCAGACGCATGTGAGAGAGCTCCTCTCCATGTGAGCCAGCAAACTGGTTAATTTTGCTATCTAGCTCGAAAAGAATGGGCAAAGTGGGTCGATACATACCCAGAGACAAGCCAGAGCCCCACAGATTGGACCGCGGTCCGCAAGAAATTGATAAATTTCTAAACAAGAGACCTCCGGCCGCGAGTGCTGCCAAGATGGCGCCGCCTGAGCACGAGGACTGGCTGCAGGACGCAGAGGGAGCGGACGGCGTCTCCTCAGAAATAGACGCTGGGTTCCGTGCTAATTCCTCAGCACCCATCTCGCGCCAGTTCATACAGCAAGCCCTGACCTCAGCGTTGGCTCCGGTGATACAAGACCTCACGGAAATCAAGAGCGACGTGAAGCACATCGGGCACCGTGTGGAGAAATTGGAGCACACACAGGCGGCCATATTAACTTTTGCCCAGACTTTGGGCGACAACAGCGCTGCACTTGCCTCCTCTTTGGACACTGCGTATGCTCTAATAGAAGACCAGGAGAACCGCAGCCGAAGAAAAAACGTCAGGCTGCGGGGTCTCCCAGAGCTGGTGCCGCATGAAGCACTACCTGAGGCGGCGGCTGCCATATTCTCTGGCCTATTGGGAGCCGAGCGAGCTGCAGAGATTTGGGTGGAACGAATCCACAGAGCGCTTAGGCCGAAACCGAAGGACACTGACCCACCGAGAGACGTAGTCTGCGGCCTTTTGCGGTACACGGATACAGCGGCGATCCTTAAGGCCGCCAGAGAACAGAAGGAACCGCTCTATGAAGGAGCCAAAGTTCTCTTGTTCCAGGACTTAGCACCCTCAACACTGAGCAAGCGGAGAACCCTGAGGCCGCTCACGGACCATCTGCGGGCTATCAAGCTTCCCTACAAGTGGCTTTTTCCCTTTGGACTGACCTTCTCTTCTGAGGGTAAAAGATGCACAATCCGCACTCCGGCGGACCTACCAGCGGCGTGGACTTTGCTCCAGACGACTCCCCTGGACATTCCGTCATGGCTCCCATCTGCCGATACGGGAGTCCCACTACCTGAATTGCCCTCGGAGCAGAGGTGGATCAAAGCGGCGGCGAAAAGGAAATTCAATAGCAGGCCCTGATCTGTACGTCTTGCTTAAAAGCACTTATCTCGCTGGATGGCGGCTGCCAGAACCGGAGAAATCCGCATTATAGACACTTTCAGCGATCAGATGTGCAAGTATACACTGAAATTGTATGTGCTTGTTTGTTTGCTGCCTACTGGGCGATGTTCGGCCGCTGCCTCACGACACAGGGCCCAGAATGGGATACCCCTGGTTGTTGGGTGGCGGTTGTGCAGCTCCCTGGTGGTCCGACCCGGCTGGGTGGCCCACGATAAACTTCTATGCAACACCTTCTCCACTAGCATAGACGGGGTGTGCAGCCACGCTCCTGATATATATATGTATATCCTATATATCCGTTATAACAGTTTATAACAGTTTATTTGGTATGTTTAATTGCCTAACTGTTGAGGTACTGTGGTACGGTCTGTCTGGGCCTACTAGGGGCCTTGGGACCGGTCAGGCCATTTGATTGATGGCTAGGTTGATAAGCTGTTCATCTTATCTGACTCTGTTTGCCATGGCGCGGGAGACAGACCGGCTTACTCCCCCCCCCCCCTACTGCTGTTTGTCTACGGATCTACATGGCACTCACCAGGGATTTATTGGCGCAATCCTGGTGCAAGCGCCTCAAAACAGGCTGGCTTGGGCCATTCGCGCTTTGCCTTCTTCTGATAGGGTGCGCGTTAGGCACAAGTCATCCGATACCCATGTTGAAGACTTACTCCCTTTTCTGGTTGTTATTAATGGTTCTTATTTTAACATGTTTCCCTGGTCGCACGCATGAATCCGAATTGCTGATAGCTCTATGGTACCCATCTAGCTCGTACCATGGCACTGATTAAATGTACTTCATTTAATGTTAGAGGGTTCAACGCCCCACAGAAGAGGTCGCAGGTTATACGTTTGCAGAAAAAATTGCACACAGATGTCTGTTTCCTGCAAGAACTGCACTTTAAGTCAGCGCACGTACCCACCCTCCCCAGAACATACTTCCAGCATTGGTTTACTAGCGGGTATAGTAGGGCAGCAAGAGGGGTAGGCATTGCTATATCGAAGAGAGTCCCTTTCCAATTAACCTGCACACAAAATGATCCGGACGGACGTTATGTATTTGTGAAGGGCACAATAGGTATCCAGGTAGTGACCCTTGCCAGTCTACAGTCATGTGAAAAAATTAGGACACCCTTTGAAAGCATGTGGTTTTTTGTAACATTTTTTTATAAAAGGTTATTTCATCTCCGTTTCAACAATACAGAGAGATTAAAGTAATCCAACTAAACAAAGAAAACTGAAGAAAAGTCTTTTCAAGATCTTCTGTAAATGTCATTCTACAAAAATGCCTATTCTAACTGAGGAAAAAGATAGGACACCCTCACATGTATTCCCTCTTAAATTGGCTCAGATCTCACACAGGTATATCACACCAGGTGCACATAATTAGTAGATCGTTACTCTGCATGTTGAATGAGGCTTGCCCTATTTAAACCTCAGACATTTAGTTTGGTGTGCTCCTGACTGTTGAAGTGAGAGTGAGCACCATGGTGAGAGCAAAAGAGCTGTCAGAGGACTTCAGAAAAAAGATTGTAGCAGCCTATGAGTCTGGGAAGGGATTTAAAAAGATCTCAAAAGATTTTGAAATCAGCCATTCCACTGTCCGGAAGATAGTCTACAAGTGGAGGGCTTTCAAAACAACTGCCAACATGCCCAGGACTGGTCGCCCCAGCAAGTTCACCCCAAGAGCAGACCGCAAGATGCTAAAAGAGGTCTCCAAAAACCCTAAAGTGTCATCTCGAGAACTACAGCAGGCTCTGGCTACTGTTGATGTAGAAGTACATGCCTCTACAATCAGAAAGAGACTGTACAAGTTTAACTTGCATGGGAGGTGTGCAAGGAGGAAACCTTTGCTTTCCAAGAGAAACATCGAGGCCAGACTGACATTTGCCAAAGATAAAGTTGACAAAGACCAGGACTTCTGGAATAATGTTCTTTGGACAGATGAGTCCAAAATTGAATTATTTGGACACAACAGCAGAGGACATGTTTGGCGTAAACCAAACACAGCATTCCAAGAAAAGAACCTCATACCAACTGTGAAGCATGGAGGTGGAAGTGTCATGGTTTGGGGCTGCTTTGCTGCAGCAGGACCTGGTCAGCTCACCATCATAGAATCCACGATGAATTCTACTGTGTATCAGAAGGTGCTTGAAGAACATGTGAGACCATCAGTTAGAAAATTAAAGCTGAAGCGGAACTGGACCATGCAACATGACAATGACCCAAAACATACTAGTAAATCAACCAAAGATTGGCTGAAAAAGAAGAAATGGAGAGTCCTGGAATGGCCAAGTCAAAGTCCAGATTTGAATCCCATTGAGATGCTGTGGGGTGACTTGAAAAGGGCTGTACGTGCAAGAAACCCCTCAAACATCTCACAGCTGAAAAAGTTCTGCATTGAGGAGTGGGGTAAAATTTCCTCAGACCGATGTCGAAGACTGGTAGATGGCTACAAGAACCGTCTCACTGCAGTTATTTCAGCCAAAGGAGGTAACACTCGCTATTAGGGGCAAGGGTGTCCTATCTTTTTCCTCAGTTAGAATAGGCATTTTTGCAGAATGACATTTACAGAAGATCTTGAAAAGACTTTTCTTCAGTTTTCTTTGTTTAGTCGGATTACTTTAATCTCTCTGTATTGTTGAAACGGAGATGAAATAACCTTTTATTAAAAATGTTACAAAAAACCACATGCTTTCAAAGGGTGTCCTAATTTTTTCACATGACTGTATATGGCCCTAATCGGGGTCAGACAAAATGGCTTATCAGTACCCTGAAGACATTCGCATCCTTCGCAGAGGGAATCAGATTAATAGGAGGCGACCTTAATATGACGCTGAACCCCTTGGTGGATGCGTCTGACGGCTCATCCCAATTGACTCAGGCGGCCTTGGGACGGGTTAACACATACTTGGCTGATGTCAACTTAGTAGACTCGTGGAGGTTGCTCCACCCTGCCGAAAGGGACTACACTTTCTTTTCAGCCCTGCATAATACCTATAAGAGGTTGGACTATGTCCTGATTTCGGGTAGCTGTGCTGACAGGGTGGAGAAATCTACCATTGAACCCATAGCGGTCTCCGACCATGCACCAGTGACTACCTCTCTCCAGTTCCCGACCCTGCCAACACATACCAGACAATGGCGGTTAAACGAGACACTCCTAGACAAACAATCAGACCTGAACAACCTCAACCAGAAAATGACCTGGTTCTTTAAAGAGAATTGTACGGAAGGTATGCCACTCACAACTGTCTGGGAGACGCACAAACAGGTCATGAGGGGGGAGCTCATTGCACTGGGCAGTAAAGTTAAAAAGGACAGACAGGAGCATTTAAACTCTCTACTTAAACAGATTGCCGCTATTGAATCGGTGCATAAACGTTCTAGAGCCCTGATGGCCCAAGAGCAGCTGAACATTTTACGTAAACAACTGACGGACCACCTGAATGTTGGATATGCTAAAACATATCAATATTCACAATTTCGCTTTTACTCCCATGGGGACAAGGGCACGAAACTCATGTCCTCTCTTCTTAAGCAAAAAAAGGAGTCGATGTATATAGCGGGAATCAATACGAAAGATGGCACTACCTTACATAAAACGTCAGATATAGCAGGCGAGTTTCAGAAATTCTACCGAGACCTATACGGTCTCCCTGATGAGGTGCTGGGGGCTACTGCAGACAGAGGCACCCTGATAGATAATTTTCTAGGACATCTACACCTTCCCTCCTTGACCGAGGAGGAGGGTCAGGCCCTACTTTCCCCCCGTAACGGAGAAAGAAGTTACTAGCATCTTAGGATCTATGCCAATGGGGAAGAGCCCGGGCCGCGACGGCTTCCCAGTGGGATATTATAAGAAATTTTCAAACATCCTTGCTCCCCACTTGGCTGCCTGGTGCAATGAGCTCCTGAACGGTTCCCGACTACCCAAACAGTCCCTTGAGGCCACAGTCACTATTCTCCCCAAACCCGGGAAGGACCCAAAGTTATGTGGCAGTTATAGACCAATTTCGCTTTTAAATGTCGACGTCAAGGTCTGGGCAAAACTTTTGGCGACTAGGATTAGTGTTCTTTTACCGAAACTCATCAACCCTGAGCAGGCGGGTTTTGTCCCTGGTAGGGAAGGTAGTCACAATTCCTGTAGAATTCTGTCCACTATACAGCTGGCCGTGAACAAACGCCTCCCCCTGGTCCTGCTGGGTATAGATGCGGAGAAGGCCTTCGACCGGGTGAACTGGGCCTACATGACGAGAACCTTGAAAAAGTTTGGCTTCCCCCAACAGTTCCAAAGCGCTATCATGTCACTGTATGGTGACCCTAGCGCCCGGATTAGAGTCAATGGTACCCTATCACCTTCCTTCCCTATAAGGAATGGGACGAGGCAGGGTTGTCCCTTGTCACCCGCCCTGTACATCCTTGTAATGGAAACTTTGCTCCAGGCTATCAGGGAACACCCCGGTATTAGGGGTCTTAAGCTAGAAAATAGCACCACAGAATATCTTAACGCAGCTTATGCTGACGACCTCCTGGTCATGGTCTCCAAACCGGTCGAGGCCTTCCCGCATCTGTTGTCTTTGTTTGAGCAGTATGGGCAGGTGTCCAACTTCAAAGTAAACTATACTAAGTCAGAAGCCATGAATGTGTCTACACCTGCTAAGCAGATCCACTTACTCAAATCCAAAACACCTTTCATATGGCAAACCTCTCACCTGTCCTACCTGGGTACCAAAATCCCTTGCAAATTAGACAAAATATTCCAACTAAACTACGCTACGTTACTAAAAGATATTCAGCAACAGTTGCACACATTGCGGATTCCATATGTCTCGTGGATGGGCCGGAAGAACTTGCTGAAGGCATTTATTATGCCGAAGTTATTGTACGTCATGCAGATGCTACCTGTCTTTCTCCCCTCTTCCTTCTTCACGCAAATCAGACGGCTTTTTAGCATATTCCTCTGGGGGGGGAGCGAGACTGGCGCATCGCACATTGATACTAAGGAAAGCCCAGGGAGGCATGGCTCTGCCTGATGCCCAGCTATATTATAAGGCCATACACCTGAAGAGGTGGTTGCACTTACACGCCCCTTGGTCGCACATCTTGGGTAAGGAACTCGAAATTTCCCAGCTTGACATGAAACAAAGAGCAGGGTTGTGGGGCCTGAACTCATCTTCACTTCACTCACAAGTGCTGCTTAAAGGCACAGCAGCCGTTCTCAGGCAACTGAATAAAGACAGAGGTTTGCTACATGTCCCGTCACCTCTGATGCCAGCTGACCTTGCTCCTTTCATTGCTAGACCCACCGCAGACAACATATCACCAGTGTGGAACAAACTACACAACTACATCATCACGGAATTCTTGGATGGAGCTTCTGGTGCTCTCCAAGACCAACACCCCATACTCCGTGTACTATCTTCTAGCAACTTTCTAGACACTATTGAACTTAACTCTGTTAGTAAGCCATTGCTGGACAGTAGACAGGGCACAGCGGAAACTACTTGGTTTGAGAAGCTGATGCATTTAGAATCCTCCCCCAGTAAAGTAATCTCCAAGCTGTACTTAGCACTCAATGTCCAAACCCCTACAGGGATCCCATACTACTTAAAGACCTGGGCTACGGAGCTTGATTCAGATTTCTCAGAAACAGACATTTTACGCATTCACGCACATTCCCATGGCTTCTCGAGATGCGTGAAGGTGCAAGAGCACTCATACAAGACGCTGACCCAGTGGTACCAGACCCCTAAACAACTATTCTCCAAGGGCCTAAGCAAATCTGACTTATGCTGGAGGTGCAAAGAGGCGACTGGATCGCAAACCCACATATTTTGGGCTTGCCCAAGACTTCGCTCGTACTGGGATGGGGTTTCAGCCACGATAGACAAAGTAATGAACACTCACATTCAGCTGACACCAGAACTGGTGCTTCTCTGGCTCCCCACACCGGCCTTGTTCCCATCTAAACGGAACTTACCTACACACTTGATACAGGCCGCGAGGCTACTTATACCACAGAAATGGCTCAGCGAGGATCCACCGTCATTATCGCATTGGGAGCTAAAAGTTGACCAGATGTGCAGAATGGAGGAGCTGGCCGGGTGGGAAGCCAGACAACATGAGAAATACTTGAAAATCTGGACCCCATGGCTGACATTTAGAAGTCAATAAGTAGGATTCTCTGGGCAGTGTAGATAATGGGAATATATACTAATTAGACACCCTCTTCTGAGCTCATCCTAAGACCATTAGAAAGTGGTACCGCCTAGTAGAGCTTTTCTAATGCAGTGTTCACATAAGAAGCACTTGAGACATGCGAGTCCAGGAGGGCCTCATCTGTGAGGCCTACTTATTCCACCCTTCCCTATACCCAGTTGCAGGATTGCGGTCTTTCCTTCCTCTTCCCCCCTCCCTACCCTTGACCTGGTCCTGGCCTTCTCCTCACCTTTTTTCTATCTCTTTTTTGAAATGGGTTATGTTTGCCTAGTCACTATGGTACAAGGTATACTCTTTGTAACAGTATCCAACCTGTATACACTTGAATAAAGTTTGTGCCTTCTTTGCACGAAGCGACCTTATGGTTGTTGCACTTTACATGTCCTAGATTGATTGTACAGGAAAATTGTCTGGTAATTCACGTTATGTATACTATGGCTGTAAAATTCCCATGTACAATGTGATGTGTTTATATGCAATTCCTGTGCCTGTATGCTTTTACCATCTCTGTATACGCCCCCTGAGGCTTGTTGTTTATTGGCTGTGCAAATGAGGCGAGGAGTTGGATCCTTTCCTTGTTGTTGTCTTTACTCAATAAAAAGAAATTTGACAAAGAATATAACTACTATAATACTGCTCCTATGTACAAGAATCTAACTACTATAATACTGCCTCCTATGTACAAGAATATAACTACTATAATACTGCTCCTATGTACAAGAATATAACTACTATAATACTGCTCCTATGTACAGGAATATAACTACTATAATACTGCTCCTATGTACAAGAATCTAACTACTATAATACTGCCTCAACTGTACAGGAATATAACTACTATAATACTGCTCCTATGTACAAGAATATAACTACTATAATACTGCTCCTATGTACAGGAATATAACTACTATAATACTGCTCCTATGTACAAGACTATAACTACTATAATACTGCTCCTTATGTACAAGAATATAACTACTATAATACTGCTCCTTATGTACAAGAATATAACTACTATAATACTGCTCCTATGTACAAGAATATAACTACTATAATACTGCTCCTATGTACAGGAATATAACTACTATAATACTGCTCCTATGTACAAGAATCTAACTACTATAATACTGCCTCCTATGTACAGGAATATAACTACTATAATACTGCTCCTATGTACAAGAATATAACTACTATAATACTGCTCCTATGTACAGGAATATAACTACTATAATACTGCTCCTTATGTACAAGAATATAACTACTATAATACTGCTCCTATGTACAAGAATATAACTACTATAATACTGCTCCTATGTACAATAATCTAACTACTATAATACTGCCTCCTATGTACAAGAATATAACTACTATAATACTGCTCCTATGTACAAGAGTATAACTACTATAATACTGCTCCTATGTACAAGAATATAACTACTATAATACTGCTCCTATGTACAAGAATATAACTACTATAATACTGCCTCCTATGTACAAGAATATAACTACTATAATACTGCTCCTATGTACAAGAATCGAACTACTATAATACTGCTCCTATGTACAACAATATAACTACTATAATACTTCTCCTATGTACAAGAATATAACTACTATAATACTCCTCCTATGTACAAGAATATAACTACTATAATACTGCCTCCTATATACAATATAACTACTATAATACTGTTTGCTATGTACAAGAATATAACTACTATAATACTGCTCCTATGTACAAGCATATAACTACTATAATACTGCTCCTATGTACAAGAATATAACTACTATACTACTGCTCCTATGTACAACAATATAACTACTATAATACTGCTCCTATGTACAAGAATATAACTACTATAATACTGCCTCCTATATACAATATAACTACTATAATACTGCTTGCTATGTACAAGAATATAACTACTATAATACTGCTCCTATGTACAAGCATATAACTACTATAATACTGCTCCTATGTACAAGAATATAACTACTATAATACTGCTCCTATGTACAAGAATATAACTACTATAATACTGCTCCTATGTACAGGAATATAACTACTATAATACTGCTCCTATGTACAAGAATCTAACTACTATAATACTGCCTCCTATGTACAGGAATATAACTACTATAATACTGCTCCTATGTACAAGAATATAACTACTATAATACTGCTCCTATGTACAGGAATATAACTACTATAATACTGCTCCTATGTACAAGAATATAACTACTATAATACTGCTCCTATGTACAAGAATATAACTACTATAATACTGCTCCTATGTACAGGAATATAACTACTATAATACTGCTCCTATGTACAAGAATCTAACTACTATAATACTGCCTCCTATGTACAGGAATATAACTACTATAATACTGCTCCTATGTACAAGAATATAACTACTATAATACTGATACCATGTACAAGAATATAACTACTATAATACTCCTCCTATGTACAAGAATATAACTACTATAATACTGCTCCTATGTACAAGAATATAACTACTATAATACTGCCTCCTATATACAATATAACTACTATAATACTGCCTTCTATGTATAAAAATATAACTACTATAATACTGCTTCTATGTACAAGAATATAACTACTATAATACTGCCTCCTATGTATAAGAATATAACTGCTATAATACTCCTCCTATGTGCAAGAATATAACTACTATAATACTGCTCCTATGTACAAGAATATAACTACTATAATACTGCTCCTATGTACAAGAATATAACTACTATAATACTGCTCCTATGTACAAGAATATAACTACTATAATACTGCTCCTATGTACAAGAATATAACTACTATAATACTGCCTCCTATGTACAACAATATAACTACTATAATACTGCTCCTATGTACAAGAATATAACTACTTTAATACTGCTCCTATGTACAAGAATATACATTTTTAGAAAT
Organism: Bufo gargarizans; assembly: GCF_014858855.1. Classification (NCBI taxonomy): domain Eukaryota; kingdom Metazoa; phylum Chordata; class Amphibia; order Anura; family Bufonidae; genus Bufo; species Bufo gargarizans. Next base: position 479,225,376 of record NC_058084.1, on the reverse strand, counting down.
CTTACAAAAAACATCCAGTGAGGTGATCTGTGTATATGGGCATCTTGTTTATGTCTCTTTATGACCAGTGGATGTATTGATGTCGTCCATGTCTACAGCACACACAGAGTAGATGTATTTGTGTAAAGTTTGTGGCTATTGATTAGACCTGTATATTCCTATGTATTATGTCCGTTCCGGCTGCTGGGAGTTGTAGTGTGACAGAAGGGCCACCGATGTGGAGCTTCAGTTCTTTCCTCTGTGTAAAGGTTGATCCTTTATGTTTCCTTTTTCTATAAATGTGGGATCTTAGCTCACAGATTCCTTAGATCACAGTAATCCATGTCAGATGTCACCAGCTAAGGAGACTACAAAGTGTTCCACACCTCCCTGAAGAGTCCTACAAGGTCCATGACCCGAAGCCCTCCGCAAATGCTTTTAATAAGGCTGAAAGGAAAACCTCACCATTACTCTGAACTGCAGTCTTTACAGAAGATACAGCTCATTGAGGCGGAAATTACAATCGCAGATTACAGGATAGGATTCCGCATTGTATTCCTGTTTGTAGCACGTGCATTACAGCACACTGTATCTGGGATAAACCTGTATCAATGCTCATCCTGGGCTTCCTGGTTCTTAAAAGGAACCTGTCATCTAGAAAATGCACCAGCAGTACCTTATTGCAGCCTGTAGTATGATTATAAAGGTGTCTGTGTATTTTCTGTACAATGCACCAAAAGTCTGAAAAAAGACTTTTATTCAACTGGGTGCGTTATGTATACTATAGTCTTGAAGTCAATGGGGCAGCGGCTTTCTCGCCTGAAGTCAAGCGTGCCCCGCCCCCTTTCCGGCCCCTTAGCGTTTGATTGATAGGAATTCCAATTCCTTCACCACTGGACGCTCAAACTTAGTCTTGCGCGTGCGCTGTGTCACTGCAGTGCCGGCGCCTGTGCACTGTTCCAGTCCGCTGTGAGGTAGGCTCAATGATAAGGCACTCGCACATGAGAGCCTGCGCGAGACTACGCTCAAGCGCCCAGCAGTGAAGGAATTGGACATCCTAACAATCAAATACTAAGGGGCGGGAAAGGGGGCGGGGCACGCTTGACTTCAGAGGAGAAAGCCGCTGCCCCCTTGACTTCAAGACTATCGTTTACATAGCGCGGCCCGTTGAATAAAAGTCTTTTTTCAGACTTTTGGTGCATTGTACAGAAAAGACACATAACACCTTTATAATTATACTACAGGCTGCAATAAGGTGCTGCTGGCGGTTTAATATGCATTTTCTAGGTGACAGGTTCCCTTTAAGTGAAATGTCCCCAATAAAATGAAAAGGCACCAAAGCATACAAGGAAGTTTCAGTATAGCACTGGCATCGTGACACATGCAATTACAGAATGCGTAACGATTGTTTCATGAGAGCTCACAACCACTACAGGAGACATGCAGAGTACACAGCAGCCATTCAGATGAATGGCCACCAATGTAATGGAAAGACAGCTGGAGTTCAACAGCACAAGAGGCACTGTGATTCCCTCTCCTGGCTCAAAGAGAAGGGGGTCCAAAATGAAGGCAACCCCAAATATTATTTATCCTGTACTGATCCTCAGTTACATCCTGTATTATACTCCAGAGCTGCACTCACTATTCTGCTGGTGGAGTCACTGTGTACATACATTACTTATCCTGTACTGATCCTGAGTTACATCCTGTATTATACTCCAGAGCTGCACTCACTATTCTGCTGGTGGAGTCACTGTGTACATACATTACATTACTTATCCTGTACTGATCCTGAGTTACATCCTGTATTATACTCCAGAGCTGCACTCACTATTCTGCTGGTGCAGTCACTGTGTACATACATTACATTACTTATCCTGTACTGATCCTGAGTTACATCCTGTATTATACTGCAGAGCTGCACTCACTATTCTGCTGGTGGAGTCACTGTGTACATACATTACTTATCCTGTACTGATCCTGAGTTACATCCTGTATTATACTCCAGAGCTGCACTCACTATTCTGCTGGTGCAGTCACTGTGTACATACATTACATTACTTATCCTGTACTGATCCTGAGTTACATCCTGTATTATACTGCAGAGCTGCACTCACTATTCTGCTGGTGGAGTCACTGTGTACATACATTACATTACTTATCCTGTACTGATCCTGAGTTACATCCTGTATTATACTCCAGAGCTGCACTCACTATTCTGCTGGTGCAGTCACTGTGTACATACATTACATTACTTATCCTGTACTGATCCTGACTTACATCCTGTATTATACTCCAGAGCTGCACTCCCTATTCTGCTGGTGCAGTCACTGTGTACATACATTACTTATCCTGTACTGATCCTGAGTTACATCCTGTATTATACTCCAGAGCTGCACTCACTATTCTGCTGGTGGAGTCACTGTGTACATACATTACTTATCCTGTACTGATCCTCAGTTACATCCTGTATTATACTCCAGAGCTGCACTCACTATTCTGCTGGTGGAATCAGTGTGTACATACATTACTTATCCTGTACTGATCCTGAGTTACATCCTGTATTATACTCCAGAGCTGCACTCACTATTCTGCTGGTGGAATCAGTGTGTACATACATTATGAAGCATTACACTGTTCCTATTAATGTCTGTAATGTAAGGATGTGTCGGGTCCTCCAGAGTGACGGACACTCTTTATAGCTATATCTAGTAGGTGCGTCCTGAAATAGGGACCCCCTTTAACCCAAAATTCCCTGTTAGACGATTTGATTTTTAAATGGGTTTTATAACCCACACAATCCCTTTAAATGTACAGATACTTATTATCTAGAATGTGAAGCCCAAATATCAAAGGAATTACTGCCAAAGAGAAAATGAGAATATCAGAATTTCTACAGGGAGATTACAGTGGCAGCCAATAGCATCGCACATGCGACCAAGATTAACGGAAATTATGATAAATCCACATCTCATGAAGGTGACTCACAGAGAGGGCGAGGAGTTCATGTTCTGCACCTTCACTGGACGCTTCCTATCCCCTGCATAGCCCATGAATATACAGCCCCGAGGAATCTCAGGCTCACAGCGCCACCTATCTGCTCAGTTCAGCTTCACATGTGTCTGGAATGTGACTGTTCCTAAATGTCACTTGTCAGAGCAGCAGTTTGTTCTCCACAGCAGGTCTTCCTAAGGTTAGCTGGAACGGGAAGTGGCAACCATTGTTAGCCAATTTAGAAGGTGCTGTCACCTGTCAACCGGTCACTTGGGACATACACCATACATGCACATAGGAATAGGTTCACACCTCTGTTTAATTGGTCCGGCAGACTGTTCCAGCACGCCGGAGCTCACCAAATCTAGCCTAGCCAGATACAGCAGTTCACCACCGGGATGTGGCCACTTTCTGGCCTAAGTTCCTGTTTCCGGCTTGACAAATACTGTTGCATGCAATGGTTTTTGTTCATCCGAAAGCTGGACGGATCACATTATAGACAATGGGGTCCGGCGTTGAACGTCAGTATCCCGCTAGGTTGGACCTGGTGAACTTTCAGCAGACTGTTTTGTGCCGTAACGGCATGCCAGATGAGTTCTACAGAAGTGTGAACCTACGCTGGGTGTGCAGGTTATAGATAGTAGGTACTCCACAGAACATGAGCCACAGATGTCTCGTGGTCCCGTTTATCCTTGTGGAGAGTTCCAGAGCCTCCCAGGACGTGCAGTGCACCCTGGGAAAAAGGACATGCAGATTAGCTCTCTTCCAAGAGAAAGAAAACCGTCTCTGTAGTGACACCTAGTGGAAATAGCCAAACCATAGTCAATGCCAACACTTTAATAGGCAGTATAACTAAATGATTTTCCTATTTCATGACGTAAAGTCATAGTTTTATTAAAGACACGGAGGCGAGTATTGCTATCTCCTTCTTTACTTTCCACCAATAGCAGCAAAGAAGAAATTTACATAATCATAACAGTAAAGGACCCTCCCCTGATAGATCCTATAATAAGCAGTGTCCTCTTCATCAACTTCCTCTTTCTTGACAACCGCGACACCAACTGCAACCGTAACATGAACCGGAACTGGAACCGGAACTGGAACTGGACCCGAGAACTGCAACCAACGGGATCCACGAACAGCAGAATCAAGCCAACCGGGCTAACACCTCAGGAAACCTGGAACCATGGAACAGACCACACACCGTGGAGAATTCAGCCTGAAACAGAGCAAACAATATAGCCAGTGTAAGAAACGGGTCAGGTAATGAACGAAAAACGACCCTGGAAACGGAAGCACACAGCCAGGTCGGTGAAAAACAGAGGACAATAAATAATAACATGATATACATCAATATATATAAATATCAACTAAAGACAATGTAAACAGTCCAACAATAACACCCCACAAAAAAGGGCGGGCAGAAGAGATATCCAGGGCGGGCAATACTCGCCTCCGTGTCTTTAATAAAACTATGACTTTACGTCATGAAATAGGAAAATCATTTAGTTTTACATCAAGACACGGAGGCTCATATTGCAAGTTCAAAGTTGACCAATAATGGAGGAGAACACATGAGGAGGCGGCCGGAAATAAAATTCCCGAAATGTGGAGGCCCTAGACCAATCCGCCAAACGCAAAATGTCCTCCAACCGAGCCCCCGAAACCGCCAGGGCAGTGGCAGCCGCGCCCCTGGCCGAATGAGCGGTAAAGACCGTTGTATCAATCCCAGCCAGGGACATGATCCACTTCATCCATCGCGCCAAAGTGGGGCTGGACACAGGGCCAAACGGATGGCGAATAGAGAGGAACAACTGTGGAACGGCCACAGAACGGTGAGCACGAGTGCGCAACTCATATTCCCGCAAGCAAGCCACAGGACATAGCGCCGGGGAAGACGGGAAACAGGGATAAGAGACAGACCGAATATTGGTCTTGGTGCGCCGCGTAATGTTAAAGGTGACGCCCTCAGGAGAAAAGGACCGAGCATCATGGTCCAGAGCCCTGACGTCAGAAACCCGCTTACAGGAAATAAGGCAAAAGAGGGTCAACAACTTGGCCGAAAGCTGACGGAGGGAAAGAGACGCGTTCTCCGGCCACGCCGTGAGGAAAGAGAGGACCAGAGAAACATCCCAAGTGGTAGTGAAGCGCGGCCGAGGAGGCCGAGCCAAACGAGACCCACGCAGCAAGCGCGACACCAAAGGGTGCTGACCCGCCGGAACACCATCAAAACCCAGGTGGGTTGAAGAAATTGCAGAACGGAACAGATTAATGGTCCGATACGCCTTTCCCGCCTCAAAAAGATCCGCAAAGGTGGCACCGGCCCGAAGATGGGCGATCTTCAGTCGTTGTAGACCCCGATAGTAGAGAGGCGCCGGGAACACCGCTTGGATCGAAGATGCCAACAGGCCAATGATGCGGGCCAGATGGCGCAGCGACAGGGAGGTAGCCGCGAGAGCGTGTCTCAACTCCTTGCGGATCGCCCGCAATTTCGCCATCGGGAGGCTGAGGGACTCCGAAACCGAGTCCACTGTAAAGCCCAGGAACTCCATCTGACGAGATGGCGTGAGGATCGACTTCTCGGGGTTCAGCAGGAAACCCAGGTCTGTCAAGAGTTGTGAGGTCCACTGAAGGTGTTGCAGCAGTGTCGACTGACATTGATGCATAACGAGGATGTCGTCCAGATAGACGATTAGACGCACACCCCGACACCGCAGCCAGGCCATGACCGGACGCAACAGTTTGGTAAAGCACCAAGGCGCTGACGACAGGCTGAACGGGAGGCACGTGAAACGCCACACTTCGTCCCCCCAACGGAAACGCAGGAGATCTCTGGATGCCGCGGCAATCGGGACCGTCAGGTACGCATCCTTGAGGTCCAATTTTACCATCCAGTCCCCTGGAACTAATAAGTCCCGCAGGAGGTGGATCCCCTCCATTTTGAAATGGCGATATCGCACCACAGAGTTCAGGGTGCGGAGATTTATCACAGGACGCATCTGGCCGCCCTTTTTCTGGACCAGAAATATGCTGCTGAGGACACCCCCGGAGGTAGGGGGAGCCCTCTCTATTGCCCTCTTTTGGAAAAGGGACCGGAGCTCGATGTCTACGAGTTCTCTGTGTGGTTGGGCCAGACCCAGTGGCGGGGGAGGAAGGATGAGCCCTGGGGAGCCTGTGAGCTCTATGTGAAACCCCCTCACCGTAGTCAGTACCCATGGGTCTGACGTAACCGTGGACCAAACATGGGAAAAATGACGGAGTCTGCCCCCGACACAAGTATCCAAAGAAATCCCCACTGGGGATAGACTTACCAAAGGATTTGCGAGGGTTCTGGTTTCCTCGAAACGACCTTGATCGCCATTGGCCGCCTCTGGCCGGGAAAAATGGAGGAGGAGGGCCTCTCTGCTCCTGGAAAGGTCGTCCTTGCGAATAGGAGCCTCTGCCCGAACTGCGGGCTTGGAATGCTGAACGGCCGGACAGACGGCCCCTACCACTGCCGGCCCTGGTGGAGACCCGACCCCGGAACACCCTACGCATGGAGGATTGGGCCTTGTCCAGCGCCGTAAATGCCCCCACATATCTACCGAGGTCCTTGATAAAGGAGTCCCCGAAAAGTAGACCATTAGCGTCCTTTCCTGCCTCGGTAAGAGCCAGATTAGCCAGTTTCGGGTCGATCTTAAAAAGTATGGCTTTGCGCCGTTCAATGGCCAGGGATGAGTTAGAGCTGCCCGCGATACAGATGGCTCTCTGTATCCACCCGGAAAGCTCCTCCGGGTCTATTGGAGAGCCGTCAATTCTGGCCGATTCGGCCATTTCAAAAATTTTGGCCAGAGGACCAAAGATGTCTAGGAGCTTGTCCTGGCAACTCCTCAGCGCTGAATCTAACCCTTTACGGGGATTCCAGCCGGTTTTGGCCAGGAACTGGGTCATCTTCGGATCCACCGAAGGCGTCTCACAGACCTTGCTTGGTACTAAGGGTCTGGGACATTCGGACCTAAGCTTACTGCGCGCCTCCTTACTGAGAGGACGACGCACCCAGTGCTCCAGATAGGTGCTCACGTGGGCCGTTGGCAGCCATTCTGATGACCTGGGGTGGTGAAGGGCATCAGGGTCAAACAAGGGGTTGCCAGAGGGATCCACCAGGGAAGGAGCCGCACTAGGGGCGGTGGCGGCAGGAGCCGCAGACCCAGAGGTGGAAGGCACAGGGTCAGTAGTGCCAGAGATGTCATAATCCATCTCCTCCCCAGAGTGGCCGCTCGCCTCCGCGTTAGCCTCCGCATCAGAATCCAACTCTGATTCTATATCACTGATTAGTGCTCTAGCACTTTTCCATGTACGCGCCCTTTCTGCCTGGCGCGGCAAGGCTCTTTTGCGCGATCTATGCGCGCTATCAATGGTGGCTGAGATCACACCGGTCTGTCTCTCCTGTACATGAGGAGTCTCACCAGCGGCAGGCTGCGGATGAGTCACAGGCGTCAGACTAGAAGGGCCAGGAGCATGGGCAGATAAGGCCTGGGCAATTGTTTGGGAAATCATGGATGACATGGATCCCATGGCCTCAATGATTGCGCTGGATACAGAGCGCTGTAATTCTAGGGCCTGCATGCTCGTATCAGACCTTCCAGGGTCCCCAGATGGTGGTGGGGTAGGCCCGGATGGGGATCGGTCAGAAGACATATTAGACGTCTAAGGTGATACTAATAATAATAATAGGGCACCCTGTGAACCTAAGGGGAACTTAATTAGGGCAAGGGGAAAACTAACCAACCAAAACTACTAGACGAGGGGTTAGTCACCCCAGGGGCCGCAGAGAGAAGGAAGCGCTGCCGTCCGGTGCCGAAGCGAAGCCGAAATCCCGCGAGAGTACGCACAGGGTATCCACAAAATGGCCGCCGAGATCTCGCGAGATCTCGCGGCCGCGGGAAAGCAAATCGGGACTTGCGCCGGAGCGACGCGATGCCGTGGAGCGCAGCGAGAGGTAAGGGGGACAATACCAGGGCCTGGGAACGCTTCTGGACGCAGGACCCGGCCACAGGCAAAGCGGAGCAACAATGGGGGGAAGCGCCAGTCACAAAATGACAGCCGGAGGAACCGGCACCCCACGATAGGGGAGAAATAAAGGATGGGTAGAAAGGAGGGGGGGGGGACCCCCCAAGGAGGTAAAGAGGGCCCAGAAGAAACCAAAAGGATACAAAGGCCCCAAGACTATAAAATAAGGACAGGGGATAAGAATCCCAATAAGCAAAAACGCATACAATATGGAATCCTGAGCGAACTAAGGCTCAGAAAATCAATCCTATAACCACAGCAAACAAGTAAAAAGCCTATAGCAAAATAGAGGTTACTTATCTTGGTGGAGCAGCAAAGAAAGAGGAAGTTGATGAAGAGGACACTGCTTATTATAGGATCTGAGAGGGGAGGGGCCTTTACTGTTATGATTATGTAAATTTCTTCTTTGCTGCTATTGGTGGAAAGTAAAGAAGGAGATAGCAATATGAGCCTCCGTGTCTTGATGTAAAACTAAGCCACACCAAGAGGTGACCCTTCAGTAGAGAGCTCTTTCAGGTTTGTTGCTCCTCATCAGGGCAATCTGGACGGTTGGGTAAGAAGCATTTGATGCAGGCCTTGGAGGGTATTGTTTCCTCTTGTGGAGAGCTCCAGAACTGGAGTACTTAGTCTTATACGCCAGGCAATGCTCTCTGGGAAAAAGCATATGCAGTAAAGCTCTCTTCCAAGAGAAAGAATGCTGTGTATGTAGCACCACCTACAGTCCTGCTGAGGGTCGAAGATCTCTACAGATGGGTTGCCTTTTCCTACTGGAGAATGCCCTCGGTTTGGCAAGTATTCTTGACTTTGTTGCCTTCTAAAGGGTCGGACATTGACTACATGGTAGCTACCTCCACTAGGTGGCGATACAGAGCCAGCGTCCCTTCTCTTGGAAGAGAGCTAATCTGCCTCAACCACAAATAACATGGACCCTTATCTACAAATACTAACATTATCGATATATAATAGAAATTAGGCAGTATGAGACCGGTATGTCTGCCGGGGCCTGACTATACACTAATTGTATCCTACAGCATCCGACCTCCACACATGCACATCAGTCTCATGTCACGGACAATCTCTCCCTGGATACAAAATCTCTACCAGATGTTCATCCTTACATGAGCCCAAAAAAATTATAATACTAAACCTGCCCCATGGTTGTTCATGGCCCACAGCCCCCCAGGTCCCATGTTGTACCCACATAGCACTAATACTGTTACACTACCCATACCAGGCCCATTGCAGTTTCCACCTGTCACCAGGGCTGTTACAAAGAATGGCCAAGGGCCTCCGCTGACCGGATGCACATTTTGGGCTTGGGCTGATCAAGCATCCATCCAGCTTTACACCTGGCCTCAGGGGGCCCCCTATAGGCAGTGCACAAGTAGCAGTCACACGCCTGAGCCCTGATGTCTTAGAGGGCCCAAAGGCTCCCCAGGGACGTGCCAGGCACATGGTAGGTGGGGAAGGTGTTACAGATTTTGCATTGGTGTCCAGTAACTTCTAGTTACACCTCTGCCTGGCCTGGACCTGTTATGAGACCCACATCCCACCGGCACCGGGGTCCTCCATGTACACAGCCATGTATGGGCAGACAGAACATGAAGCTGAATGTTTAGAACACGATGGCGTTTTTGTGTTTTTTTGTATATTTTTAGAAAGAGACAGAAGCGACTCTTACGGTTAATCGTCCTTCTTCCCACAGATCCCGGGTGCACATCTGGCAGCGGAATTACTGTATTATTTTTACATCATCTAAAATTAACTAAATCTGTATTTGTAAATGAAATCCTATTGTAGCCGTAATGTCGCCATATGTCCCGTCTGTAAAGAATGCGAAGCTCGGGCTGTTATTTGGATCGGGTGAAGATCATGTCCCCCTGGATTATTTATTTTCATTTATTTTACAAAATTTCTTAAACAAACAAACATATCTATCAATCACTCATCATCACATTGGCAGGTGTTAATTTAGTGAACTAGAATAAGATCTAGATGCATCGGAGCAATAAAAAGAAGTCTGCAGACGTCTACACCCCCCAAAGATGTGCTGCGAGCAGAGCACGGATCCTGCTCAAGTTCCGGTGTCACAAATTGGACTAATTGCATTAATTTAAGTGACTCAGTAAAATGCTGATGATTAATTTTTTGGAGAACCAAACTTACGCAGATGCAATCAGCCTGGTCCACCCACATCGATCTGCTGCCGCCGTGCAGGTCTCTCGGGCACTTTATAAAGTGTGCGCAGAATGCGAGCCGCTGTATTACGGACACAAATGCCAGAATCACATCTAAACACATTATCAACTCTTCGGGGGCCTCCAATAATACAGAAATCCTTTTGAAAACTTGCAGAAACACGTTTCCCATTTAAGGCAGCGCTGCGCGGCGGACGGAGGCGAGCATTGTAATGCTTCAAACAGGAAAAATGAATGCAAAAGTACACAGAGATACAATTTTCATGTCGGTGATAATTCAGGGCGCAGCTGAGATGCTAAACTCCACCACGACGGGGATCCCTGGTGGCACATTTAGCTAAAGCCCTGCAAAGCTGAAAGTCAACAGTTTCTAGAGCTTTTGCCGTGGTAAAGTCCACATAACCTGAGCGTTACATCCTCACTAACCACAGCGATCTGCACCGGGACGCGTGCCGCAATCCACAGCGGAGACTAGCATGGGGCCACGTCATCCTGGACCTCAATGGGGCAGATTTATCAATAGGGAATTATAGAAGGATCCTCAGTGTTCTTAGTATTATTTAGTAAAATGGAGTTCTAGGGTCATGTGACACCAGGATGGGTAAGGCTATGTACACCTTTGGTGTCAATTGTTTTAAGATTGCATTTAACTTAATTTTGGCTAAAAATCATATTTTCAATTGGCCTTTATTAAAAATATTGAGCTGTTCACAGAGGTTTAATGTGCCAGTAAAAATGGACCCCCATAATGCCCCCCAATAATGTGCCAGTAAGTGTCCCCATAGATGCCCCTCTATCATGTGCCAGTATCAAGTGCCAACCCCCCCATGTGCCAGTACCAACTGCCTCTCTCCTCCCCCCATGTCCCAGTATCATAGTGCCATCTCCCCCCCCCACAATGTGCCAGTATTAAGTGCTCTCTACTTCCCACCCACCTCCCCATGTCCCAGTATCATAGTGCCATCCCCCCCCAATGTGCCAGTATTAAGTGCCTCTCTTCTTCCCCCCCCTATGTGTCAGTATCATAGTGCCAACTCCCCCCCCCCAATGTGCCAGTATCAAGTGCCTCTCTCCTCCCCCCCCTATGTGCCAGTATCCTAATGCCATCTCCCCCCCAATGTGCCAGTATTAAGTGCCTCTCTCCCCCCCTATGTGCCAGTATCATAGTGCCATTCCCCCCAATGTGCCAGTATCAAGTGCCTCTCTCCTTCCCATCCACCTCCCCATGTGCCAGTATTCATAGTGCCATCTCCCCCCCAATGTGCCAGTATTAAGTGCCTCTCTCCTTCCCCCCCATGTGCCAGTATCATAGTGCCATCCCCCCCAATGTGCCAGTATCAAGTGCCTCTCACCTTCCCACCCACCTCCCCATGTGTCAGTATCATAGTGCCATCTCCCCCCTCCCCATGTGCCAGTATCAAGTGCCTCCCGCTCCCACCATGTGGCAGTAACAGTCGGGTATTAAAAAAAATAAAAAATAACACTAATACTTACCTCCATGTCAGCGATGCGATGCAGCCTCTTCCTGTGTCCCGCGCTGTATGTCCATATATGGAGTCAATGCTTGTGTATTTCAGAAAAGTTTCTGCTGGGACTCGAACCCATGACCTTCTGCAATAGAGGCAAGGCACTTACCCACACAGCTACAAGAGCTGCATAGCCTCTGCCTTCAGTCAGTAGCTATACAGCTCTAATAGCTGTGTGGGTAAGTGCGTTGCCTCTGATAAAGAAGGTTGTGTGTTAAAGTCCCAGCAGATACCCATCTATCTCTCCTGCTGCAGCACAGGCAAGTATTGCTGTCCTGAGGACGGCAATACAGATGACTATGCCCGGGATTCGTCGAATTTGAATTTTGAAAATGAGGTCGGGATTTGAGTCCTTCGAATCCAGCAAGATTCGACAGATTCGTCGTCCCATCTCTAGTTATAAACACTTATTTAAGCCACATTCTTATCAGTAAGAGAAGAACTGAGCTATAATGAGTGTTTATAAGTTCAGAGATTAGAGATAAGGAGTCCATCTGCTCCGCAGTAGAGTTGAGCGGACACCTGGATGTTCGGGTTCAGCAGGTTCGGCCAAACTTGAAGTCAATGGGGACCCGAACTTTTGAGCACTAAAATGGCTGTAAAAATGTCATGGAAAGAGCTAGAGGGCTGAAAAAGGCAGCAAAATGTGCTTGAGAGCATGGCAAGTGCTCTGCAAACAAATGTGGATAGGGAAATGAATAAAGAAAACATAAAAGACCTTAAAAAAATAAAAATGAGGAATAATGTAGGAGGAAGAGGTTGCAGAGGCGGTGAATGGGTGGATGTGGCCGTGTAGGCTCACGTGGCGGTCTAGGTGGAAGTGGCGGCGAAGAAGGAATAGGTAGCCAACACAGATGTGTGTTATTTTGCATTTTTAAATAGGGGGATCCCCCAAAATATTGGGACATATAAAAAAAAAAAGGAATAAGTGCACTTGAGTACAAGGATGGATGGATGAGGCTGTTAGAACTGTCTATTCTGCACAAGGTACAGACAAGTCCTGAGGGATCCATGCCTGGTTCATTTTAATGAACGTGAGCTTGTCCACGTTGGCTGTGGACAGGCGGCTGCGTCTGTCTGTAATGACGCCTCCTGCCGTGCTAAACACACATTCAGAGAGTACACTGGCTGCAGGGCAGGCCAGCACTTCCAAGGCGTACAGGGTAAGCTCTGGCCATGTGGACAATTTAGAGACCCAGAAGTTGAATGGGGCAGAACCATCACTTAGTACGTGGAGGGGTGTGCACATGTACTGTTCCACCATGTTAGTCAAATGCTGCCTCCTGCTAACACGTTCCATATCAGCAGTTGGGGCCGGTTGTTGTGGTGAGGTGACAAAGCTTTTCTACATGTCGGCCATGCTAACCCTGCCTTCTGAGGTGCTGGCGCTGACACAGCTGTGTTAGCGACCTCTTCCTCCTTCCCTGCCTTCGCCTTGTGCTTCCACTTGTCCCCCGGCGTCAGTCGGGAATGCTCTCAGAAGCGCGTCTACCAGCGTGAGCCTGTACTCGCGCATCTTCCGATCACGCTCCAGTGAGGAAACTAAGGATGGCACATTGTCTTTGTAACGGGGATCCAGCAGGGTGGCCACCCAGTAGTCAGCACACGTTAAAATGTGGGCAACTCTGCTGTCGTTGCGCAGGCACTGCAGCATGTAGTCGCTCATGTGTGCCAGGCTGCCCAGGGGTAAGGACAAGCTGTCCTCTGTGGGAGGCGTATCGTCATCGTCCTGCGTTTCCCCCCAGCCACGCACCAGTGATGGGCCCGAGCTGCGTTGGGTGCCACCCCGCTGTGACCATGCTTCATCCTCATCCTCCTCCACCTCCTCCTCATCCTCGTCCTCCTCGTCCTCCAGTAGTGGGCCCTGGCTGGCCAAATTCGTACCTGGCCTCTGCTATTGCAAAAATCCTCTTTCTGAGACACTTCTAAAAGACTGGCCTGAAAGTGTTAGAGATGACCCCTCTTCCTCCTCCTCCTCCTGGGCCACCTCCTCTTCCATCATCGCCCTAAGTGTTTTCTCAAGGAGACATAGAAGTGGTATTGTAACGCTGATAACGGCGTCATCGCCACTGGCCATGTTGGTGGAGTACTCGAAACAGCGCAACAGGGCACACAGGTCTCGCATGGAGGCCCAGTCATTGGTGGTGAAGTGGTGCTGTTCCGTAGTGCGACTGACCCGTGCGTGCTGCAGCTGAAACTCCACTATGGCCTGCTGCTGCTCGCACAGTCTGTCCAGCATGTGCAAGGTGGAGTTCCACCTGGTGGGCACGTCGCATATGAGGCGGTGAGCGGGAAGGCCGAAGTTACGCTGTAGCGCAGACAGGCGAGCAGCGGCAGGATGTGAACGCCGGAAGCGCGAACAGACGGCCCGCACTTTATGCAGCAGCTCTGACATGTCGGGGTAGTTGTGAATGAACTTCTGCACCACCAAATTCAGCACATGCGCCAGGCAAGGGATGTGCGTCAAATTGGCTAGTCCCAGAGCTGCAACGAGATTTCGCCCATTATCACACACCACCAGGCCGGGCTTGAGGCTCACCGGCAGCAACCACTCGTCGGTCTGTTGTTCTATACCCCGCCACAACTCCTGTGCGGTGTGGGGCCTGTCCCCCAAACATATGAGTTTCAGAATGGCCTGCTGACGTTTACCCCGGGCTGTGCTGAAGTTGGTGGTGAAGGTGTGTGGCTGACCGGATGAGGAGGTGGTAGAAGAGAAGGAGGAAGCCGAGTAGGAAGAGGGGGCAACAGGAGGCAAAGAATGATGCCCTGCGATCCTTGGGGGCGGAAGGACGTGCGCCAAACAGCTCTCCGCCTGGGGCCCAGCCGCCACTACATTTACCCAGTGTGCAGTTAGGGAGATATAGCGTCCCTGGCCGTGCTTACTGGTCCACGTATCTGTGGTTAGGTGGACCTTGCCACAGATGGCGTTGCGCAGTGCACACTTGATTTTATCGGATACTTGGTTGTGCAGGGAAGGCACGGCTCTCTTGGAGAAGTAGTGCCGGCTGGGAACAACATACTGTGGGACAGCAAGCGACATGAGCTGTTTGAAGCTGTCTGTGTCCACCAGCCTAAATGACAGCATTTCATAGGCCAGTAGTTTAGAAATGCTGGCATTCAGGGCCAGGGATCGAGGGTGGCTAGGTGGGAATTTACGCTTTCTCTCAAATGTTTGTGAGATGGAGAGCTGAACGCTGCCGTGTGACATGGTTGAGATGCTTGGTGACGGAGGTGGTGTTGGTGGCACATCCTCTGTTTGCTGGACGGCAGGTGCCAACGTTCCTCCAGAGGCGGAGGAAGAGGCCGAGGCAGAAGAGGGAGCAGGAGGGGCCTGAGCCCTTTCTTGGTTTTGAAGGTGCTTACTCCACTGCAGCCCATGTCTCGCATGTAGATGCCTGGTCATGCAGGTTGTGCTAAGGTTAAGAACGTTAATGCCTCGCTTTAGGCTCTGATGGCACAGCGTGCAAACCACTCAGCACATTGTGTGAAGAACTGCCACGCGAGGGAACTCCTTGAAGCTGCCTTTGGGGTGCTCGGTCCCAGATGGCGGCGGTCAGTAGCAGGCGGCGGGTGTTCTGCTTTTGCCCACTGCTCCCTCTTTTGCTACGCTGTTGGCTCGGTCTCACCACTGCCTCTTCCTCCGAACTGTGAAAGTCAGTGGCACGACCTTCATTCCATGTGGGGTCTAGGACCTCATCATCCCCTGCATCGTCTTCCACCCAGTCTTGATCCCTGACCTCCTGTTCAGTCTGCACACTGCAGAAAGACGCAGCAGTTGGCACCTGTGTTTTGTCATCATCAGAGACTTGCTGAGGTGGTATTCCCATGTCCTCATCAGGAAACATAAGTGGTTGTACGTCAGTGCATTCTATGTCTTCCACCCCTGTTAAAAATAATTAACCGCCAATAAAAACCCTGATGTAGGGTATTGCACTAAAAAAAAAATTTAAACTCTATATGACAGCAGTATTTTTGGCCTAAATTTCACAGTTTTTTCACCCCAGTAAGCACAAAGCCATATTTCTGGCCTAAATGTGACACTCACTTATGCACGTCTAATCCCAGATGTGCACTATATGAAACAGATGTTTTTTTTTCACCCCAGTAAGCAAAAAGCTGTTTTTCTGGCCTAAATGTGACACTCCCTTATGCACGTCTAATCCCAGATGTGCAGTATATCAGAGGGTTTTTTCACCCCAGTAAGCACAAAGCTGTATTTCTGGCCTAAATGTGACACTCACTTATGCACGTCTAATCCCAGATGCGCACTATATGAAACAGATGTTTTTTTTCACCCCAGTAACCAAAAAGCTGTTTTTCTGGCCTAAATGTGACACTCACTTATGCACGTCTAATCCCAGATGTGCACTATATGAAACAGATGTATTTTTTTTTACCCCAGTAAGCAAAAATCTGTATTTCTGGACTTGCAGACATGCAGATATCCTGTGCTAGTGAACTATCGTTGCATAAAATGGCTGCCGATTATGTATTGATATTGACTAACTAAAGGAAAAAAAGTTCGTTTTCAGCAGTAGTTGGCTCAGGGCAGGCTTAAAAAAATGGTGCACTTCACCCACAAAACACATTTGCTGTAGATCGCTGAGTAAAGAAGCAGTTCTGAATCTTTATAAGATTTCTCCCTGATCTCTCCCTCACAGCAGCTGCATCCTCTCCCTACACTAATCAGAGCAGAGTGACGAGCGGCGCTACGTGACTCCAGCTTAAATAGAGGCTGGGTCACATGCTGCAGTAGTAGGCATGGCTGTGATGGCCTTTTGGGGCAAGTAGTATGACGCTTGTTGATTGGCTGCTTTGCAACCTTTCAAAAAGCGCCATAAAAATCGCCGAACACAGAACCCGAACTTTTACGTAAATGTTCGGGTCCGGGTGCCGAAAACCCTAAAGTTCGGTATGAACCCGAACTTTACAGTTCGGGTTCACTCAACTCTACTCCTCAGATGACGGAAAAGACAAAAAATCCACAGGCAGTTAGTAGAGCATGTCAGCTCTGTACACAAAAAAGGATTCCATATTGTTAACAAAGACCAAATAAAAAAAAAAAATTTTAGCTCAAAATAAGTATAAAGCAATAATAAAAAAAAATTGCCCCAAAGGTTCATAGCCTTTTAGTTTTTAACCAGCTCTGTACTATAGGCTCTTAATGCCAACCACTGCTGCACCTAACTGGGATGTGCAGCAGAAGTTACAAAAATCACGCCCCCTTCACTAAGTTCACTTCCTTCTCTGCAGCTATTGGCTGAAGCTGCGCCTCGCAGACTTCCTGCTGTGCCCGCCCCCTGCACATAACACTGGTCATATGGAGAGTCCTCTGCTTCATGTTCTCTGCATCTTTCTAAAGTTGGACCAGAAAGCAAGGGGCAGGGAAACAGAGCCCTAACATTAGCAGTGTTATGTGCAAAGTATATGCTGGGGGCGGGCACAGCAGGAAGTCTGTGAGGCGCTGCTTCAGCCAATAGCTACAGAGCAGGAAGTGATGTCATAGAAGAGGGTGTGGTCTGTTAAAAATTTCCTGTACGACAGCAGTTATGTCTGACCTATAGAAATTGTCCCCATGGCAAAACCATTAGAATATGGGCAGTGCGATAATTTATGTTATATCATACTTGCCTCCGGGAACCAGAAATATAATTTTGTATTTTAAATTAAACCACATTTGCCAACTATCCCAAAATATCTGCGAGATTCCCAGAAAAAGGGGAGACCTCCCGGACTCCTGGAAGTGATAGCAAATCTCCTCGGTGGTGCGAAATCCTCCCAACACCCCCCAGGAATGAGCCCTGGCTGTGTGTGACGCCAGGATGGTTCATCATCCGACACAGCCCTGGCGTCCAAACACATAGTGAGAGTCCGTATCCGTGTCATGTAAAGGGGGTGGAGTCTCTTAAAAGGGGTGTGAGAAACTGAAAAGCCAGATGACATCACAGCCCTTTATTGGCCCCAAATACCTCCACACCCTTCTACCTTCTTTAGTCCTTTTTCATCCACAATCACCTTCGTCATGTCTTGGCTTTCAGTTTATTACACTAAACAAAAATATAAACACAACACTTTCGGTTTTGCTCCCATTTTGCATGAGCTGAACTCAAAGATCTGAAACATTTTCTACAGACACAGAAGACCCATTACTCTCAAATATTGTTCACAAATCTGTCTAAATCTGTGTCAGTGAGCACTTCTCCTTTGCCGAGATAATCCATCCCACCTCACAGGTGCGGCAGATCAAGGTGCTGATTAGACAGCATAAATATTGCACAGGTGTGCCTTAGACTGCCCACAATAAAAGGCAACTCTGAAATGTGCACAGTTTTGCCTTATTGGGGGGGTGTATCAGAAAACCAGTCAGTATCTGGTGTGGCCACCATTTGTCTCACGCAGTGCAGCACATCTCCGTCGCATAGAGTTGATCAGGTTGCTGATTGTGGTCTGTGGAATGTTGACTCCTCTTTTGTGCGAAGTTGCAGAATATTGGCAGGAATCGTATACGCCGATCCAGAGCATCCCAAACATGCTCAATGGGTGACATGTCCGGTGAGTATTCTGCCATGCAAGAACTGGGATGTTTTCAGCTTCCAGGAATTGTGTACAGACCCTTGCAATATGGGGCCGTGCATTATCCTGCTGCAACATGAGGTGATGGTCGTGGATGAATGGCACAACAATGGGCCTCAGGATCTCGTCACTATGGTATCTCAAAATGCCATAAAAAAAAAGGAACCTGTCTTTGTTGTCCATAACATACACCTGCCCATACCATAACCCCACCACGGGCCACTCGATCCACAACGTTGACGTCAGCAAACCGCTCACCCACACAACGCCGCACACGCTGTCTGCCATCTGCCCTGAACAGTGAAAACCAGGGCTCATCCGTGAACAGAACACCTCTCCAACGTGCCAGACGCCATCGAATGTGAGCATTTGCCAGCTCAAGTCAGTTACGACGACGAACTGCAGTCAGGTCCAGACCCCGATGAGGACGACGAGCTGCAGATGAGCTTCCCTGAGACGGTTTCTGACAGTTTGTGCAGAAATTCTTTGGTTTTGCAAACCGATTGTTGCTGCAGCTGTCCGGGTGGTCTCAGACGATCATGGAGGTGACCATGCTGGATGTGGAAGTCCTGGGCTGGTGTGGTTACACTTGGTCTGCGGTTGTGAGGCCATTTGGATGTACTGCCTTTGGAGACGGCTTATGGTAGATAAATGAATATTTATTGCACGGGCAACATCCCTGGTAGACATTCCTGCAGTCAGCATGCCAATTGCACGCTCCCTCAAACGTTGCAACATCTGTGGCATTGTGTGATCAAACTGCACATTTCAGAGTGGCGTTTTATTGTGGGCAGTCTAAGGCCTCTTTCACATGGGCATTGCGGGAAATGTGCGGGTGCGCTGCGGGAACACGCGCGATTTCTCCATGTGTGAGAAAAATCATGCATGTTTGGTACTCAGTGTTCTGTAGATTGTATTATTTTCCCTTATAACATGGTTATAAGGGAAAATAATAGCATTCTGAATACAGAATGCATAGTAAAAAAGCGCTGGAGGGGTTAAAAAAAATTAAAAAAATTTAACTCATTTTAATCCACTTGCTCGCGCAGCCGGCATCTCTTCTGTCTGTCTTCTGTGCTGTGTGCAGGAACAGGACCTGTGGTGACGTCACTTCGGTCATCACATGGTCCATCACATGATCTTTTACCATGGTGATGGATCATGTGATGACCTGAGTGACGTCACCACAGGTCCTGTTCCTCCACACAGCACAGAAGACAGACAGAAGAGATGCCGGGCTGCGCGAGCAAGTGGATTAAGGTGAGTTAAATATTTTTTTCTTTTACTTTAACCCCTCCAGCTCTATTGTACTATGTGTTCTGTATTCAGAATGCTATTATTTTCCCTTATAACCATGTTATAAGGGAAAATAATAATGATCGGGTCTCCATCTCGATCGTCTCTTAGCAACCGTGCGTGAAAATAGCACCGCATCCGCACTTGCTTGCGATTTCCACGCAACCCCATTCATTTCTATGGGGCCTGCATTACGTGAAAAACGCACAAAATAGATCCAGCTCATGTGAACAGCCCCATAGAAATGAATGGGTCCGGATTCAGTGCGGGTGCAATGCGTTCAACTCACGCATCTCATCCGCGCGGAATACTCGCCCGTGTGAAAGGGGCCTAAGGCACACCTGTGCAATATGCATGCTGTCTAATCAGCACCTTGATATGCCGCACCTGTGAGGTGGGATGGATTTGAGAGTAATGGGTCTTCTGTGTCTGTAGAAAATGTTTCAGGTCTTTGGGTTCAGCTCATGCAAAATGGGAGCAAAACTGAAAGTGTTATGTTTATATTTTTGTTCAGTGTATATCTTATCTACTTTTATATGTATGCTATAGGGGGAGACAGAAGGTCGTCCCACCTAAAATAACGACATCCAGTATCCCTTTAAATTTTAGACTTGGCTTATATACACGGCCATCAATCCTTGCTTTCCTGGCTATCAGTCTGGTAGTCATGGCTACACCCATTTAATTATTCATTATTTCCCCAGTCCTTGGTGTCTAATGGTTTAATGTTTTATTCCCTGGTGTCTAGTGGTTTACTGCTCTAGTCCCTGATGTCCAGGGACTGCTGATTGCTTTACTGCTTTAGTCCCTGGTCCTGATTGCTTTACTGCTTTAGTCCCTGGTCCTGATTGGTTTACTGCTCTACTCCCTGGTGCTGATTGGTTTACTGCTCTACTCCCTGGTGCTGATTGGTTTACTGCTCTACTCCCTGGTGCTGATTGGTTTACTGCTCTACTCCCTGGTGCTGATTGGTTTACTGCTCTTGCCCCTGGTCCTGATTGGTTTACTGCTGTAGTCCCTGGTGTCCAGTGGTTTACTGGTCTATTCTATGGTGCTGATTGATTTACTGTTCTAGTCCCTGGTGCTGATTGCTTTACTGTTCTAGTCCCTGTGCTGATTGGTTTACTGTTCTAGTCCCTGGTGCTGATTGGTTTACTGTTCTAGTCCCTGGTGCTGATTGGTTTACTGCTCTAGTCCCTGGTGCTGATTGGTTTACTGTTCTAGTCCCTGTGCTGATTGGTTTACTGCTCTTACCCCTGGTCCTGGTTGGTTTACTGCTGTAGTCCCTGGTGTCCAGTGGTTTTCTGCTTCAGTCCCTGGTGTCTATTTAGGTGTCCTCAATAACTTATCTCCCCAATTCCCCATTTTCCAGTAGTTTGATGGTAATCAAGACCCCCTGTCATTGTAGTTCATAGGCCACGTTGTCCAGTATTTTACTGATCAAGTTTTTTGTGTTCCATGTACAGTCCCCATTCCTAGGAGTCCAGTGGTTTGGTGATTCAGTCTTAAAGATGTTATCTCAGTTTATTGGCATATCTAAGATATGGAGGGAAGAGCTGATCAAACTGATAAGTAGCCATTGACTAGAATGGGCTTATGGAGCAGCACAGAGCTTTCCTAGTGCAGATCAACTGAAAAGATCTGCAATATCTGTTTTTGGAATAAATAAATAAAAAGCAGACAAATTTCCTAATTCTGGACACCCTCACTGTTTGTATGGGGCCTGTTAGTGCATCTTATAGGGCGAATACTAATAAACGCTTCCATTATGGACGCGCTTATTAGTACAGGGGGACTGGGGAGGGGTGGATGCAGAGCTTCTAGGACTCCGTACTCACCGCTTCCTAGTTCTCAGGCGATCTCTGTGCTGTGACTGCGCACAGCGTGAGGACGAGCCAAAGGAGCAGCAGCTGGATCTTATTAACATGATGGTCTGATCTGAGGTCTGAATGGGGGTTTTACCTTGGGGTTCTGATCTGAGTGTCTGAAAAGGGGTCTTATTAACATGCCAATCTGATCAGCGGTTTGAATGGGGGTCTTAACATTAGGGGTCTGAATAGGGGTCCTCATATTGAGGATCTGATCTGAGTGTCTGATTGGAGGGTCTTAACATGAGGGTCTGATCTGAGGTCTGAATAGGGGTCCTAATATTGAGGATCTGATCTGAGTGTCTGATTGGAGGGTCTTATTAACAGCGTAGGTCTGATCTGAGGTCTGATAGGGGGTCTTACTGACATTGGGGTCTGATCTGAGGTCTGATTGGGGGTCTGATTAACATTGAGGGTCTGATTGGGGCTCTAAACTGAGGTCTGATAAAAAAAAATATATAAGGAGTTGCATCTTATGGGCAGGTGTGTCTTATAGGGGGGAAATAAAAAATAGTATAGAAAATTACTTGTTTCCTCATTGGAATCCATGAAGCAAAATTCTGCAGGCACCGAAAAAACTCAGAGACAAGACTGCTGAGAACTTCTGAGGGTTCAGCAATATTGTTATAATTTTAATAACAAGACCCATAAAAGAGATGAAATGTGAACAGTCGCAGCTAAAAACCGACTCCTGGGATCAATAACCTAGTAAAGCACGGAGCCCGGAGACGGGAGCAAAAAAAATCGCCCCAGAATACAATTTGAAGCCTAGTTAACTTTCTATTTCCCAGAGTCGGTCAGGTGGAATGATAAATAAGGAGTCTTTGGTATGTTGCGGTATTCCTGGACGTAGTTCTTACAGACGAGTAGAACTTCCATGTCCTCAGGAGCGCTCCTGTTCTCTGAGCCTGCAGAGTATTTCACCTCTCACCATATGAGACCCTCTAGGGGTAGGCAGTCATTCGGGATTCTGTGGAGGGTTGTTTTAGGTCACCCGGTCACCTAAGCTGCTCATCCTGACTGTGCCCTTCCCATACCTTTATTGTCCATTTGCATTAGTGCACCATAGGATGGCCCTTCTACCGGTAGTACTGTCCACATGACAGCCCACAGGCACCATGTCTTCTTCTGGAGCAATTTTTGTCGTTGGAGTTTCCCTTTTATCCTGTTTAATGGAAGGTAAAGTCGATTAGAAAACTGCTTTCTGATGTTCCTTCCACCCTCTGCTACAGGAAAATAATTAAAGGGATTGTATAGGAATAGAAAAAAAGTCAAAATTTTTTATTTTATTTTTTAGAAAAGGCACCACTCTAGTCTACAGTCGGTACTGCCACTCAGCCGCATTCAAGCTAGGGCTCATGCACACAAACATATTTACTTTCCGTGTCCGATAAGTTTTTTTTGCGGACCGTATGCGGAACCATTCATTTCAATGGGTCCACAAAAAAAACGGAAGGTACTCTGTGTGCATTTCATTGCCGTATGTCCTGTCCGTATTTCTGTTCTGCAAAAAAAATAGAACATGTCCTATTATTGTCTGCATAGGACTGTTCTATTAGGGGCCAGCTGTTACTTTCCGCGGATCTCATCCGTATTTTTTGCGGATCCTTTTTTTGCGGACTGCAAAATACATACAGTCGTGTGCATGAGCCCTTAAAGGGGTTGTCTTCCCCCCAAAAATATTCTACAGTTATCAAACCAGAATACTTTTGTAATTGCATGTAATGAAAAATGTTGCATAGCCATTCAATATAATGTATCTGTATAGCGCCACCTGCTGTTTGTTTTTTCCTTATCTCTCTGTCCACCTCAGTAACATCGCTGCCATATCTACTGATATAAGCTGTGACAGTTACTAAAATAGAGTTACAGCAAAAAGGACATGCTACCCTGAGCTGCACTAGTAAGCGACCTGCAGCAGAAAGGAAACACCCCCTGAGGTGCAATAGAGAGAGGGCTGCTGCAGAAAGGACATTCCCGCTGAGCTGTGACTGTGAGAGAGCTGCAGCAGTAAGGAAATGCCCCCTGAGAAAGGATATGCCCCCTGACCTGCAGCAGGACACACCCCCTGAGTTGCGACAGGTAAGCAGCTAAAGCACTCCCCCTACCACATATAACTTTGTATGGCTGTGACCATGGACTGGGATGGACCGAAACACTAGTGTCAGCCTCCATGTGTGATTTCTGGAAACACGAATGTAACACACCAGAGTTGTGTTACCACTTCTACAGTCGTTGCCAAAAGTTTTGAGAATTACATAAATATTGGAAATTGGAAAAGTTGCTGCTTAAGTTTTTATAATAGCAATTTGCATAAACTCCAGAATGTTATGAAGAGTGATCAGATGAATTGCATAGTCCTTCTTTGCCATGAAAATTAACTTAATCCCCCAAAAACCTTTCCACTGCATTTCATTGCTGTCATTAAAGGACCTGCTGAGATCATTTCAGTAATCGTCTTGTTAACTCGGGTGAGAATGGTGACGAGCACAAGGCTGGAGATCGTTATGTCAGGCTGATTGGGTTAAAATGGCAGACTTGACCAGTTAAAAGAAGGGTGATGCTTGAAATCATTGTTCTTCCATTGTGTCATGGAACCATGAACCAGACGTACAACAAGAGATAAGTGGAAATAAGAAGGCTTTATTGAAAATAAAGCTGTAAGGCAAAAGTCCAAACGGATGGCTAAACCGAAGCAGGGTCTTGCGAAGCCAGAGGTCAGGAACCAGGAGGGTAGTCAGACGAAGCCAGGATCAGGAACCAGCAGGGTAGTCAGACGAAGCCTGGATCAGGAACCAGCAGGGTAGTCAGACGAAGCCAGGATCAGGAACCAGAAGCAGCTGCAGTCTTAGAAGCATGTGAACACAGGAGGACCAAGCAAGGAACTGAAGCCACAGACCTCCTATATATATGAGCTAGGCATGCAGCTCCTCCCATTGGGAAGGAGAAGCTGCAGGGTGGGAGGCTACAAGAAACCCAGAAACCAAGATGGCCGCCAGCACATGTCAAACGAAGGAGAACAGCAAGAAGGTAAGACCATGACAGTACCTCCCCCTCAAGGGCCCCTCCTCCGCGGAGTAAAGAACGGTTTCTGAGGGAAGCGTGCGTGGAAGGCTCGGAGCAAGGCAGGAGCATGGACATCTGCGGAGGGAACCCAGGAACGCTCCTCTGGACCATAACCACGCCAATGGACCAACAACTGCACCCGACCGCGGACCAGGCGTGAGTCCAGGATATTGCTCACCTCATACTCCTCACGATTGCCCACTTGGACCGGACGAGGCCGAGGAACCGAGGAAGTGAAACGATTACACACCAGTGGCTTCAACAGGGAGACATGAAACACGTTGGAGATCCGCATGCCAGGAGGAAGCGCAAGGGCATAGGCTACCGGGTTTACCCTGCGAAGCACTCGGAAGGGACCAACAAAGCGAGGCGCCAGCTTGGGAGTGGGCACTCGAAGGTTGAGGTTGCGGGTGGACAACCATACGCGGTCTCCGACCTGGTAGGAAGGAGCGGGCGCTCGTCTGCGATCAGCCTGGAGTCTCTGGCGCTGCGCAGAGACCTCAAGGGACCTCTGGATCTGTAACCAAGAAGCACGTAGGACGGAAAGGTGATCCTCCACAGCCGGAATATCCTGGGGAGAGAATACCTCCGGTAACACGGCAGGTTGGAACCCCTAATTGGCCATGAAAGGAGACGTCCCAGAGGAAGAGTTCACCGCCGTGTTCCTGGCAAACTCAGCCCAAGGCAGGAGGTCAACCCAATTGTCTTGGTGATCGGAGACATAGCAACGAAGGAATTGCTCCAAGGCCTGATTGGATCGTTCTGCGGCCCCATTGGACTGAGGGTGGTAGGCCGAGGAGAAAGAGAGATGAATCCCCAACTGGGAGCAAAAGGCGCGCCAGAACCTGGACACAAACTGACTCCCCCGATCCGACACAATCTCCTTGGGCAAACCGTGCAACCGGAAGACCTCCCTGGCAAAAATCGAGGCCAACTCTTGTGCAGAGGGTAACTTCTTGAGAGGAACACAGTGGCACATTTTGGAAAACCGATCCACAATCATGAGAATGACCGTATGGCCTCGGGATGCAGGGAGGTCCACAATGAAATCCATCCCCAGGTGTGACCATGGACGCTCCCCGGTGGCTATGGGTTGCAAAAGGCCCAACGGAAGGTGCCGAGGGGACTTACTCTGGGCACAAACGGAGCATGCCGCTACATATGCGGCGATGTCGGAACGTAGAGAAGGCCACCAGAACAGACGTGAAACAGCCCAGGACAGCTGATTCTTTCCAGGATGCCCCGCGGCCTTGGAGTTATGGTAGGTTCGCAACAACCGAGTGCGCAACTCCTCAGGCACAAAACATCTGCCATTGGGTCTCCCAGAGGGAGCACCAGATTGAGCCGCCAAAATCTGCTCACCCAGGGGAGAGGTCAGGCTGGTACGAATGGCGGCCAGGATCTGATTCGAAGGTATGACCGAAGTCGGAATCGACTCCTCCCCGGACAGCTCGGAGTTCTGCCGTGATAAGGCATCCGCTCTGATGTTCTTGGAACCGGGTAGGTAGGAGACCACGTAATTAAAACGTGACAAGAACAGAGCCCATCTGGCCTGACGTGGTGTCAATCTCTTGGCCTCAGAGAGGTAGGTCAGATTCTTGTGGTCCGTCAGGATGAGAACCGGAACCACCGAGCCCTCGAGCAAGTGCATCCATTCTTTAAGGGCCTGCACGATGGCCAATAACTCCCTGTCACCAATCTGATAGTTGCACTCCGCGGAAGACAGTTTCCGGGAGTAAAACCCACAAGGAAGCAGAGGACCCTCTGGTGTTCTACGCTGAGACAGAAGGGCGCCTACTCCCGTCTCAGACGCGTCCACCTCGAGGACAAAAGGCAACCCAGGGTTGGGATGCGACAGAATCAGAGCCGACACAAAGGCGGACTTTAGAGCCTCAAAAGCTCGGATGGCCTCGAGCGGCCAGACCTGGGGATTACTGCCCTTCCTGGTCAGATCCGTGAGAGGCTTGGCTAGCATGGAAAAGTCCCTGATGAACTTCCGATAATAATTGGCGAAGCCCAAAAAGCGCTGCAGGGCACGAAGACCACTGGGCTGGGGCCACTGTAAGACAGCCGAAACCTTCTCAGGATCCATGGAGAACCCCTCAGCGGAAATGATGTAACCTAAGAAGGTTACCTGGGATCGGTGAAATTCGCATTTCTCAAGCTTACCGAACAGCTTGTTCTCTCGTAACCGTTGCAACACTCGTCTGACATCCAGAATGTGGGCCTCCATGGATTCAGAATATACCAAGATGTCATCCAAATAGACCACCACACACTGCTGCAACAGGTCACGGAAAACATCGTTGATGAATTCCTGGAAGAGTGCGGGCGCATTGCACAACCCAAAGGGCATAACCAAGGATTCATAATGACCGGTCCTGGTGTTAAACGCGGTCTTCCACTCATCGCCCGCCTTGATCCTTACCAGGTTATATGCCGCCCTCAGGTCGAGTTTGGTAAAGACCGTGGCCCCTTTGAGGCGATCGAACAGCTCGGAAATCAAGGGTATCGGGTAAGCGTTCTTGATCGTGATGCGATTGAGACCCCTGTAATCGATGCAAGGCCTCAACTCACCGTCCTTCTTTTTCACAAAGAAAAATCCAGCCCCTGCCGGGGACGAGGATTTGCGAATGTGTCCGCGTGAAAGCGCCTCCCTCACGTACTCCTCCATGGCCTCATTCTCCGCTACCGACAGTGGATAGACTTTGCCACGAGGAGGAACGGCACCAGATTGTAACTCTATGGCACAATGGTATGGGCGGTGCGGAGGTAGGGCAACCGCACGCACCTTATCGAATACATCCCGGTACTCCTCGTATTCAGGAGGCAACAGAGAGTCCGAGGAAGTACACAGCAACTTGACAGGCCCATGGATGCAACTAGCCCCACACTGCGGTGACCACGAGAGGATCTCGGCCGATCTCCAATCGAAAGTCGGATTATGCTTCTGGAGCCAGGGGTACCCCAAGACCACCGAGTAGTGTGGAGACGAAATAACCTGAAGACAGACCGACTCTCTGTGAACGGCACCAATGGCCATCCCCACTGGAAGGGTCTCCTGAGTCACGTGTGGCGGCAGAAGGGGTCTGCCGTCTATCGCCTCAAGAGCCAGTGGGGAACCTCGAGGCTGCAGAGGAATGGAATTGGCGGCAGCGAACACACTATCAATGAACAAACCACCAGCACCAGAGTCCACCAACGCCTGGGTTGTCACCGAGCCCCCGACCCAGGAGAGGACAACAGTAATCAGTGGTTTGTCAACACGGGAAACCGGGGACGAGGAGACTCCACCC
This sequence comes from Bufo gargarizans, assembly GCF_014858855.1. Taxonomy (NCBI): domain Eukaryota; kingdom Metazoa; phylum Chordata; class Amphibia; order Anura; family Bufonidae; genus Bufo; species Bufo gargarizans. Next base: position 479,197,531 of record NC_058084.1, on the reverse strand, counting down.
AAGATCTGCCCCCGACAGGATCTCAGGTGCGAGCGTTTCCCGGACGGTTCGGGCATGCCAACCGAAAATGCCCACCGAGACCACAGTACATGCATCGGCCCTCGCGTCTCCGGAGTACCCTCTCCCCCTCGGACAGGCGAGCAAACCCCAGCTGCATGGGTTCACCCCCAGACAAGTCATCCCCAGGAGGCGTGGGAGGAGAGGGAGGCACGGGTGGGACAGCAAACGTAGGCGCCAATCTGTTAGAAGACCTCCGCAGGCTCTCCTTAAAGGAAGGTCTCTCCCTGAGTCTGGTGTCAATCAAAATCAGGAAAGAAATAAGAGACTCGAGCTCCACTGGTAGGTCCTTAGCTGCAACCTCATCCTTCAAGGCATCCGAGAGAGCATGAGAGAAAGCAGCGACCAGAGCCTCATTATTCCAGCCCACCTCTGCTGCCAGGGTACGAAACTCAATGGCGTATTCAGCTACGGATCGTGAACCCTGTCTGATGGACATAAGGAGCTTCGCAGCAGAGGCAGCACGAGCCGGCACATCGAATACCTTCCGAAGAGAAGCAACAAAACCGGAAAACTCGGCAACCACCGGATTGTTGTTCTCCCATAAAGGGCTGGCCCAGGCCAAGGCCTTGTCCGAGAGCAGCGAGATCAAGAAGCCCACCTTTGATCTCTCAGTAGGAAAGGCATGTGGCAGCAACTCGAAATAGATGCCCACCTGGTTAAGGAAACCTCGGCACTGAGTTGGCTCTCCCCCAAAGCGCTGTGGAAGGGGGGCAGAACCGGTCATACCCCGAAACACCGCAGGCGCAGCAACAGGTGTCGGGGTAGACTCTGGCGCAACAACCGGAGCGGCAGTAGGAGCGGGCCCAGGAGCGACAACCGACCCATCGGCAACGGAAGCTAAATGAGCCGTGCGTTCAAGCAGAGTTTGCAACGCCACAGCGAACCGACCCAACAGGTGATCCTGCTGATCAAGTCTGGCAACCAGCGTAGGTAGCGAGGATGGCCCTGTACCGTCAGAATTCATGGCTTGGTCCTAATGTCATGGAACCATGAACCAGACGTACAACAAGAGATAAGTGGAAATAAGAAGGCTTTATGGAAAATAAAGCTGTAAGGCAAAAGTCCAAACGGATGGCTAAACCGAAGCAGGGTCTTGCGAAGCCAGAGGTCAGGAACCAGGAGGGTAGTCAGACGAAGCCAGGATCAGGAACCAGCAGGGTAGTCAGACGAAGCCTGGATCAGGAACCAGCAGGGTAGTCAGACGAAGCCAGGATCAGGAACCAGAAGCAGCTGCAGTCTTAGAAGCATGTGAACACAGGAGGACCAAGCAAGGAACTGAAGCCACAGACCTCCTATATATATGAGCTAGGCATCCAGCTCCTCCCAGTGTGAAGGAGAAGCCGCAGGGTGGGAGGCTACAAGAAACCCAGAAACCAAGATGGCCGCCAGCACATGTCAAACGAAGGAGAACAGCAAGAAGGTAAGACCATGACACATTGTTAACCATGGTGACCTGCAAAGAAACGTGTGCAGCCATCATTGCGTTGCATAAAAATGGCTTCACAGGCAAGGATATTGTGGCTACTAAGATTGCACCTCAATCAACAATTTATAGGATCATCAAGAACTTCAAGAAAAGAGGTTCAATTCTTGTTAAGAAGACTTCAGGGCGTCCAAGAAAGTCCAGCAAGCGCCAGGATCGTCTCCTAAAGAGGATTCAGCTGCGGGATCGGAGTGCCACCAGTGCAGAGCTTGCTCGGGAATGGCAGCAGGCAGGTGTGAGCGCATCTGCACGCACAGTGAGGCGAAGACTTTTGGAAGATGGCCTGGTGTCAAGAAGGGCAGCAAAGAAGCCACTTCTCTCCAAAAAAACCATCATATTCTGCAGAAAATATGGCGATTGGACGGCTGAGGACTGGGGAAAAGTCATATTCTCTGATAGAAGCCTCTTTCCGATTGTTTGGGGCATCAGGGAAAAGTCTTGTCCGGAGAAGAAAAGGTGAGCGCTACCATCAGTCCTGTGTCATGCCAACAGTAAAGCATCCTGAGACCATTCATGTGTGGGGTTGCTTCTCATCCAAGGGAGTGGGCTCACTCGCAATTTTGCCCCAAAACACAGCCATGAATAAAGAATGGTACCAAAACACCCTCCAACAGCAACTTCTTCCAACAATCCAACAACAGTTTGGTGAAGAACAATGCATTTTCCAGCACGATAAAAGCCTTTGAAATGTATGAAGTGCGTGTAATTATATTTCACTACATCTCCTTTCGCTCCCCTCTACTGCCAATATGCTGATATTTGATGTTATCCCCACTAGTAGTTTCAGGCGGCCTACTACTAGGGGAAAATGCTGGAGGAGATAATGTAACATTACTTAACTAAAAAGTTCAATTGTTCGCCATGCTCGTCACACGGCTGCTTTGGTCTCGGATATAGTGAACAAAGATCCTCCTCACCTTCTCATTGTTAAAACAGAGAGTGGGCACTAATGTGGGCATTATTAATTCTGGGGGGGACTTATGGGGGCATTATTAATTCTGGGGGTCACTAATGGGGGCATTATTAATTCTGGGGGGCACTAATGGGGGCATTAATATTACTGGGAGCACTAATTGGGGGCACTATTAATTCTGGGGGGCGCTAATTGGGACATTAATATTACTGGGGGGCACTAATTGCAGCATTAATATTACTGAAGGGCACTAATGGGAGCATTACTATTACTGGGGGCACTAATGGGGGCACTATTAATTCTGGGGGGGAGCTAATTGGGGCATTAATATTACTGGGGGAAACTAATAGGGGTGTTATTAATTCTGGGGGGCACTAATGGGGCCATTAATATTACTGGGAGCACTAATGGGGGCACTATTAATTCTGGGGGGGCGCTAATTGAGGCACTAATATTACTGGGGGAAACTAATAGGGGTGTTATTAATTCTGGGGGGGAACTAATGGCGGCATTATTATTACTGGCGGCACTAATGGGGGGCATTACCAATTCTGGGGGCACTAATGGAGGCAATATTACTGGGGTCACTATTGGGGGCATTATTAATACTGGGAGCCACATTATGATGTTGTGAATGAACACCCATGTTAAGCCACGCCCCCAAACCACACACCCTTTGGGGTGTGGCTTAACTTGGACGTTATATATTGTTGGGAAAGGTGGAAACGCTACTTGTAGCCCATCTCCTTAATGCAGCGCATCGCCACCAGGGGTCTCCAGAATGCCACATTTTGCCAAACCAGTGCCCGCATTCAGCTCTCTTCTCCGGGTTCCAAAGTACAAACCACCGGCCTTCTGGATCCAGAGATCCTCCTGGCCAGCTACCACCTCACGCGTGAAGTCAGCGCAGGGGTGTGTGTGATATATAGTAAGTGGCCCATCTTGCTGGTAGAAGCAGTCCTCATTCTCATGCACACGGCTGTGTTCCGCGTACCTATAGCCACACACGACTTCTGGATCATGAAGTGACTGTTGGTGTTTTTTGTGAATTTTCTGTGTGTCACGACCAATTGTTCTGCGGATTAACATACCTGGATATATGGAGCCACGCGTCATTGGACATGATGTATTGTTACAGGTCTAGAGATCTGCCCATTCATTGCTCCAATTGTTCTGCTAGATTCTCTTCAGGCTGGCGGTTCAGAGGGCATGTCCTTTCTGCTGTAGCTCTTTCCCTGTAACTTACAAAGCTTGTACCAGAACATATGGTTGGTGACAGTTGAAGCCACCCATGTGAGATGGACAAGAAATATGGGAAAGAACAAACAGCGAACCAATTTCCCGAGGATAGGTCATCAATATTGCACTCCCAGAAAAGCCCTTTAAGAGTCTTATGTAGAAAGTGTTCAGTGTTTTCATCAAGTACTTCATGGAATACAACTGTCCTAAACATCTTGCTCGAGTAGGGATTATTGGTCCTGGCATTGACAGACTATGGCTTTCCTAACATCACTAAGAGCTCTGAACAACACTTTGGTTTCCTAGAATTTGAGAATGGAGAATGGAGAGCTTATGAAGTTATGAGACCATTCATGAGATGAGCTGAGGCATGACGCGATCAATAATTCTTCAGTCTCTACAAGATTGGGTTTTCAGTAACAAGGATTAATGAGTGATGTGAATAGAATAGATCCAAACAACCCATGGCTAAGAATACCAAGAGGATTATTTCTAAACGTAGGGTCTTCAAGTGAAAGTTTAGTGTCATGAACAGGATATAAAGAGTCATGTCTAAATTTATCATGGCTGGGAAGTGAAGATAGTGTAGACATCAGCAGTAAATGTATGATCGTCAGCAAGAAGTGTAGGGTCATCGATAAAAAGTGAAGAATTTAGGAGAAAATGTAGGGTCATCAGCAGGAAGTGTAAGGCCTTCAACAAGTAGAGTTCTCAGCAAGAACTGTAGGGTCATCAGTAGGGAGTGTAGAATCAGAAGGTAATGTAGGGTCATTACCAGGAAGTGTAGAGTCATCAGAGGGAAGTGTAGAATCATCAGGAAGTGTACAGTGACCAGCAGGAACCATAGGATCATCTACGGGAAGTGTAGAACTACCAGCAGGAAGCATATGGTCACCAGCAGTAAATGTAGGTTCATCAACAGAAAGTGTAGAATTATCAGTAGAAAGTGTATGGTGATCAGTAGGCAGTGTAGAGATATCATCAGCAGGAAGTGTAGAGATATCATCAATAGGAAGTGTAGAGATATCAGCACCAAGTGTAGTCATGGGCAGGAAGTGTAGGGCTATCAGCAGGCTGAGTAGTCATCAGCAGAAATTGGAGCGTTATCGGAAAGAATTATAGCGTTATCAGCAGGAAGTATAGGGTCATCAGGAGGAAGTGTAGATTCATTGGTAAGAAGTGTAAGGTCATCAGCAGAAAGTGTAGGATCATCAGCAGAATTGATTATTAAAAGGAAGTGTAGAATCAGCAGGACTTTTACAGTCACCAGCAGGAACTGTAGGATCATCTGCAGGAAGTGTAGAACTATCAGCAGGAAGCATAGGGTCATCAGGAAATGTAGGGCCATTAAAAAATGTAGGGTCATCAACAGGAAGTGTAGGATTATCAGCAGGAAGTGTATGGTTATCAGTAGGAAGAGTATAGTCATCAGCAGGAAATGTAGGGTCATCAACAAGAAGTGTAGAATTGTAAGCAGGAAATGTTTGGACATCAGCAGGAAGAGTATAGTCATTAGCAGGATGTGTAGGATCATCTGCAGAATCTGAAAACCTCAGCAGGAAGTGTAAAGTAGTCAGCAGAAAATGTAGAGTCATAAACAGTGAGTATACGCATAAGCTGGAAATGTAGTGCTTTCAGTAGGAAGTGTAAATGTATCAACAGTAAGTATAGGGTAATCAATAGGAAGTGTGGATTACTAATAAAACTTCAACATCAACAACCATAGCTTCCCAGGAAATATGTGTAGGCTCCACAAACATAAGTGTAAAGTAGTCAGCGAGAAGCGTTATCAGGGGTGGGGAGATTTGGCCCAATTACCCCAGCGGTTTGTTAAAATAAAATCCAGAAAGTAGAACTAATTATTGGCCGTGCCCCTCCCTGGTTCCCTCGCCCTGCTGTTCACAATGCAGGTCAGCATGGCTAGAGCAATCAAACCCACCTATGCCAGGCTGAAGGCCAGAAGAGCTCTGATCTCTGTAAGTGACTGTGGGAGCAGGGACAGATAAGCAACTGATGCAATGCATGGCACAATTCCTTTGGGGACTTGATGATAGTATTTTCCCACGCCACCATATGACACTATTTATGCAGCCACTGCATGGCAGCATTCAGTATGACACTGGGCACGGTATGACAATGTACGGCACTGTTGTGGTGGACACTATATACCACTGTCCCTGCAGGCACTATTTCTACAGGCACTGTGTGGCACTACTTATGGGCACTGTTTTGCACTTTCTAATTGGGCAGCGAGGCAATACAGTGTGTGTGCACAGGTCTAGTTTTGGAGATGTCCTCTATAATACAGAATTACTAGGGCAAGAACAAACGCTGAAATGCAGTGGACTTTTGTCGGGACAAGTAGAAACCGGCACCCGAGCACAGTGGAAGTCAATGGGAGGACCTGAGCATTAAACAAGGCACCCCCTGCTCTGAAGAGGGGAGGGTGTCTGGTTCATAGGAAAAGGTCAGAAATAGATGGAAACACCACTGAAATGGTTCAGGAACATCATAGGGAGGATGTCTGGATGCTGGTGTCACACTGGTCTGACTTCGAGAGTGGTGTATTGCACCACCCTGCAAACTGGGACATGAAGCTAGGTATTGTGGATTAGGGTGTTTCTTGTGCTCTGGTAGCAGGCACAGTTTAATGTGCCCAGGGCCACGGCCTCTGCGCGCACCATCAGCAGCACGGCCACTTCCCCGTCCCTTACTGCTAGCCTTGAGCATATTAAATGGTATATATGCTTGCAAGTATGTCACATGTACAGTAGCGCAGGTTTTGTAAGTGTATGTGTAACATCCCAGAGTTGTGTTACTACACGCCTCTACCCCGCTACTATATTGTAAGAGCTTTTACACTGTCATCTGATGTAATTTATATTATGTTTTCCCAAATGTGCATCTAAAACAATGTTAAACACAATTGTTTCTTGTAATTGTCCAGGTTCACCAGCAGGTGGCAGCAACTCCATTGGCGAGGGACTAGTCCCAGTATAGTATATCTAGGCTGGAATGGATTTTTCCAGCTTAGCTCCCCCTCTGTGAGAGAAGTGGGCTGTTCCCACATCCTGCAGCATGGGTGGAGAAGGAAGTTAGAGTTAGTGTAGCCCACCCCCTGCTAGGGGTATGGTGTGTGTGTGTGAGGAGATCCCCTTCATAGGGAAGACAGCAAGGATCTTGTCTCGGCTGAGACCTGATCATATCCCCAGCCTGAGCTCCCTCAGCCTCAGCTGGATGAAGAAGCAGAAAACTACAGACAGTCTCCAAAGTTCCAGGAAGAAAGTATCCACTGAGAAATCATCTGTGAGTTAACTCCAGAGACCTAGGAGAAGCCATTCCTCTTCAGCTAGTCTGTCCCCACAAAGCAGAAGGTACAGAAAAGTGCAGAAGATTAGTTCCTGCCACAATTACAGAGCTACCAAGCAGAGGAATTATCCTGCAAGCTCACATTAAAGCAGAAGCATTCATTCCTGCCAATCATTGTCAAAACCTGCTGGGACCAGAGACCAAAGCTGTATACTGCTTGGATACAAGTAAACTTCATCTAAAGGTCTGGACATAATTTCTGCTGCAAAATGCCTCTATTACTCCTGCTATCACTACACTAAAATTTATTGCAAGTGAGCCAGGAGTCCAACCGTACCCAGGTAGGAGACACCGTTGACACAATTATCACCACCCTATAGAGACGTTATAGGCCATTACACCACTCTGGCATTCCTAATCTGGGACGGGCATTATAACACCTTGGAAGGGCCCTGGGGTAGTACCCTGCGCACGCTGCAATTGGCGTCACCACAAATACAGACAATTATCCACCCGTATGCTGGCCCACTGCATAAGTATCATCAGCGTACCTGTACCTGGTCACTGCATATGCGCAAATAAATTGAACAGAATGTCACTGATATTTAGGATGTGCAAACATTATACAGGAGATGTAGCGCAGATAATGTCGCTGCTGTCACCAGCGGCAAAGAATAAATTACAGTCAATGTCACATATATTCGGGATGCGCAAACGTTAAACAGGAGATGTAGCGCAGATAATGTCGCTGTCCGCAGCGTTTACGGAAAAAGTATACTGGATGTCACAGACATTTTTACGATGCCAAACGTTACACAGGAGATGTAGTGCAGATAATGTCGCTGTCCGCAGTGTCTACGGAAAAAGTACACTGAATGTCACAGACATTTTTACGATGCCAAACGTTACAAAGGGGAGATGTAGCACAGAAAATGTCGCTGTCTACAGCAGACAAACAATTGCAAGCTATTTAGCGCAGGTTGCGCTAATAATATATATTGCTGCCAGACACAACAATAGTCTTTAAAAGGACACCAACCCTGCCTAACCAAAAATTTAATTTAATTCCCTACACTATCTGTCCCTTCTACAACACAGCTCTCCCTGACTAAAACTGGCCGAACCACGTGTCATCGGGTGCTATATAGCATCTGATGACGCGTTCCGGCCAGCCAATCACGGTAATGCCAGTAACCAACATGGCTACGGCATTACAGTGAGTGCCAGTACTTCCCTGCATGTTTATTGGCTGCATAGCAGCCAACAAACGTGTAGGGAGGAGACTCGGGCATCGCGCTCAAGCACACGCGGTATTCGGCCGAACATGCTCGATCAACACTAGTAATAACTAGAGAAATTGATGATCTTTCTTAGTTGGAATTTTTTTTTACTGTAAAGGGATTTGCTCAGATACAGCAGGTCCAACAAACCTCCCTTAATTACACAGAACACGAGAACGTTTATAATATACTTACTGTTCTGAAGATGTGGGCATCAGCTTCAGGGGAACCTGGTTGTGTGACGCCTCTCTTCGGAAAATCCAGCTTTGCTGACATCACTACTAGGTTTCTAGCCCAGGCTACTTCCGCTGTGGACTGGGCCAGAACTATTCCTCTCCCTGGCGCATGCGCAGATGAGCTGTATTCAGGAGTTTGCGCATGCGCCAGGGACAGGAATAGTTCTGGCCCTGTCCACAGGTGATGTGACGACCCATCCATAGCCCAGGCTGGAAACCTGGTACAGGAAGCGACATCAGTAAGCTTTTCAGAAGAGGAGCGTCAGGTGACTTGGTTCCCGAGAGGTTGATCCACGCAACTTTAGAATTGTAAGTATATTATAAACTGTCTCCTACAAGCGTATAATGAAAGTGAGTTTTCAGGACTCGCTGAAACCCCTTTAAGGAAAATATTACTAAGTTTTTCTACACAACTGAGAAAAAAACTAACTTTTTTTTTCTTCACTTGTCAGATTCAGGCGTTCGGAGAAAGAGTTTATATGGACCTTCCAGATAAATGAAGCTTATTCTCTGCTGAATGGAAGGCTCCGGGGATCATTCTTCTGCTTCTGGAGTCAAGGATTTATCCCTCTGCTGAGAAGTGAATCATACAATTCTGAGATCTGCTCATTCAAACGTAAGAAGCGTCACCTATAGGTCATTGCTGAATACACAGCCCCTATACAATAGCGTTCCAGCTGCATGAAAAACTCAGGATTTTCATATTTAAAAGGGGTTATCCCTGACTTGATGAAAATGCCTGCTTTCTTTTAGAAAGAGCCCCACACCAGTCTATGGGTGATGTTTGGTACTACAGGTCAGCTCCATGGAAATCATTAGGACTGAGCTGCAATCCAAATTCAACCAGTGTCCAGGCTCGGTACTGTAAGTTTCTAATCTCATACAACCCTTTTAAAGGTAGACATAGCTTAAGCAGAATCAAGTCAGCCTGGTAGGGTTGATCCTGCTAATTAAAATGATACCTATCTTGTGAAAATCAGTGGCAGCATTCCTGAGAAAAAATACTTTTATTCTTTATCCAATTGAGTGTTTCAGTGCACAGAGGGGCGGAGCCTATTCCCTTGGTGCTCCTCATCTTTCGAGTGATGGCTCCACCCCTCAGTGCACTGAAGGCCTCAACTTCATAAAGTATAAAGGTCCTTTTTTTCAGGAATGCCTCAACTGATTTGCATAAGATAGGTATAATTTTAATCAGCGGGATCAACCCTACCAGGCAGTATGCCTGGTGTAACAGAGCTGATCCTGCTGACACGTGCCCTTTAATATTCAGAATTTTATAGTCTGAGTTTATAGAGATGGGTTGTTGATCCAGGGATTGCCTGATTGGAGTCGGGAAGGAATTTTTTTCCCCTTAAGTGGGAAAAATTGTCTTCTACCTCACAGTTTTTGTTTTTTTTGCCTTCCTCTGGATCAACTAGCAGGATAACAGGCCGAACTGGATGGACAAATGTCTTTTTTCGGCCTTATAAACTATGTTACTATGAGTCAAAGGTTTAATACACAGCTGGAGCTGAATGACTCTCTTCTATTAGTACAGTACTACATTATATTTTCTGTCCATGGGGATCTCTGGAAAATTCCATACCTCCATGAGGGGGTGTTATGGGTTAAATTTGGATAATATATTGACATTACCAATCTGTTGACCTCTGAGACATCCCCATGTATAGGTGGCATCGAGTACAATAACAATTCTTCGAGTAGCGATCATTTTTCATATTTCACTTGTAACACCATGATTGACCACATGGTGTGCTGTGATAAGAAGACTCTCTTCATTCAGGCATAGCTAATTCAGTTTTCTACAGCACCACCTAGTGGTGGCACTGTTTTTTAGTCATTAACATTTCCTGCTTTACAATATTTTTATCAGGGTGTCTGAAGATAGAAAATAGTTCAATCAGCTCGATGTATAAATGTATTTACTGCCGAAGCAGCTGGATTTCAGGGGCACAGAAAAGAAAATGCCATTACAGCTTATATTATTGCCTGTCCGCGGATCCTTTCCTGTTGGAAAATGGCCTCAATTTAATAGGAAATTAGGTTCTGAAGTAAATTGCTGAGGTTATTAGACAGTTGTTCACATCAGCTGCAGCAATTTCAGAATGAGAGTCTGTTACCGAGCGCCTCATTCACACGAGGACCATACGCCGTCCAAGTGCTATTTGGTCGCCATCCAATTTTTTGGAGCAGTGTAAGGGCCTTCGAGCACGTGAGCAGTTGTTCTCTGGCGCTGGATGAATATGTTGATACTTGGATTATATTTCAGCTCTGCCGGTCGCACATATTGTCATAAATTTTTTATCGTCATGACTGAATATAGACAACGCAGTTGTAGTACAGTCGTGGCCAAAAGTTTTGAGAATGACACAAATATTAGTTTTCACAAAGTTTGCTGCTAAACTGCTTTTAGGTCTTTGTTTCAGTTGTTTCTGTGATGTAGTGAAATATAATTACACGCACTTCATACGTTTCAAAGGCTTTTATCGACAATTACATGACATTTATGCAAAGAGTCAGTATTTGCAGTGTTGGCCCTTCTTTTTCAGGACCTCTGCAATTTGACTGGGCATGCTCTCAATCAACTTCTGGGCCAATTCCTGACTGATAGCAACCCATTCTTTCATAATCACTTCTTGGAGTTTGTCAGAATTTGTGGGTTTTTGTTTGTCCTCCCGCCTCTTGAGGATTGACCACAAGTTCTCAATGGGATTAAGATCTGGGGAGTTTCCAGGCCATGGACCCAAAATGTCAACGTTTTGGTCCCCGAGCCACTTAGTTATCACTTTTGCCTTATGGCACGGTGCTCCATCGTGCTGGAAAATGCATTGTTCTTCACCAAACTGTTGTTGGATTGTTGGAAGAAGTTGCTGTTGGAGGGTGTTTTGGTGCCATTCTTTATTCATGGCTGTGTTTTTGGGCAAAATTGTGAGTGAGCCCACTCCCTTGGATAAGAAGCAACCCCACACATGAATGGTCTCAGGATGCTTTACTGTTGGCATGACACAGGACTGATGGTAGCGCTCACCTTTTCTTCTCCGGACAAGCCTTTTTCCTGATGCCCCAAACAATCCGAAAGAGGCTTCACCGGAGAATATGACTTTGCCCCAGTCCTCAGCAGTCCATTCACCATATTTTCTGCAGAAGATCAATCTGTCCCTGATGTTTTTTTGGAGAGAAGTGCCTTCTTTGTTGCCCTTCTTGACACCAGGCCATCTTCCAAAAGTCTTTGCCTCACTGTGCGTGCAGATGCGCTCACACCTGCCTGCTGCCATTCCTGAGCAAGCTCTGCACTGGTGACACTCCGATCCTGCAGCTGAATCCTCTTTAGGAGACGATCCTGGTGCTTGCTGGACTTTCTTGGACGCCCTGAACCCTTCTTAACAAGAATTGAACCTCTTTCCTTGAAGTTCTTGATGATCCTATAAATTGTTGATTGAGGTGCAATCTTAGTAGCCACAATATCCTTGCCTGTGAAGCCATTTTTATGCAACGCAATGATGGCTGCACGCGTTTCTTTGCAGGTCACCATGGTTAACAATGGAAGAACAATGATTTCAAGCATCACCCTCCTTTTAACAGGTCAAGTCTGCCATTTTAACCCAATCAGCCTGACATAATGATCTCCAGCCTTGTCCTCGTCAACATTCTCACCTGAGTTAACAAGACGATTACTGAAATGATCTCAGCAGGTCCTTTAATGACAGCAATGAAATGCAGTGGAAAGGTTTTTTTGGGATTAAGTTAATTTTCATGGCAAAGAAGGACTATGCAATTCATCTGATCACTCTTTATAACATTCTGGAGTATATGCAAATTGCTATTCTAAAAACTTAAGCAGCAACTTTTCCAATTTGCAATATTTATGTAATTCTCAAAACTTTTGGCCACGACTGTAGCTGTCGATGGAGCGTAACCTTATCTTAAAGAGACCCTGGATTTTGGAGACAAGTCATCACCTTGATCACATGTTCCTCATTCCTGGACAGGTTCTACAGTGCGGTCAGGGCATAATCCTACTGAAAGATCACACGGTCTTTAGGGGGCACTTCTGCTGTTATAAAGGGGGGCTCTTGTCTGTCTAATGGTTAGGTAGGTGCTGCGTGTCACATCTACCTGATACCAGAACCTGAGGTTTCCAGCAGAACATTGCCCAGAGCATCACACTGCCTCCACCAGCTTGTCTTCTTCACATAGTGCACCTGGTGCCATCTTTTCACCAGGTAAGTGGTGCACATGTAAGCCGTGTAACGGGGTGGGCTCCCCAGGATATAGTGAAGTCACGAACGAGGAAAGCAACCCCCAACACCAACTTTTGCCAAAACAGAATTTTACTTAAATGTAGCAATAAACACAACTACAAATGCTGGGAACATACAATAAATTTACATACACCCAGCCCGAAGGCTGAGACCCTTGTGCTGCACAGCACAGCACCCTCCGATGGATGCAGGAGGAAAGTGCAGTAATTTACCTACTGGCGGGCACAACTAAACTGCCACACCTTACCTGTTATTACCCTAAAAGAACAAGAATCTGTGTATGGGTGCGTGGTGCGGGCTAGCCTGCGGTGCAGCACAACAGCTTACAATCTTACCAATCTCTACAGTATTCCCCCTCCCATAACTGGTCTTGTAGCACGTGCCTGAGTATTCCTTCTGAGCAAAACGCCAGCCTGGCTTGAGATTGTGGGAATTTTATCAGCTCTCCAATGTAAAATGTCACTTTAAGTAATGGATTCCTTGCAATGAAAAATAGCAACACGATCTTACCAACCCAGGTCTGTTCTGCATCTGCTGGTTACTCTGAACGGAACAAATGCCTCTCCAACAAGCATGTGGTGCTGCAGTGTATGTAGCTTTGCTCCTCAGCTCTCATCAGCATTCCTGGAAGCAATTCTCTGGACAGGATCAGGGTCTTGAACACGATCAGCTTCACTTAGCTGCAGCTCTGGTCACTGAGGGATGTTCTCACACCTAGATGCCGTTGGATTCTCTGCTCACACAGTTCATCAGTCTCAGCTTTCTCTAAGATGGCTGCTTTCTTTTCTTCTCCAGGCTCTGAAACTCCATCTCTCTTGAATATGAAAATATATGCAGTCTGTTAGCTGTGTTTTGGAAACAGCGGCATCTTGTGGCCAAGCAGCAGAATGCCAGTCCAGATCATTTAATTTAATCTATACAAACAGTGTTAAGACAATGAGAGCTGTTTCCCCATCTCACACACACGCATCTGAGTGTCCACATGATGTAATGTGATTCATCAGACCAGGCCGACTTCTTGCCATAATGCATTTGGTGGCTCCTCCTCCCCAGGTACATGACGCACAGGCACCCGGCTATCCACATGATGTAACATGATTCATCAGACCAAGCTGCTTTCTCCTCCCCAGGTAAGTGACGCAAACACGACCAGTGGTTCACAGTATGTAATGTGATTCCTCCGACCAGGCTGCCTTCTTCCCATAGTGCACCTGGTGACAAAAAAGTGCCCGGACAACCACATGATTCATCAGACCAGGTTTCCATCATTCATTGCTCCAGTTTTGATGTTGAAGTGCCCATTGTTTGCACTGTTGGTGGTGCACAGTGGTCAGCATTGCCACTCTGATGAGTCTAGGGGTACATAGCCCCACATACAACAAGCTGCAATGTCCTGACACCTTTATATCATTGCCGTTGGGAAAGTTGTCAACAATATATTCTAGAGTAGCTTTTCTGTGGATTCAGACCAGACGGGCTCGTCTTCACTCTCAACACACACATCAATGAGCTTTTGATGCCTATGACACTGTCACTGGTTCTCCTTCCTTCGACCTCTACATACCAGGAAGACCTCACAACACCGACCGTCTTGGAGATGCTCCGATGACATCACGATTTGGCTCTTTATTGCAGTCAAAAACAGATACTGGAATACAGTGGGCACATTAGAAATAAAAGTGACAAACCCATAGCCAAACATGTTAAATTACATCATACAGGGGATCCTGCGGTTCTGTCCTTCTCCATGGTCATGATCATTAAGACCTCAATCGAGGATGGGATGTTGATAAAATCCTTAAACAAAAGGATTCATGATGCCCTTACCATCTTAAAACTGTGACCCCCCTCCTCATATATGCCCATCAACTTCAAGAACCGACTCTTCACTTGCCGTATAACAATATTCTTCCCAACAGGTGCCGTGGTCACCAGATCATCAATGTTCTTTGCTGGTCAGTGGTTTGGATGTCCTGGCTGATTGATATAAGGGCTCCACTCTATCCTTGTTGGAGCTCAGCTTCTTGATTCTTCACTAGAGATGCCAAAAGTTTTGGTGTTCTCCATATGGCAATTAAAGTAAAGGGTTGTCTGGACAATTAAGATTTTGATAAAAGTTTAAGAATGATGTAAAATACTAAGTCGTGCTCAAATCATCGATTCCCATCCGTTATCGTTCACTTCTGTATCGCCCCAGAGTAGGATTACCACCTTTTTCACCCTGCTACTATCTCCTATTGTCTAATATAGTGTCATCGTATGCATTTGTTTCAGGTCCTATACACTGCATTTTTTTGTTTGTAACTGTTATTGTTCATGTAATTTACCTGGTTCACCAGAAGGTGGCAGCAAGCATGGCAGAGCTACATTTAGGATGGAACCCTTCTTTTCATTCTAATTTTCCCTCTAAGTTTTAGTTAGTTAGAGGTCAGTCTAGCTTACCCACTGCTAGGGGAAGGTTCAGCTTCCCTGCTGGATGTGCCTTGTCCAAGCCAGCTAGAGCACCTTCAGCTCTGCTGGATGTGGAGGCCACAGCTTTGAGCCTCTGAACCCAGGAGGATTTTTCCCTTGACAAATCAAGAGTCAGACTACAGAGAGAAGTTGCAGCATACAGCAAAAGCCGAGTCATACAGCAAGCCTGTCAGCACAGCAGAGCCAGAGAGCAACTGATGAAGCAGAATTGAGTTTGTTTGCCTGCCAGAGTTATTACTGAAGCCTGCTGGGAACCGAGACAAAGCCTGAAACTGTTGGAGAAACGTTTATTGAAAGTAAAGCTGTTATTGAACTTCATCACAAGGTCTGGACTCAATCATTTCTTCATCCCTTACTACTAATACCCCTTTTTCTGCTTTCAGAAGGCAACGCCTGGGGTCCAGCGTATCCAGGTAGGAGCACCATGACACGTGCACAACACTTTAAGGGACATTGTAGGCCACCCTACACCACTCTGGCATTCCTACACCTGGGTACCACCAACACCATTTATTTAAGGGACTCTGTCCCATTGTTGCTTCATTGCAACTGGCGTCACGAAAACATTTACTTTAAGGAACCCCTTTCCGTACCCCACCTCTCGACTGCAGTTCCTCCCAGGGTTCTCTACTTTCTGGTCCCTCTGGACACACAGGAAATGGCCGCTCTGGCAATCACTGGCAAATGCTTTGTTAGAGGATATGTTCCCTTTAACGGCTCCTAGAAGAACCTGAAGAAAACATCATGTCACTGTGGCTTCTTCTCTAGTGTACTCCCAGATAGTACATACAGTAAAATATAGCAAGATGATGCAAAGTCATGATTTTGGTTATACCCCTCAAGGTGCGTGTTTGCAGGATTGTTTATATTTTCGAGTTCACTTTTTCACTCTGTGCAATGTAGAAGGAAACCATCGACAAGCGTCACGTACAGTCTTTGAGATGCCATTTTCCTATTATTCTTCCCTTGTCGGAACATTCAGTTCTGCAGCGGAAATTTGTTCTGAGCTCTTCGTCTCCAAACTAAAGGGTCAATTTCATGAACAAGATTTTTTTTTAAAGTGCTCTAGAATAAAGAATGAAAAATACGACTGCCACTGACGTGGAGGATAAACTAGCACTGAGCGCTCCATATTATCCACAGGAAGAATGTTCTCCACAAAGGCCCACGTGGCCAGATCTGAGTCAGTACACAGCGCGGCCACCACAGAGCAAGGTGTTCTATCATCATGTACACAGATCCAGCCAAAATGTAGACTCCAGCTGGAGAGGAGGCAGAACATTGCGCTCCCATGTGCGAAAGCCAGAACCAACCCATAGAAGGAGATAGATAGATAGGAGAGATATATAGATAGATAGATAGATATACATGAGATAGATAGATAGATAGATAGATAAGAGATGATATATAGATAGATAGATAGATAGATAGATAGATATTTTTTTCTATTAGCATTTGGTTGTCATATACATAGTGTATCTAGAATATTCTTTTGCAGTTGTTCCTGGGTGATTTTCCTGTAATCTGATGAGTGAGGGAAAGAGTTCCCCATTTTTTGATATATAACATTGGCCTCAGTGACCTGGATAATTGCAGAGATACTTAGAACATTCCGTGCTCTGTCTCTTTTTCTTTCTCCTTAGAGACAATTGTTTCGCAATGTCTTTGTCTGGAGGACCTCTCGCTCGGCATCTCTGGGGTCCGCAGGAATTTTTTGTGAGTCCAACATTGTGATTAGGAAATAGTGTTTATTCTGTGGTATCTCGTATAATCTGCTGTCCGGCAATTAGAAAACTGCTTCACAGACAACTGGAAGTCTGGAAATATCTCAGATACTTTAGACTATGAGCGAATGAAAGGTAAAAGTCAGGTCAGGTAAAGGCATATCCTCTAAGAGGAAGGATTCTCATATAAAGGGATAGCACATACATTCATTGAAGGGGTTGTCCAGTTTAGAAAAGCCATGCTCATACACTATATTTTCTGACTGAGTTATTAGAGGGGGGTCTTCAGTTTAGGTGTGGAGAGTTGTTACAAAGAGTGTCTCTCGCTCTGAAGGACCCACTGACATTGTGTAATGCTTCATTTCACCTCTGGTGGCGCTGCAGGGAAATTGTACACATACATTTTCCCACACAGTACAGGTAATCACTGGGTTTCCAGCAGGAAGATCAACTTATTGTCAAAGCATCCCTAAAACAAGAAGGGACTAACCCTAGCTCCATAGTGGCCACATGGTCCACCTCTATGGTGCTTACAATCCCCGGTTAGGTCAGTGTTTCGTGCCAATTTGATGAGATTCCATGCTTGCCTCTAATGAGAGCGGTGGGACTGGCACTGTTATGGTGACACTGTGAATGGCTCTATGTGGGCAATGCGTTGGTGATGTGGTATACGGGGCCTCAGGTATCAGGTGATGTGGTATACGGGGCATCAGGTATCAGGTGATGTGGTATACAGGGCCTCAGGTATCAGGTTATGTGGTATACGGGGCCTCAGGCATCAGGTGTTGTGGTATACGGTGCCTCAGGTATCAGGTGATGTGGTATACAGCACCTCAGGTATCAGGTGATCTGGTATACGGGGCCTCAGGTATCAGGTGATGTGGTATATGGGGCCTCAGGTAATAGGTGATGTGGTATACAGGGCCTCAGGTATCAGGTGATGTGGTATCAGGGACCTCAGGTATCAGGTGATGTGATATCAGGGGCCTCAGGTATCAGGTGATGTGGTATATGGGGCCTCAGCTATCAGTTGTTGTATACGTGGCCTCAGGTATCAGGTGATGTGGTATACAGTGCCTCAGGTATCAGGTGATGTAGTATACAGGGCCTCAGGTATCAGGTGTTGTAGAATACAGGGCCTCAAGTATCAGGTTATGTGGTGAAGTGGTATACAGGGCCTCGGGTATCAGGTGATGTGGTATACAGGGCCTCAGGTATCAGGTGAGGTGGTATACAGGGCCTCAGGTATCAGTTGATGTGGTATACAGGGCCTCAGGTATCAGGTAATTTGGTATACAGGGCCTTAGGTATCAGGTGATGTGGTATATGGGGTCTTTTAGTTGTCACAGTTATGAGAGATCTGTGATGGATCACTGCGGTGGTCACTAGTATAGAAGTATAGGTGGTTGTCACTGTTATGGAGGCATTTTGTGAATGATTTGTTATGGAGGTTGGAACTGTTGTCTGGACACTGACTGTCTCTGTTACGCTGGCACTGTGGACATCATTATATGTGCATTGTGTCTGGGGCACTGTGGTTGTCACTGGTATAGGAGCAATGTAGGTGTCACTGTTATGGAGACTCCTTTGGAGTTAGTGTTATGGAGACATTCTGGATGTCACTACTATGGAGGCACTGTGGCTGGTGCTGTTGTGCAGGCATCATGATTATTACTGTTATGTTGCCACTATGTATATCACGGTTATGGAGACACAGGATGTTACTGTTATCGACAACATGGTTGGCAATGTTATAGAGGCACTGCGGATGTTTTAGTTTTGGAGGCAATATGGCAGGCACTGTTATTGTGGCAGTGATGTCGTAGCTGAGTATCCAGGACACGTCGTCTCACATGTGATACAATGTATAGATATGTAACATTTACATACATGTGGCAGTGATATAGTAGATCAGTATCCAGGACTAGAGATGGCCTTGTGGTTCGTGGCGAACTTTGCACATTCGCGATTTGCCGAACATGCAAATATATGGAGATGTTTACCGGCACCATATACTTTTGCATTGCGCCAAACTTTGACCCATGACACATCCATCAGGTGGGACAGGACAGCCAATTGAGACGTTTCATCAAATGAACACACCCCCACCCTATAAAAGAACCCAATCTGGCAGCCATTTTACATTCTGTGTTTTGCCAGTGTAGGGAGAGGTTGCTTTGTGGAGCAGGGACAGGCTGTTAAGGACACCAAACGCTAGCTAATAGAGCCACAAAAGTCCTTTTAAGGACTGGTATAGGTGTGCTATGGATAGGTGTGATATATTGTGATGTATTGTACAGCAGTTGTGTGCAGTTCTGCAGCGATACCGCAGCTATATAGAGGGATAAACGCTATTGGAATAACTAATTGCAACTGGTGTGATATACCTGTTTCCCCCCAAAAATCTGACTAAGGCCTGTGATATACTTGCTTCCACAAAATACTGATTGAGGGCTACGATATACCTGCTTCCACAAAATACTTATTAAGGGTTTGATATACCTGTTTCCATCAAATATTGATTGAGGCCTGCAATATACCTGCTTCCACAAAATATTGATTAAGGGGTTTAATATACCTGCTTCCACCAAATACTGATTGAGGGCTGCGATGTACCTGCTTCTACAAAATACTGATTAAGGGTTTGATATACCTGTTTCTACCAAATATTGATTGAGGCCTGCGATATACCTGCTTCCACAAAATACTGATTAAGAAGTTTGATATACAAACCGGATTCCAAAAAAGTTGGGACACTATACAAATCGTGAATAAATACTGAATGCAATGATGTGGAGGTGCCAACTAATATTTTATTCAGAATAGAACATAAATCACGGAACAAAAGTTTAAACTGAGAAAATGTAAAATTTTAAGGGAAAAATATGTTGAATCAGAATTTCATGGTGTCAACAAATCCCCAAAAAGTTGGGACAATGCCATTTTCACCACTGTGTGGCATCTCCCCTTCTTCTTACAACACTCAACAGACATCTGGGGACCGAGGAGACCAGTTTCTCAGGTTTAGAAATAGGAATGCTCTCCCATTCTTGTCTAATGCAGGCCTCTAACTGTTCAATCGTCTTGGGCCTTCTTTGTTGCACCTTCCTCTTTATGATGCGCCAAATGTTCTCTATAGGTGAAAGATCTGGACTGCAGACTGGCCATTTCAGTCCCCGGATCCTTCTCCTACGCAGCCATGATGTTGTGATTTATTCAGAATGTGGTCTGGCATTATCTTGTTGAAAATTGCAGGGTCTTCCCTGAAAGAGATGACGTCTGGATGGGAGCAGATGTTGTTCTAGAACCTGAATATATTTGTCTGCATTAATGGTGCCTTTCCAGACATGCAAGCTGCCCATGCCACACGCACTCATGCCACCCCATACCATCAGAGATGCAGGCTTCTGAACTGAGCGTTGATGACAACTTGGGTTGTCCTTGTCCTCTTTGGTCCGGATGACATGGCGTCCCAGATTTCCAAAAAGAACTTCGAATCGTGACTCGTCTGACCACAGAACAGTCTTCCATTTTGCCACACTCCATTTTAAATGATCCCTGGCCCAGTGAAAACGCCTGAGCTTGTGGATCTTGCTTAGAAATTGCTTCTTCTTTGCACTGTAGAGTTTCAGCTGGCAACGGCGGATGGCACGGTCGATTGTGTTCACAGACAATGGTTTCTGGAAGTATTCCTGAGCCCATTCTGTGATTTCCTTTACAGTAGCATTCCTGTTTGTGGTGCAGTGTCGTTTAAGGGCCCGGAGATCACGGGCATCCAGTATGGTTTTACGGCCTTGACCCTTACGCACAGAGATTGTTCCAGATTCTCTGAATCTTCGGATGATGTTATGCACAGTTGATGATGATAGATGCAAAGTCTTTGCAATTTTTCGCTGGGTAACACCTTTCTGATATTGCTCCACTATCTTTCTGCGCAACATTGTGGGAATTGGTGGTCCTCTACCCATCTTGGCTTCTGAGAGACACTGCCACTCTGAGAAGCTCTTTTTATACCCAATCATGTTGCCAATTGACCTAATTAGTGTTAATTGGTCTTCCAGCTCTTCGTTATGCTCAAATTTACTTTTTCCAGCCTCTTATTGCTACTTGTCCCAACTTTTTGGGGATTTGTTGACAACGTGAAAATTTGAATCAACGTATTTTTCCTTTAAAATGATACATTTACTCGGATTAAACGTTTGATCTGTCATCTACGTTCTATTACAAATAAAATATTGACATTTGCCATCTCCACATCATTGCATTCAGTTTTTATTCACAATTTGTTTAGTGTCCCAACTTTTTTGGAATCCGGTTTGTACCTGCTTCCACCAAATACTGATAGAGGGCTGCGATATACCTGCTTCTATAAAATACTGATTGAGGGTTTGATATACCTGTTTCCACCAAATATTGATTGAGGCCTGCAATATACCTGCTTCCACAAAATACTGATTAAGGGGTTTGAAATACCTGCTTCCACCAAATACTGATTGAGGGCTGCGATATACCTGCTTCCACAAAATACTGATTAAGGCTTTGATATACCTGTTTCCACCAAATATTGATTAAGGCCTGCAATATACCTGCTTCCACAAAAAACTGATTAAGGGCTTTGATATACCTGCTTCCACAAAATACTGATTAAGGGGATTGATATACCTGCTTCCACCAAATATTGATTAAGGCCTGCGAGATACCTGCTTCCACAAAATACTGATTAAGGGGTTTGATATACCTGCTTTCACAAAATACTGATTGAGGGCTTTGATATACCTGCTTCCACAAAATACTGATTAAGGGGATTGATATACCTGTTTCCACCAATTATTGATTGAGGCCTGCGATATACCTGCTTCCACAAAATACCGATTAAGGGGTTCAATATACCTGTTTCCACCAGATATTGATTGAGGCCTGCGAGATACCTGCTTCCACAAAATACTGATTAAGGGGTTTGATATACCTGCTTTCACAAAATACTGATTGAGGGCTGCAATATACCTGCTTCCACAAAATACCGATTAAGGGCTTTGATATACCTGTTTCCACCAAATATTGATTGAGGCCTGCGATATACCTGCTTCCACAAAATACTGATTAAGGGGATTGATATACCTGTTTACACCAAATATTGATTGAGGCCTGCGAGATACCAGCTTCCACAAAATACTGATTAAGAGGTTTGATATACCTGCTTCCACAAAATACTGATTGAGGGCTGCGATATACCTGCTTCCACAAAATACTGATTAAGGGGTTCGATATACCTGTTTCCACCAAATATTGATTGAGGCCTGTGATATACCTGCTTCTACAAAATACTGATTAAAGGGTTTGATATACCTGTTTCCACCAAATATTGATTGAGACCTGCGATATACCTGCTTCCACAAAATACTGTTTAAGGGGATTTATATATCTGCTTCCACAAAATATCGATTGAGGCCTGCGATATACCTGCTTCCACAAAATATTGATTAAGGGGTTCGATATACCTGTTTCCACCAAATATTGATTGAGGCCTGCGATATACCTGCTTCCACAAACTACTGATTAAAGGGTTTGATATACCTGCTTCCACCAAATATTGATTGAGGCCTGAGATATACCTGCTTCCACAAAATACTGATTTAGGGCTTTGATATACCTGTTTCCACCAAATATTGATTGAGACCTGCGATATACCTGCTTCCACAAAATACTGTTTAAGGGGATTTATATATCTGCTTCCACAAAATATTGATTGAGGCCTGCGATATACCTGCTTCCACAAAATATTGATTAAGGGGTTCGATATACCTGTTTCCACCAAATATTGATTGAGGCCTGCGATATACCTGCTTCCACAAACTACTGATTAAAGGGTTTGATATACCTGCTTCCACCAAATATTGATTGAGGCCTGAGATATACCTGCTTCCACAAAATACTGATTTAGGGCTTTGATATACCTGTTTCCACCAAATATTGATCGAGGCCTGCAATATACCTGCTTCCACAAAATACTGATTAAGGGGTTTGATATACCTGCTTCCACAAAATACTGATTTGGGGTTCGATATAAGGAGCTGGAAGATGAGGAAGTCGCAATGGTGAATGAATTCCCAGGGGGGGCTACTCCATCTAAGACAAGTCAGCAGGAGTCTGAAGAGGAGTCAGAGGAGGATAGTGGCTGGGGGAGGAGGAGCAAGAAGAGCAGGCTTTGAGGGGGACTTTAAACTTTTCGAAGATCCCTGGTGTTGTCCGTGGCTGGGGGGAGGAGACCGAGGACGAGATTCTCCTGGGCGATGAGCAGGAGCCATAGCGCTCCACCACTTCCAATTTAGTGCAAATGGGGGCCTTCATGCTCCAGTGTTTGAAGAGGGACCCCCGTATAAAAAGCATAAAGGGCAAGGACCAGTACTGGGTGGCAACGTACTTAGACCCCCGGTACAAACACAAAATGGCGGACATGTTACCAGCATCACAGAGGGCTGGCAGAATGCAGCATTTCCAGGCCTTGCTGTGAGACATTCTGCTGTTGCGGGCGCTGGCAGAGGAATTTCTACCCACAACGAAACAGGTGCGGGTACCAATCCTACCGCGCCTACAAGAAGAGGGCGGTTTGAAGGTGTGTTGGTCACTTCGGATATGAGATCATTCTTCCAACCAACCCATCGACAGCCGCCCTCTGGATCCAACCTCAGGGAATGCCTAGACAGCCAGCTGTCCGACTACATCAGGTTTTAACGGCTGATGTGGACTCTCTGAAAAGCGAGGAACCCCTGGGCTACTGGATGCGCAGGCTTGACCTGTGGCCAGAGCTGGCACAATTTGCCATGGAACTCTTGGCTTGCCCCTCGTAGAGTGTCTTGTCCGAAAGGGCGTTCAGCGCAGCAGGGGGGATCGTGACCTATAAGCGCACTCGCCTAGCTCACGACAGTGTGGACTACCTCACATTTCTAAAAATGAATGAGGCATGGATCTCGAAGGAATTCAACACCTGTGACGACCACGTGTAATTGAATTTCTTCATGCCAGCCCACACATATCCACCACCACCCAGAACAAAGAATGGTCCTTGTCTTATGTATATACAGCGGCATAAAAGGCCTTTTCTGTTAGGTGAATGCCTAATTTTTGGGGCCTGTACTCCAGTGGCCTACAGTAAAATTTTTATCCGGTTACCGCCTAATGTACCTCCAGCCACATCATCACAAGTTCTTTTCTGTCAGGTGAGTGCCTAATTTTTGGGGCCTGTACTGGCCTACAGTAAAATTTTTAGCCAGTGACCACCTAATGTACCTCCAGCCACATCATCACAAGTTCTTTTCTGTCAGGTGAATGCCAAATTTTTGGGGCCTGTACTGGCCTACAATAAAAAAAATATTCAAGTGACCACCTAATGTACCTCCAGCCACATCATCACAAGTTCTATTCTGTTAGATGAATGCCTAATTTTTAGGACCTGTACTGGCCTGCAGTAAAATTTTTATCCAGTGACCGCCTAATTTACCTCCAGCCACATCATCACAAGTTCTTTTCTGTCAGGTGAATGCCTAATTTTTGGGGCCTGTACTCCCATGGCCTA
Organism: Bufo gargarizans; assembly: GCF_014858855.1. Lineage (NCBI taxonomy): Eukaryota > Metazoa > Chordata > Amphibia > Anura > Bufonidae > Bufo > Bufo gargarizans. Next base: position 479,172,980 of record NC_058084.1, on the reverse strand, counting down.
AAATAAAACTTTTCTCGGCTCCAGCAGGGCACATTTTTGAGAGTTTCCCTTTAAGACACATAAAAATGGCCCCTGATTAAAATACATATTTTTTGTGGGAATTTTTGCCAATGATCCCTCTCTGGTATATCACTGTCCATGTTGTCGGACTATTTGTGCACTTCTAGTAAGTATTTGGTGGCTGCAAATATAACCTGAAAGTTTTGCCTGCCATTAAAGTCAATGGGGCCTGCGGTTCGCGAACATTTGATCGTAAATGCATGTTTGCGAACTGTTGTTCATCCATCACTATCCAGGACACGTCTCACAAGGTATAGATATGTAACATTTACATACATGAGGTAGTGATGTAGCAGCTGAGTATCCAGGGCGCGTCATCTCACATGTTTCTATCTGAACATTCCTGGAGGAAATCCAGACATTTCACAATATTCCTATTGATGACCTCTCAACCAGAACACTAAGCCAGTGACCGTGCCCGAGCGGGCATATAAATCACACTGTCAGCAGAAGTCGGGGGAAGGGATGTCCTACAAATGTAGAACAAATCCAACTTTATAAAACTAATATTATTGTGCGGTTACAGGGCCAGGACCGGGCGTACAGTGGACGATTAAGTAGAAGTTTACGCGTTACTCGACAGATCATCAGCGCAAAACCAACAAGTCGTAAATCACAGAAATCCACTTACTGCTGAGGACAGCCGGGAAAGAGGGGTCAGGAGGGATAAAAGCCGGGCCGATCATTTCACCCTAAAACTGTACATATTATCTCCATAGCTTCAAGGGGTGCATCAAGCCTTGCCACACAAATGGTACCTGGCCGGTGGGGGCTCAGGACTATAGTAATGATATTTGGGCAGCACTAATATATATATTTACTGCATGACTTAATTATGTGGGCACCGTACGGTACTAGTATTTGGCCCTGCAGAGCAGTATTATTTTAAAATACTATGTGGGTTAGTATTATAGGGCACTGCATGGTAAGATTATTTATGAGATAGATAGATAGATAGATAGATAGATAGATATTTTTATATACTTGAACTGCATTTACACGTGTATAGTAATATATCTTGTTCATTTGCAAAGTTAGTGCATTATATCTGCACTGCACTCTGGAAAGGGTAAATGCACAGCCAACTACTACTAAGTGACTTTGGGACTTTCTATCTATGCACTTACAGAGATCTTCCAGTTGGATCTTCCAGAAGATTAGAAATCTTCCACAGTTACTATGAGGGACTATGCAAAGTTTTGGAGTTAGAAACAGACACACTGACCTCTTGACTGTCTGGGTTGGCTCTGTTGTTTACGTCTGAAGACTTGTTTATGTTTGGAAAACACTTTTGTTATTTCCATAGGCTTGTAGTGAAAGTCTATACAAGTCTATGGCACACTGAAATTGCAACATTGTTTCTGCTTAAGCTGTGATTCCCCACTGCAACCCTCTCACTAAAAGTTCTAGCTCAGCTAGAAAATGTATATGAGCAGAGGACCAAGTGACCAGAAAAAAGACACTGAGATGGGGATGCGGAGCCGTACCGACCTTCGGCCACCAGCACTTCGGCCACAGTACCAGCCTTCTGAGAGAGAAGGGGGGACAGCTAGCTCAGGCCTTTTCTCAGCACAGAACATTCTTCTGCCAGGGAGGAGACTGGGGAAGCCCGGTCAGTGCACTCAGTTGTTTTGCACTTGTGTTCTTCCAGTAAAGAACCACCCTGGTTTAAGCCTTATTCACACGTCCGTGTCCGTGCTCAAATCCGTATGCAGGTGGTCAGTGATGCATCCGTGAAGCTGTTCGTGAAGGATCCGTGTTGGGTCCGTATGCCCGATTTTTGCTGTCCGTGTTGCATCCGTGTTTCACTGACACTAGGCTCCATTCAGACGTCCGTAACGTGTTTTGCGGATCCACGGATCCGCAAAACACGGACAGCGGCAATGTGCGTTCCACATTTTGCAGACCGCACATTGCCGGCACTAATAGAATATGCCTATTCTTGTCCCAAGAATAGGACATGTTCTATTTTTTTCGGGAACGGAATTGTGGACCCGGAAGTGCGGGTCAGCAATTCCGTATCCGGGCAGCACATCGTGCTTCCTATAGAAATGAATGGGTCTGGAATTCCAAATGCGGAACGAAATTGTGGACATGTGAACAGCTGAAAAATAATTTTTAAAGCATCTCTTCCTAATGATCCGTGAAACACGGATGCAACACGGATGGCACCCTGAAGGCACACGGAAACACAACCTACAAAATTTGTGGACAAATGGAACGGATGTGGATGTAAAAAAAAAAAAAAGGAACACGGATCCGCTATAGGCTTTACTCCAGACTCTGACTCTCTGGACTTATTTCCCATTGGAGTGCATCACACCGTACCATGTCTTCCGGAGAGCAGCAACAGGTGGATACACCTCGATGGTGTCTGGGGGACCGAGTGTAGCATTGGGGCCACCCTAAACCTAGTTACTGAAGAAAGAAGGAAGAAAGGAATTTGATATGAGAGTAATAAATATGGCATAGATACCTGATAAGCTGAATCCCTTGAAAGCGGTTTTTATTTATTTCTCATTTTGATGACTTTTTTCCATTATTCTATGTTGGTGTCAAGTTTCCCGATGCTCACGCCCTACAAAGAGTCATGTATGACCCCCTATGTTTCATATGCAGTCCCTATACAGGGCCCATTGTCAGGAAGAATACATATTGGTTAGTAGCCTGCGTGGAATTATATTATACCAGCACAGAATACTCATTACATGGTGTAGTAATGTAGTGGATGAAACTTCTCCTGGTGATAACAGTGGATCACCACTGGTTAGAGAAGCTGTAAGTAGCAACGGGGTCTGTGCTGGGCCATAGCCAATTGTGACCAGCAGCAACAGTGGCGTAACTGGAAATGCCCCCCCCAAGCAACTTCTTCACAACCCCCTCCTACCATGTAACCCTCACTCCTGTGGCTAGTCAAGATCGCTCTCTCAGACGAGGCCCGGCAGCTGCTCCGTCCATTTCCTACAGTGTCGCTGTACATAATGTCATTCGTATAATACTGTTGCCCTGACTATCAAATCTTTTAGTCCTCCTCCTGGATGGGCCCCAAAGCAGCCGCTTCCCTTATAAGTTACGTCCATGAGCAGCAAGAGTTATTGACTTCCATTTTTTTACAAAAAAAAGTATACTGCACAGTTGAATCAATGATATACCAATGTATACCTAAACGTTTGGCAAAGGAACACTAGTACCGCCAGACAATGCCAAACAGTACTCCCATATTATCGACATAATACTGCCATATACAAGCCACATAATACCACTATAGAGCGCCTAGTTAATATGCATTATCCAATTAATATCTTGTAGACACCACATAATACCACTATATAGGTCCCAAATAATGTTGCAATTCAGTTCCCAAATAATACCACCATACGAAAATAATTCAACATCATATAAATAATTCTAGGTGGCGCTAGGGTTCATTTTAATCTTGGGTAGTCCTTGGAGGCCACTAAAACGGTGATATTTCGATAATTGTCTAGTTTGCCATCCTCTAAAACATTCACAAATATCTTAATATGATTTATTATTATTATTATAGTATTTCAGTTTAGTCATATTCAAAAATATTTCCATGGAATTCAGCCTAAATGATGTTCTGATATTTGGCATAGATTTTTCAGCGCCCGTCCATGGCCTCAGATACTGAATATGCCCATGCAGTTTTTGATGCAGTTTCTTTCAGCCAAAGCCAGGATTGAATCCAAAGGAGAGGAGAATTATTCCTTATCCTTTATTCCCATCTAGATCCACTTGTAGCACTGGCTAAAAAAAATAAAAAATTGCAACAAAAAGTCTGAATGTTTTCCATGAGAACTTCATACAGATTTCCATCGCTGGGAAAATGTTTTACTTCTTTTATTTCCTGTACTTTTTCTGTTATTATCCTGTGATTGTTGCATTGGCTTCTCCATGGTGATGGTCATGCTTTCTAAGGTTTACCATGAACTCTGCGTCTTTGTGTTGCATCTTCAATAATGTTTCCTTTTGCATCAATTATATCAGGATAATTGCTATGTCGCATGTCTTGTATTCTCTACACGTTATAGAAGGTTACCAAGCAACTCTGCCATCCTATTGTCAGTGTATTCTATAGGGCGGATGAACCTCAGGAGTACTTCGAAAGTTCCCGACGAGAGCTTTTATTATTTGTATATTATATAGACTTGAGAGACTATTGGTGGGGGGGGGGGGGGGGGGTTTACTAGCGTTAGGGGTGTGAATGGAGCCCCTCATACCCTCGTATGGCCTATTACCTGACGTTTGTGACTACCACTAATATTACTTCGGTAGAGATCTCTATGAGCATTGTGTTGCTACTGAGTAATCACTACAAAGAGACCAGTATTAACCCCATACAGTGATACCCCCATATTGTGGTAGATTAAGGTTCTAGGTAAGCAGTCTGCAAACTGATTACAGCACAGTAACATGCAGTGACTTACAGCAGAGGTGACAGCTTCTCTGATTGCAGTTGTTCACTTTCCTTTTCTTCTCTATTCTGCCAAGGCCACCATGACGACTTCTTCCAGCCAAAGCTTGTCTCTGCAGAATTTCACGCATATAAATCCTTGGCTCCTCCTTCTGCACACTCCATAACTTTTCCCACCCTAAACAAACTTCCTATCCTTCGTGCCCTAGATGTAAATAATGCCCCCCTTGTGCCCCACACAGCATTTGAACTATTCCAACAGCTGAAGTGCTGAAGGTTTTTGACCCCTGGATTAGTCCATCCCTATTGTTAGTCTTCCTGCTGCTCTCTTCTAGGAAACAGAGCTTATCGCCTGCAGGGGTTAAAGGGTTTTTCTACATTATTATACCCATTGTAAAGCACCCTATTATGCTATTTTAAGTTTAAATAGGGGATACCCTACCTAAGACCCTCATCTATTAGCCAGAGTAGAGCTGTTACAATTAGCATTCCTGTCTTTGGAAGATTAGGCCGATCCACACATTACATGGACAGCCCATTGACATAAAAGGCCACTATGTAATACTGACAGGTGCCAGCTGATTACTGGAGGGGTCCTTATTAGTGTTGAGCGCGAATATTTGTATTGCGAATTTTTATCGCGAATATCGGCACTTAGAGAATTCGCGAATATTTAGAATATAGCGCTATATATTCGTAATTTTGAATATTATTTTTTTTTTCAAAACAGTACACATGACCCCTCCCTGCTTCTTGCTTGTGGGCCAATGAGAAGGCTGGAATATCTTTGCAGAGCTTAGCAACATCCCTAGCAACCAATAGGAAAGCTGCCTCCCCCTTACTATATAAGAACCTCCCCGACAGCCATTGTGTATTGTTTTATGCAGTTGTGAGAGAGAGAGCAGTGTGATCTTTGTGCTTTGGTGAATCCCTGTGACATCTGATACCTCATATATATAATCCAGATAGTGTTAGATAGTGTAGGTGAGTTAGTGAATAGTGGAGCTGATAGTGTCCAGTGCAGGGTGTAGTGTAGGTTAGATAGAGATATAGTATAGTGTTGCCTTTTGCTGTCTGTTTAGTCTGTGAACATTTTTTTTATTTTGCTGTGTTTTAGGGTTTCGTGTGCTAGGATTATTGTCAGCGTCTTTTGTCTGTGAAAAAAATAAAATAAAAAAATAATCTTTGGCTGTGTTTTAGTGTTACTGGTATTGAATAACAGGCAACTCAACCATCCAGAACTGCACCGATATGAGACATAATAAACAAGATATGGTAAAAGTGCGTATAACTGTGACCAAGCGTTACAATCACTTATTGATTATATCAAATAATATGTAAATCCATATATAAAATAAAAAAATTATAAGATTTTATTAAGATATTGTATTCTAATAACTATAATAAATATATAAAAAGAAAAGAGTATATAAAATATAAAAAGTATATACAAAATACTGTAAATGAATCAATGGATAGTCCTATTGTAATTGATTTAGTTCATTGTGTCCATATAGGAAATAAATATATCCAAAACTGTGTTGATCCAAAATGGAGAAAAGGGGAAAAAAAGAGAGAAAATTGTTCCAGTGGTTGGTGAAAAATAAGTACTTTTTGGATATATTAATTTCCTATATGGACACAATGAACTAAATCAATTACTATCCATTGATTCATTTACAGTATTTTGTATATACTTTTTATATTTTATATACTCTTTTCTTTTTATATATTTATATTAGAATACAATATCTTAATAAAATCTTAAATTTTTTTATTTTATATATGGATTTACATTTTTTTTTATATAATCAATAAGTGATTGTAACACATGGTCACAGTTATACGCACTTTTACCATATCTTGTTTATTATGTCTCATATCGGTGCAGTTCTGGGTGGTTGAGTTGCCTGTTATTCAATACTATTCACATTTTATTCCACTGGGTTCTCAGGGAAACCTTTTTTAACAGTGCACCAGTCTCATTTGCAGGTGAGCCACCATATAACCTTTATATTTTAGTGTTACTGTTTTAGGGTTTCGTGTGCTAGGGAGAGATTATTGTCAGCGTCTTTTGTCTGTAAAAAAATAAAAAAATTTAAAAAAGTATTTTCCTGTCTGTTTTTGTGTCATTGTCTTAGGGTTTCGTGTCTATTTTATTTCATTTTTGCCCCATTTTCCCCAACCCAATAAAGTTTGCCCAAACTCCCTCATTATTTTCTTTCTATATTTTTTTCTGTTGTTTAAAAACATTGTGGTCATTTGGTCAAATCATGAGTAGACGTGGTCGTGCCAGCAGCCGTGGTTGTGGTAGGGGAGTTGGTTCCAGTGCTGGACCGCTGCCAGCACGGGGCCGCTCCTTTACCCATGGAGGGGCGGGCACAGGTGGCAGGGGCGTCCACCTCATCCGTGATTTTTTGGGGCGTGGCAGCCACTCCATTTCATCTCAAGTCGCCGAGGCAGTTGTGTCATTCGTGACACAAGCCAGTGGCACAGAGCCCTCTGCCCCGGCTCTGAGCAGCAGCTCGCCGCCTCTTGGAGGACCAGTCCCCCAGCCCCCAAGACTCGTCCCTGATGCTGTTTGACAGCTACAGTGAGAGGGACATCTTGGGGGAGGTAATGCAGGAGAGTGAGCTAGAGCTTGGTCCGGATACTCAGGATCTTTTGGAAGGGATGGAGGAAGAGTAGGAGGAGGCGGTACCCCCCGTCAGTACCCCTGTGACATCCCTTCCAACTGGTGCAGGCGGTTTCAGCTACAGAACCCCTGCACCTAGTCAGACCCAGGCGTCAGCGAGGGGACAGTGGAGCCAGGTCAGGAGCTCCACGTCTGCTGTTCCCCTCAGTCAACCACTGGTCGAACTTGGGTCTGACATTACAGGGGATGAAGAGGAGGGTGTCTTAGAATGGGTGCCACCTCCCTTGTCAGGTGACAGCAGCACTAATAAGGAAGGTAGGCACCCGAGGGAAACAGTGCGCCAGGTCACCAGGGAACCCAGTGTCAGGGGCTCCACTGGTAATGGCAGCAGGAGGCAGCATCAGCAGCAGGTGCCGGCTCCACCTGTGCGCACCGAGCCCGACCAGGCACAAGCCAGCACCACCCCAACTGACAGGAGGTCGGTGAGTAAGTTGCCTGTTTGGGCTTACTTCACCCTGGCAGCAGACGATCAGACAATTGCCATCTGTCAGCTATGCCATGCCAGGGTGAGGAGTTGATCGGCTGGGTACCACTGCCTATACCCAGCACCTGAGACTCTACCACTGGCGGGAGTGGGACCAGATGCAGGGTGCGCAGTGGACAGCAGTTCCTGCCACTGTCCTGCAGCCACCCCACCCCCTTCCAACAATGCATTCCCAACCCCCACTCCCGCTCCGAGAGGTACTGGTACCGGCAGTCAGACCTCTGCCTCTTCTGCACCCTCCTCTATCGCCTCCACTGCCATCTGGTGCCAGCATTTGACGCATTTGAACACACCGCGGCCTACACCCACGGGAACTGACAGGTGCGTTCACTCAATGGGCTCCTGGCAAGGGTTTTCACCCAACATCTGCTGCCCTTCAATATTGTGGACTGCAACACATTCCGTCAGATGTTGGAGCAGGCCCAACCCAGATGGCGTGTCCCCAGCGACATCGTGCAAAGGGTACAGAGGATTGCCAGCCACTTCCGACGCTCCCCAATGGCCACCGCGTAACTGTCCAAACTGCAGCAGGACAACAGCCTGCCACCTGACAGACTGATTGTGGACAGTGAAAAAATATGGGTGGACAGCACTCCTTGGTAATGATGTATTGGGTGCTCGTCTCCAGGAGGGGTGGTAAAAAGCCCCTAGTAGAACACTTGTAGATATCCAGAAAAATAAAAAACGGAGACAGCACGTCCAAAAAGGTGCAAAAAGTGGAATTTATTCCGGATGCAACGTTTCGGCAGCCGAAACGTTGCATCCGGAATAAATTCCACTTTTTGCACCTTTTTGGACGTGCTGTCTCCGTTTTTTATTTTTCTGGATATCTGATTGTGGACAGTGTGACGCAGTGCAACTCCACCCTTCACATGGTGGAGAGGTTGTGGGAGCAGCGACGGGCGGTGAAAGAGTACCTGCTGGACCAAGGCAGTTCTGGGCCATCACACCCACTCCCCTACATCACCAATGCGGAGTGGGGGCGGATACACCAGGTCTGCCATGTGTTGACCCCATTCGGGCAGGCAACCAAGATAGTCAGCGGGGAGCATGTCGGCCTCAATGACGTGCTCCCCATAGTGTTCCTGCTGGAGAGGACACTAGATCGCCTGCTCGAGGCTGGGGAGAGTGTGCCTTGGTGGAGCAAGAAGAGGCAACACTGCTCCACCAAGACCAGGCCCAGGACGAGGAGGAGGAGCAAGAATTTTTGGAGGAGTTTTCTGACGTTCAGGAGTCTGGGCCTGGTCAGGAGGGAGAGTCGGTGCTGGGGGCACCGTTAGTCTGGGGGTGGGGCGACTCCCACAGGAAGCAGCAGCAGGAGGACCAAGATGTCATGGTCCCGGGCAGCCAAGAAGAGTCACAGTAGGCTGTCCTCTTCCCCATGGCTGCCCACATGTTGCGATGACTCCGGAGGGACCCCCGGATCATGAAAATTAAGGAGAGGGATGATTTTTGGTTCGCCACCCTTTTAGACCCTTGCTGCAAGGGGAAACTGAAGCAGTTCATCCCAGCCAGCCGGAGGAATGCCCGTATGCAAAACCTGGAGGCCTGTCTGCTCCTCTGGCTTCAGCAGGCAAACCCTCAGCCTCACGCTCCCATTCTCCCCACTCATCTCACCAAGCAGGTGGCTTCCCCAAGGAGTTCCAGCCGAGTAGGTGATCTTATGGGTGAGATGAGGTTGTTCTACCAGTCTGCGCGATCCAGTAGTAGCAGCAGCAGCAGTCACCACCAGCGGCCCGCATGGTGGCAGACTACAGCATGAGCAACAACGACCCCATGGAGTACTGCGTTGCCAGGCTGGACACCTGCCGTGAGCTCGCTCAGTATGCGCTGGAAGTACTGTCTTGCCCCCCCCCCCTCCAGCGTACTGTCTGAGCGGATATTTAGCGTGGCATGTGGGGTGGTCACCGACAAGTGGACCCGTCTGTCCACAGACTCCGTGGACCGACTGACATTTATCAAAATGAATGAGTCTTGGATCGGCAGCGACTTCTTGGCCCCGGCCATCGGTTCAGGATGCTAAAGGGTTCCTTGTCAATCTCTTTCCTTGGTTCTCCCTCCCAAACATCGTTGTTTCTTAACTTCTGCATATATTTCTGGATGAATGTATGTATTTATTTCGGGATTAATTTTTTAATATATTTATTTATTGATGAATTTATTTATGTATTTATTGATGAATTTATTTATGTATTTATTTACTGATGACTTTTCTTTATATATTTCTGTATTTCTAATTTTATTTTTGTATTTTTTATTGATGAATTTATTTATGTATTTATTTATTGATGACCTTATTTATATATTTCTGTATTGATTAATTTATTTATGTATTTATTGATAAATGTATTTATGTACTTATTTACTGCCGGTAAACTTACCCCACAAAACGAATGCAGCTGTGCTTCATCTTTGTAGACTTGACATAAAAAATCTGATCCTGTAGGTTAAAAAAAAATGTGCAGTAATCCGGTCCTATACAATGCAGATGTCTGGAGGGGGAGAAGATTTCAATGCTTCCTGGGAGAGATGGGGTAGATAGATAGATTATAGCATGATGGACAACATGTATATATCTATCTACCCCATCTCTACCTGGAAGCCCTGCATTCTTCTCCCCCTTCAGACATCTGCATTGTATAGGAACGGATAACTGTACATTTTTCATGAACCTAAAGGATATGAATTTCTATGTCAAGTCCACAAAGATGAAGCACAGCTGCATTCGTTTTGTGGAGTAAGTTTACCGGCAGTTCTATGTAACTCGAGAACACATGGTGCCTTCAAAACAGACTACAAACTCCGCTCTTCTGGATGACAGTGTAGGTGCTCCCCGGTGCCTGTCAGCCCCTTACTGGTGAAGTCTGCCCCGGGCTGTGTGACACTACCCCCTGTGTGTAGCCAAGCCTCGCAGCTAAAGGCTTATTCAGCAGCCTGACCTGTAATCGATGATATGGGCTGCTCACTGGAGTCAGCCTCAGAGGACCCCGCCAGCAGCCGGGGACCGTGACCGAGTCATCACCGAGGGAAGGGAAACTGATCCCGGCGGCAGAACCGGGACACTTCCAGACCCGGGCCAAGGCAAGCTGTCTCCTCACTGGCTTCTGTGCTCAGACGGGCAGAGGACGACCGGGTGCTGCCGATGGCTGGAGCATGGTGTGTGTGTGGCACTGATCATGTATGGGTTGTGTGAGCGCCGGTAACTATGCCTCCTCACAGACAGAAGGAGGATGAGAGAGCCTCTGCTAAACCCCACCAGTTCTGCTGCCCTCTGGCTTGGAGGAATCAGCACATGGCATGGCAGGCTGCGTTACCTTAGTGTGCCCCCATCTGGTGGGGGCCCATTCCTGGGAACACATTCCTGCTCTAGACGAAGAACCTGCTGCTGTCACAGGTGTCTACGTTTATTTTTGGTGTTGCCCTGGTCTGGTAGGGGCCCATTCCTGGGAACACATTCCTGCTGCAAACAAAGAACCTACTGCTGTCTGTTCCTGCTGAGTTAGGCCGAGCTATGTGTAGGCCTTAGACTAGACCATTACCATGTACCTGCTGCTGCTGCCTGTCCTGATTATGCTGAGTTATGTGTAGGCCTTATACTTCACCGTTAACTTTACTTGCTGCTGCTGTCTGTCCTGATCTTGATGAGTTATGTGTCAGCCTTATACTACAGCGTTACCATTTCACCGGTGCGGTCTGTTCTGTTCCTGCTAAGTTAGACCCAGCTATGTGTATGCCTTACACTACAGCGTTACCATTTTCCAGCTGATGCTGTCTGTCCTAATATTACTGAGTTAGGCAAAGCTATGTGTATGCCTTATACTACAGCGTTACCATTTCCCTGGTGCTGTCTGTTCTGTTCCTGCTGAGTATGCCCAGCTATGTGTATGCATTACACTACAGCGTTACCTTTTTCAAGCTGCTGCTGTCTGTCCTGATATTACTGAGTTAGGCCCAGCTATGTGTATGCCTTATACTACAGCGTTACCATTTCCCTGTTGCTGTCTGTTATGTTCCAGCAGAATTAGGCCCAGCTATGTGTATGCCTTACACTACAGCGTTACCATTTACCTGCTGCAGTCTGTCCTGCCCCTGGTGAGTTTGCTTGAGCTAGGTGTAGGCCTTATACTATAACATTAACAATTACAGTCATGTGAAAAAATTAGGACACCCTTTGAAAGCATGTGGTTTTTTGTAACATTTTTAATAAAAGGTTATTTCATCTCCGTTTCAACAATACAGAGAGATTAAAGTAATCCAACTAAACAAAGAAAACTGAAGAAAAGTCTTTTCAAGATCTTCTGTAAATGTCATTCTACAAAAATGCCTATTCTAACTGAGGAAAAAGATAGGACACCCTCACATGTATTCCCTCTTAAATTGGCTCAGATCTCACACAGGTATATCACACCAGGTGCACATAATTAGTAGATCGTTACTCTGCATGTTGAATGAGGCTTGCCCTATTTAAACCTCAGACATTTAGTTTGGTGTGCTCCTGACTGTTGAAGTGAGAGTGAGCACCATGGTGAGAGCAAAAGAGCTGTCAGAGGACTTCAGAAAAAAGATTGTAGCAGCCTATGAGTCTGGGAAGGGATTTAAAAAGATCTCAAAAGATTTTGAAATCAGCCATTCCACTGTCCGGAAGATAGTCTACAAGTGGAGGGCTTTCAAAACAACTGCCAACATGCCCAGGACTGGTCGCCCCAGCAAGTTCACCCCAAGAGCAGACCGCAAGATGCTAAAAGAGGTCTCCAAAAACCCTAAAGTGTCATCTCGAGAACTACAGCAGGCTCTGGCTACTGTTGATGTAGAAGTACATGCCTCTACAATCAGAAAGAGACTGTACAAGTTTAACTTGCATGGGAGGTGTGCAAGGAGGAAACCTTTGCTTTCCAAGAGAAACATCGAGGCCAGACTGACATTTGCCAGAGATAAAGTTGACAAAGACCAGGACTTCTGGAATAATGTTCTTTGGACAGATGAGTCCAAAATTGAATTATTTGGACACAACAGCAGAGGACATGTTTGGCGTAAACCAAACACAGCATTCCAAGAAAAGAACCTCATACCAACTGTGAAGCATGGAGGTGGAAGTGTCATGGTTTGGGGCTGCTTTGCTGCAGCAGGACCTGGTCAGCTCACCATCATAGAATCCACGATGAATTCTACTGTGTATCAGAAGGTGCTTGAAGAACATGTGAGACCATCAGTTAGAAAATTAAAGCTGAAGCGGAACTGGACCATGCAACATGACAATGACCCAAAACATACTAGTAAATCAACCAAAGATTGGCTGAAAAAGAAGAAATGGAGAGTCCTGGAATGGCCAAGTCAAAGTCCAGATTTGAATCCCATTGAGATGCTGTGGGGTGACTTGAAAAGGGCTGTACGTGCAAGAAACCCCTCAAACAACTCACAGCTGAAAAAGTTCTGCATTGAGGAGTGGGGTAAAATTTCCTCAGACCGATGTCGAAGACTGGTAGATGGCTACAAGAACCGTCTCACTGCAGTTATTTCAGCCAAAGGAGGTAACACTCGCTATTAGGGGCAAGGGTGTCCTATCTTTTTCCTCAGTTAGAATAGGCATTTTTGTAGAATGACATTTACAGAAGATCTTGAAAAGACTTTTCTTCAGTTTTCTTTGTTTAGTCGGATTACTTTAATCTCTCTGTATTGTTGAAACGGAGATGAAATAACCTTTTATTAAAAATGTTACAAAAAACCACATGCTTTCAAAGGGTGTCCTAATTTTTTCACATGACTGTACCTGCTGCTGCTGTCTGCCCTGATCCTGCTGAGGACAACCAGCATGGATCACTTATTTGGTCTTGCACTTTATCAACTATCGAGTATTATAATTATTAAAATACAATCATATGGTGTTACGCTTCATTCACCAAATTAATTTAATTTTATATGTTATCATTTTTCTTTACCTTGGTTTTGGGGCAGCCCTGGTGTGAATCCTACTAAAACTAGGTGGGGACCGCATCTAAATCAAATTATTTTATTATTTTCTTGTTTTTTTAAATCAGGATTTAGGTTCGAACATTGTGCTGTCTGTCGTCCTGACTTTCATGTTGACCTCTCCACATGGTTGGGTGTGACTGGCGTTATACTTATCCATGTGGTAATCCAGTTTTGGGAATGGAGCGTTATTGCCACATGTATATATCTAGATATACATTTACATTTTATATGACTTCTTGACAACTATGTAATGATAATTTGCACATGCGATTTTTATATTATCACAGCTTTTCACTTTGCAATATAAACTGTGGTATATATAATATTCTTGAAGATATGTCACCATTTTGGGAGTCATTCTTCTCATTTCCATGCTTGCTATCATGTGACCGCATAGACAGGATGCGTTTGTGGCTCAGCTTGCGTTCAATTTCAGGTGCGAACACGTGATCTGTTATCATGTGAATGCCCTATCTATGAACACTCGCGGCCTGTGTGTGTTCCTCTTTCGATGCGATCACGGTTCTTTATGTAATGTGGAAGCAATGCGCCGACATGCGCTGTTAAAGAAACGGGATGCTATATTGGATCCATGCTGGTTAGTTTTTGGCCCCCTCCATTATGTTTTTAATCTGTACACCTGAGTTTCTAATGACACAATTGGTTTTGGACATAATTTTTTTTAAATGTAATTTTGATTAATTAAGCACGTATTATGAATTCACAAGAAGTTCTTAATCTCTTCACAGTATGTATACTTGTATATTATGTAAAAAAAAATTAAACAGGTTTTTTTATTTTTAGACACAATACTAATCAAACACATTAATTGTAATTACATTATTAATAGTTGTCATTAAATAATCACCTGAGTTTGTATTTGTACTTGGCACCATTCAATTTTGACACTGCTTGAGAAAGGTCCCATTGTGTGGATCGAAACGTCGCGTTGGGGTGAATAAACGCACATTTTCTGGAGGCTGTGCCATGGCATGTGTTTATATATATTTATTGAAAAAAATTATTGTGGGCTTTACAATCTTAAAAATCCTTTGAAATAAAAATTGTCAAAGGAATATATTGCAATTTCTGTGCATGGGAACACATTCCTGCTGTAGACAAAGAACCTGCTGCTGTCAGAGGTGTATACGTTTATTTTTGGTGTTGCCCCTGTCTGGCGGGGGCCCATTCCTGTGAACATATTCCTGCTACAAAGAACCGGCTCCTGTCTGTTATTACTGAGTTTCGCCCAGCTATGTGTAGGCCTTATACTACCCTGTTACCATTTACATGCTGCTGCTGTCTGTCCTGATGATTTTGTCCAAGCTATGTGTAGGCCTTTTACTACCCTGTTACCATGTACATGCTGCTGCTGCTGTCTGTTCTGATGATTTTGGCCGAGGTATGGGTAAGCCTTTTACTACCCCGCTACCATTTATATGTTGCTGCTGTCTGTCCTGATGACTTTGGCCGAGCTATGTGTAGGCTTTATACTACCCCATTACCATTTACATGCTGCTGCTGCTGTCTGTCCTGATGACTTTAACCAAAAGATCCAACCACTAACCCCAAAAGAATAGGAAAACACTCATATAAAATATATGCAGTTTTATTAGTACATGAAGTATGGCCTTTTACTACCCTGTTACCATGTACATGCTGCTTCTGCTGTCTGTCCTGATGATTTTGGCCGAGCTGTGTGTAGGGCTTTTACTACCCCGTTACCATGTACATACTGCTGCTGTCTGTCCTGATGATTTGGGCCAAGGTATGTGTAAGTCTTATACTACCCCGTTACTATTTACATGCTGCTGCTGCTGTCTGTCCTTATGACTTTAACCAAAAGATCCAACCAATAACCCCAAAAGAATAGGAAAACACTCATATAAAATATATGCAGTTTTATTAGTACATGAAGTATACACAAAAATAGCAAAAAGGCACATGGTCATGGCTCACATGTACCACCCTAACAACAAGGAGACAGACCAGAAAATCCAGAAATAATCAACCACACATCATGGCCCAATAATAAATGTTCATACATTACATATGACTAGATACAAACCCAAATAGATAAATATGAATAGTATCTACTGCCCCCAATGCCGTGTCAAAATAACACATGAAAAACAATGGCCAGCAACCAATTACTAAAAAGCAAGGGGTCTGTTCAAAGCTGTACAGACATAAATCAAAGCAAAGAAAAGGCAGTGGTGGGCACCATACACTGATCACTATTACATAATCACATGAAAAAACACATAGGAATGTATCAATTACCCATGTTGTGTGGAGGCGCCGGATATCTGGGCAGAGCACTACCTCGAGGCGCGTTTCACCAGGAAAAGGCTTCGTCAGGAGGTGGGTAAAGTGCATAGGTGTCCGTCTTAAATAGTGAGGTCCACGCCAGATAATAATAGTGCGCATGCGCATGGTGAATGAGGATCCGACGTCAGGGGAACGCGCCGCCAGTCGCCAGAGAGCCGTGTATAGCACGCCCCATGCACCGCACAACCCAGCCATCGGGTGAAGCCATGCACAGGCAATGCACGGCACAACCTCTCTAGACTGCTCGCACAGCCCAGGAGCGCGCACCACCCCACTCTTATAGAGGCCTGCATTAAGGAGCGCCCCGTAACGTCATACCACAGCGCACCAATGCGATGCGCTAATATCTGGTGGAGGTCACAAGGATTTAACAGATAAAAAAGCCGTTGCAATATTGTCTCGGCACCCCACATGTAATAGATACAATTCTATATGTCATCAGTAGCACCCCACATGTAATTGATGCAGTTCTATATGTCGGCACCCTACACATAATTGATGCAACTACGTTTATCCATAAAATTATTTAAAATTATAAACATCAATTTTAAATCATATGTAAACATGTGGGATGTGCATTACACATGCATATTAAAAATAGATGATATATACATAACGATATGATAGTGAGTGCTCCTCATACATTAATATATGCATAATAGAATGCTTGAGCTTGCAATAAAAACAATTTCATATAAAAAAATGTGCTAAGTGTTGCGATGAAAAACACAATTTATATAATAAGGTGCAAAGTATTCCAATACAAAACATGATTCATATAATAAAGTGCAAGGTGTTACAATAAAAAAACAATTCTTATAATAAAGTGCATTGACAGTGCTATAAAAAAAAACAATATAAAAAAGCATGATTCATATAGTAAAATTAAAAACGAATTCATATAATCAGTGCGGTGGCAGTGCTATAAAAAATCCAATGTAAGATAGTGCATCAGATATGCTGATGCACTTATAAAGTGCAAAAGTGCAACTCTAACTATAAACACTTTAAAAAACTAATACATACAAAAAAGTGATGTATGTTATACATATATAATGCATAAAGTGCTAAATACTGCTACACAAGAAGTGTCATATGCTTTATGTTGTTCCACTTTATAGTATTTCTTCACAAAGTCCATATTTCTTGTACCTCCAAGTAGACCTCACCAACATCATAGCACAATTATGTGTACTATAAAAAAATAATATATATATATATATATATATATATATATATATAATAAGTATCTTAAAGACAACACAAAATATTAAAAAAACGCGATTTACAAAAAAGGCCTGAAGCTAACTGTCTTGTTTAAACCTCTTGGGATCTCACTTTTGAGTAACACTATCCATCTCGTTTCACACTGAAGGAGACGTTTTTTTAATGTCGCCTCCTCTGCAACCCATTTTAACGCTATCAATACCCCTAACTTTTAAGTGTTGGGGATCGCAATTATGTCTTTCCCTAAAGTGTAATGGGTTGTAGCTTGTTCAGCTCATCTGTCTTCATGGTGGCTGCTTGGCGGATTTCACTAGCGTGCTCTAAAATCCTCACACGAAGCTCCCTAGTAGTGATGAGCGGGAGGTGCCATATTCGATTTAGCGATATTTCATGAATATTCGTGTTATATTCTTCGAAATCGAATATTCGTAATTATTCCAATGATCGCGAATAATATGCGATTTAATTAATCGCGTATTGCGATTTTTCCTTTGATAGTATAAGGCAACGTTCCTATAACTAATTGACTATGGCTAGGCTAATATGTGTATTTTACGAAATTTCAAAAGTTGAAATCGCGATGCGATTAATATAACTCAAAGTAATCGCATGGCAATTTTCAACTTAGCACTGCTATATTCCATAATATGGAATATAGCAGTTCTAAGTTGAAATCGCATATATTAATCGCATCGCGATTTCAACTTTTTACGTATATTCTTAATATTGCTCTTACTTCGTCTTTTAGAATATTACGATACGAATATTCTAAAAGACGAAGTTAGCGCAATATTACGAATATTCTAAAAGACGAAGTTAGAGCAATATTACGAATATTCTAAAAGACGAAGTTAGAGCAATATTACGAAATTTCGTAAAATACCCATATAGATTGTAATTTAGCTAATATGGAATATAGCAGTGCTAAGTTGAAATCGCAATTCGATTATTATAACTTGAATTAATCGAATTGCGATTTCAACGTAATTCTCAAATCCGACAGTACATTCTAGTATATGGAGACGTTCCCATGGTGATGGGGACGCTCCATGAGCACGGAAGTCGGCAGAAGCGGCAACGGGCACTGACTGGAGCAGCCAGGAAGCCAGGAATCCAAAGGACAGGTAAGAACAACTTTAGGGAAGTGGGAAAGAAAAAAATATAACAATAAAAAAAAACAAAAAAAAAAAACAAATATTCGATTTCGCGAATATATAGAACGATATTCTAAATATTCGCGAAATCTCAAAATTGCGATATTCGAGAAAAAAATTCGCAATTCGAATATTCGCGCTCAACACTACTCCCTAGATGTCATCCCCACGTATAGAAGATTACAGAGGAAAGTGATCAAATATATCACTGATGTAGTTCTACACATGGTATGATGTACAATTTGATAACCGCATGTGCCCTCTGTGTCAGTAAATGTGGAGGTCCTAACCATGTATCTGCACGCCTGACAATTATTACATGGGAAGGAGCCCAACTAGGACCCTGACTGCCAAAAATGTTCGATGAAGGGGGAGAAACATAATGGCTGTTCGTATGAAAATTTTGGAACGTCGCCATGTAACTCTTGTTGGTTATATGCTCTATTTTGGAATCTCCTAGATAGATCTCTGGATTGGATTTTGAAAAATTAGTCACTCGAGCAGATGCGACGAATACGTAAGAACTGTCCAACTGGGATCGCCCTGACAGTCTGTGGATAATGGGATGATTTAGCATTCAGGAGAGTATTAGTGGAGGTCGGTTTCCTATAGAGGTCTGTGGAGACCCAGCCTCCCTTTTCCCTACTCATAAGGATATCCAGGAACTCAATCTTTTCCTGGCTATAATGCCATGTCAACCTGATGTTAAGGGTATTGTCATTGAGTCGCTGGAGGAAGAAAAGGAGCTGCTGTTCAGTGCCCTGCCAAATGAACAAAACATCGTCGATATACCGAGACCATGAGACCACAGAGCCATAATCCTGAAGATTCTGGACTATCTCCCTCTCCCGCAGCCCGAGGAACAAATTTGCGTAAGAGGGCGCACAAGTCTCCCCCATCGCTGTTCCCCGGAGCTGTAGGAAAAGGCGGTCTTTAAATGTAAAGTAGTTATGTCTCATTATAAAGTCCAAAATCTCAATGACAAAATCAATAACATCCGGCTCTATGCAGCCATCTGCATAAAATATTTACAGGCCCTGGTCCCGTGGTCATGGCATATCGACGTGTACAGGGCTTCCACATCACAGGTGACGAACCACATGTCCTCCTGAACCACATGTCCCCCCATTGAATTTCCTCAGTACATCAGATGTATCTCTAATATAGGATGGCAGGGTCTCCACGCACCCCCTCAAATAAAAATCAACATACCTACTCACACGTTCACAGAGGCTCCCCACCCCAGACACTATAGGGCGCCCCAGAGGACTAGTCAGCTGTTTATGAACTTTGGGCAACAAATATAGGGTAGGTGTTACAGGATGATCTACCATCAGGCCATCCTTAGGTTTTGGTGTAAGTACAAATCTTTCAACCCCAAATTCAAGAATCTGGTCTAGTTCCATTTTAAACCTAATGGTAGGATTGCTATCTAAACGTCTATAGCATGCCTTTTGGCCCAATTGTCGAAATGCTTCTTTTTCGTACAACATCACAACATTTCCCCCTTTGTCCGCTGATTTGATTACGACATCCTTCAAATCACGGCGCTGGTCCCTAGTAATATTTTTATGACCAGACTGTCCCACCAGTTGTTCAAGGTCTTGTTTAACTAATTTGATAAATATGTCTACATTAGGGCATAGCCTTTTCGGGGGGAAATTTTGTGATCGGCGGCACAGATGTAAAGGCAACTTACTAGAGGATAATAATGTCTCCTGACTCCTGTTCATCAAGAAGGGCCTGCAAATCCTCAAGTGCCTGTCTCTCCATAGCTGTTGTGAAATTAGGTTCAATAAAACCCCTCCCAAAGTATTTCTTAAGGAGGAGTTTTCTCCCAAACATGGTGGTGGGTGAGGTATGTACTGGATGTATTCCTTTTTATGAATCTGAATAAAGACGAAGCAACCTTCTGAAGCTTTGGACGCTGGGACTCATTTCCTCCGTATGTTACATAGAAGGCTGGTCCGTTCTTGTTCCGTGCATCCTCGTCTATGGTGAGCTGGAAATCGCAACTTTTTTACTTTACATTCTCACAAACAGCTCTAAATCCTTCACAGCCTTATACTACCCCATTACCATTTACATGCTGCTGCTGTCTGTCCTGATAAGTTTGGCCGAGCTATGTATAGGCCTTATACTACCCCGTTACCATTTACATGCTGCTGCTGTCTGTCTTGGCTTTGGCCGAGCTATGTGTAGGCCTTATACTACCCCTTTATAATTTAGATGCTACTGCTGTCTGTCCTGATGATTTTGGCCAAGCTAAGTGTAGGCCTTATACTACCTGTTACCATTTACATGCTGCTGCCGTCTGTCCTGATGAGTTTGGCCGAGCTATGTATAGGCCTTATACTACCCGTTACCATTTACATGCTGCTGCTGCTGTCTGTCCTGATGATTTTGGCCAAGCTATGTGTAGGCCTTATACTACCCCGTTAGCATTTACATGCTGCTGCTTGCTGTCCTGATGATTTTGGCCCAGCTATGTGTAGGCCTCATACTACACCGTTACCATTTACTTGCTGCCACTACTGTCTGTCTTGATCCTGATGAGTTTGACCCTGGAATAAAAAAAGAGCCTTACTGCAACCTTATCGATCAAAATTATGCAAAAACAAAACAATATTTGAAGGGGAAATATTAGATTTAATGTTACCGTTATAAGATCAGATTGTATTACAATTGTATGTGTGTGGGGTCTGAGCAATCGGATATTGGCCAGCTGAGCAGAGATGTACCTGTCTAGTGAAGTGACGGTACGGTATGGGGTGTACAGCTGGTTCGCCTCCCCATGGTGCACCCTAGGTAACTGTAAATGAACCAGCAAATACTGGCGGTAAGACAAAGAAAGCTTCTCCTGAGTCATGACCAACAGGACACAAACTCTAATCTATAGACTGTGTTTGTGTGTGTGGGGGGTATATGGTGTGCGGCAGGAAAATGGATGTGCAATGTGCATGTAAGAGATATTTCTATGCTGTCCATACATACATGCTACAGACATAGTGCTGTGATGTCACAACAATACTTAGTGCAACAATCAGTAATATTTACTCAGACCTGATAAAATTTGCGATTTTCGCATTGAAAAAAAAATGAATGGAGCTAGCGAATTCACGAATATATGATGAATATTCGCCCAAATATTCGTGAAATATCGCAAATTTGAATATATAACCCCTGCCGCTCATCACTACCCTGTGCATGAAAACGCAGTGCACTTGCTTTGTCACCTGGACATATTTAATATTAACAGAATTCTAAGGGGTATTGATTCTCATTAAAGATACACAGCTGGTAAGGAGTCCTACAGACAAAGGAA
Organism: Bufo gargarizans; assembly: GCF_014858855.1. Classification (NCBI taxonomy): domain Eukaryota; kingdom Metazoa; phylum Chordata; class Amphibia; order Anura; family Bufonidae; genus Bufo; species Bufo gargarizans. The sequence goes on along the minus strand of NC_058084.1, from coordinate 479,151,296 downwards.
CAAAATGCAGAACAATGAAAACTGTATCTCTAATGCTACCTATTGGAGGTAGCTAATTTGTGTTATACCGGTGGTAGGTGTCCACCGCTGTCCCACTCTCCTCTGAGAGCAAAGACACTGTATCTCTTACCAGGCTGTCTGGCAGAGGCGGCTCTAGACTTTGTGAGGCCTTAGGCGAAACTCGAACATGAGGCCCCCACAAAGATCGTTGGGATGCTCGTGATCTCCCGTACGGCGCCCCGGCTCAGTCGTCAATAAATAAGATGTGTCAACCACTGCACGGAGTGGTGGTGTGGTCGACCACAGCTCCGGGCACAAGGAGATCGGGAGTACCATACAGGAGATCGTGGGGGATCCCATCGAGCGGATCGCCCCCCCCAGATCAGACACTTATCTCCTATCTCCTTTGGATAGGGAATTTATTTTCCTATACCAGAGTACCCCTTTAATATGCAGTGACATCACAGTAAAGGGTTAATATGCACAGTGACAACACAATACAGGGCTTATATTTGCAGTGCACATTAACCCTGGCTATACTGAGATGTCACAGGGCATATTAACCCTGTACTGTGATGTCACATTGCATATTAACCCTGGCTGTACTGTATGTGACATCACTGTGCCTATTAACCCTGTACTGTGACTAACAGTACAGGGTGAACATGCACAGTGGGTGACATCATAGTACAGGGTTAAAAGGGACAGTGAGGTCACATACAGTACAGCCAGGGTTAATATGCAATGTGACATCACAGTACAGGGTTAATATGCACTGTGACATCTCAGTATAGCCAGGGTTAATGCTAAGTGTTAATATGCACTGCAAATATAAGCCCTGTACTGTACAGTCAGGGTTCAGCAGCTGCATGCTTGCAGCACATAGTAAAGGGCAGGGGCTTAAGTAAAAAAATGGCACAATACTGGCACCAGTAACACCAGTAAGTTATTATAACCAGGCCCTAAGGTAAGAGGTTCCCAGTATAGCTAGCCAGGGGGGGGGGGGGGGTACAGCAGCAAGCAGGACACACACTTGACCTTGGGCTTCTTCGGGCACCACGCACGTCTGTCTTCGGGTACCGGCGGCAGTCAAACAGGGACACTGAGGTGAGGCAGGGCCCTGGCTCCTTCTCCCCTGTGGCTGCTCAGCGCTCTGAGGGCGGGTCTGGCGTTGCGTTTAGTCAGAAGACGTGCCTGTGCGGCGGCACGCTCCGAGCCCTCATCCCCAGCAGCCACTGCTCTCTTAAAGAGGCAGAGTGCAGAGGGGCTCAGAACCGCCGGGTCGCGGCGGCTCAGTCTTACCCTGGGTTCACACCTGAGCGTTCCTCAAACGCGCGTTTTACGCGCGTTTTTGTCGCGCGTTTTTATGCACGTTTTTTGTAATAGTAAACGCGCGTTTGACGCGCGTTTGTGTCATTGACTGCAGTGTCCTATGGCCACAAACGCGCGTCAAAACGCCCCAAAGAAGCTCAAGTACTTGTTTGAGCGTCGGGCGTTTTACAGCGCGTTCGTACGCGCTGTAAAACGCCCAGGTGTGAACCCTTCCCATAGGGAAGCATTGGTTTTCATGTCTTAAGCGTTTTACAGCGCGTTTGAACGCGCTGTAAAACGCTCAGGTGTGAACCCAGGGTTATTTAGTCCGCTTAGCACTGCGCAGGGCCCAGGCCACCCAGAAGCCAGTAAAATTGTGGTTGCAGCATTGTCTGGTGCTGGTGGGAGCCAGAGCGAGGCCCCCACCAGCGCGAGGCCTTAGGCGGCGGCCTAAGTGGCCTAATGGAAGAGCCGCCTCTGCTGTCTGGTCCAGCTCCGCTGCAGGCTTCTTCCTGTGTCCTCCTGTATTAGGCCCTTAGGGCACACACACTTGCTCTCTGCCTCTTAAAGGGTCAGCAAACATTAAAATTTATCCCCGGCTGGGCGCCCATGGATATCTTAGGCACCCTGTCCAGGTGGACAGTACCTACGTGTTAGGTTTCCTAGTCCCTAATATCTAGCAACAGCGTTTTCCCTCTCTGACTACCTATCTACCATACTTCAGCCTGACTACCGACTCTGACTTCTAGCTGACTGCCCTGACCTTAGCCTGTTTCCCAGATTGCCCTACTGCCTCCGTCCCTGACCGCAGACATGTTTTATGAATTTGTTAGTACACTGCCTCGCCTCATCTTGGTCTATCTCCAGACTATGATACTGCCTGATCCTTCAGTGCTTCAAACCAGAGACTCTGACACCATGGGTCAGCCACCAACCGCACTGGGACTAGTGGTTCCTTCGCAGTGAAGTCTACATCCCTGTATAGGGTGAAGAGACACCATCTATAAACGTATGTTTTGTGGGCTTTGGCTGTCATCAGGATAGACTGTTCTGAAAGAACTAATCAGCATACTTTTCCATTGCTTGTAGAACTCTCTACTACCTAGATCTCGTCATTGAGAACCAGTAACTCCCAAGAGCTACATTAAATTCCTCTCAACCAGCCGGCACCCTGCTCCATACTAATGACTGTTAAAAAATTGCTGTCTACAGATAGGTGCCCCTTCTTTTTGGAAGAGATTCTGTTTAGTAAAAAAATAATAGAAACTGAATATTACAGGATAGCTACTTCTAAAAGGTGGCAGTAGAGAGACAGGTTTCTGGTTTCTGGAGGATGCATAATCTTAACGGCACTTCATGTGGCCAGGAAAGGTATTGCAAGCAAAAAAAAAAAAAAACACTTTTTAGAAGTGATTACGTTGACATCACTTAGTTTTTTGCTCCCTTTTAGGTAGAAGCGCTGTGAAACGCTCTTCATTACTTCTTCTCATTAACGTGGAGTGGATTAAGGATGTGGACCATCAAAAGATGCCTCGTGGAATTACGCCTAATGGGCAGAGAGTGCTCACTCGTACAATCCGAGAACGTAATGTATTTTAATAGGGAGAGAGTCTTCTACATTAAGATTATGTTCAGGGGTCCTGTAAACATGCTTTTAACCTGAAGTAGACCCCAACCTTAAAGGGAACCTGTCACCAGGATTTTGTGTATAGAGCTGAGGACATGGGTTGCTAGATGGCCGCTAGCACATCCGCAATACCCAGTCCCCATAGCTCTGTGTGCTTTTATTGTGTAAAAAAAACGATTTGATACATATGCAAATTCACATAAAAGAGTCATATCTTACTTGTGTGACCAGAGAAGAGTCATATTTTCAAGCTCTGACTCATCTCAGGGTAATTTGCATATGTATCAAATTGTTTTTTATACACAATAAAAGCACACAGAGCTATGGGGACTGGGTATTGCGGATGTGCTAGCGGCCATCTAGCAACCCATGTCCTCAGCTCTATACCCAAAATCCTGGTGACAGGTTCCCTATAAGAAGATCCTACACAAGACAGTTATATTCTACGGCCCACCTTTACTAAGACGTTTACTAAGTTTTGATAAATTGCATGCCAAAATTTGCACCATTTTCTATCTTTCTACCTAATAAATTTGTCTAAATCTTGGAGACTGTGCTCATTCTGTGAAGACTGTACCCACTTTTCTTAGTGATCCAAGATTAAAACTTGTCCCTATCCACGAATTATGGGATAAGTGTCTGGTGGATGGTGGTCCAACCACTGGGACCTCCACCAATCATGAGAACGGGCACACTGTGTTAGCCTATCAGAATGGAGCGGTGGTCGGAGCTCCATCTATCTCTATTGGACGAGTGCTGTACTCATAGAGAAACTGGACTATTATATGCAAATTAGCATTAATGGGGGCGTGTCAGCAGGAAATTCACTGATAAACTTTGTACAATGCCTTGTAATGTAATTATAACTTTTACTTAGAGATCCATTGCTTCATTTTGGAGAAAAAGTACTTTGAATCCTTACGCAAATGAGCAGTTGAAGCTGAGGGTGTGGCCAAGACACTCTGTGCACTCTTGCTCCTCCTGTTTCCTCTGCCAGCCCCTCCCTTCATTGATGAGGACAAACTTCCTGCATAGTCATCTCTCCTGGCCCTGTCAATCAAAAAGTAAAGGGAGTGGATGGCAGAGGAAGTAGGAGGAGCAAGGGTGCTCAGAGTGTCTTGGCCCCACCCTTGGTGCTTCTCCCTAATGAAGCGATTAATCGCTAAGTGAAAGGTATCATTATTGTATATTCAGCTGAGCTCTATAAGGCACTGTGCCCAGTTTATCAAGGAATTTCCAGTTGGCACACTTTCTTTAAAGGCGGAAGTTTCTTTTTGGAGTGGGGGTTTCCTGCCCAATGGAATTAAAGTAGTTGTCTCATCATAGACAATGGGGGTATATCGCTATGACCAGCGGTGGGACCCACACCAATATCGAGATCGGAGCCCCGAAAGGTGGTGGCTTGAGGACTCCGGTCCGGCCACCACCAAGCACGCTCCACATAAAGGTGAATTGGAGCGCACAGTGCATGACCGGCCACTGCTCCCATTCACTTCAATGGGCTCGATGGAAATAGCCAAGCCAGCGCTCGGCTATTTTCGGCGGCCCCATAGAAAATGAATGGAGGGCGGCTGCGCATGCGCAGTGCGCCCTCCTTAACTTTTGGGGCTCGATTTCTTACATTTTTGCGAACAATTAAGCCAACTTATGTGGTGGTGTTTTGTGTAAAAAGTCGCATTTATGGAATAAAGATGCGACTTTTTGTCAAAAAGACGCATTTATGAAAAGAAAACCAACTCGTTGTGTGAACAAGTGATCGGTGAGTATTAAAAGAGGATAAGTTTACTTTTATCTGATATAAATGAGCTAAACAACAGGGTTTTGTCAGTAAACTGACATTCAACAAAACAATAACAAAAACATCCTGTCGAAATTTACTAGTGAAAATGTCGCAAATATACTTCAAAAATCGCAAGTCTCAAGTGTGGTCTGGCAGGGTGGGTGGCTGAAATATCGCATTTTGGTTTAAAAAATCGTTAATTTCTAACGATAATTTGTTTTCCCTTAGTCCTAACAGCAGCACAGATGGGGTTAACTGCCCCCCGTGGACTGGTAGGACCGGCGGAATTTTTAATGAGCCCAAAGACCTAAACCAATAAAAGAACTCCAGCTCCCTTAAAGGGAGGGGTTCATCCCCCAGCCCACCGTGTATGTCACAAGAAAAAAGTACTTTAGGGCGGGAAATTTGTGTGCTGCTGTTAGGACTAAGGGAAAACAAATTATCGTTAGAAATTAACGATTCCCTTACGTCCTACCAGCAGCACAGATGGGGAGATAGCAAGAAGAATCCCCTAGGGAGGGTCCTCATGCTCGGCAGAAGTAAGGACTGTCTGCCCAAAGGCCGAGAACTCAGATATCCTAGCATCGATCCTATAATGGGAGATGAAGGTAGACTCCGAGCTCCAGGAAGCTGCCTTGCAGATCAACTCTAGGGGGAGAAGATTTCTTTCCGCCACAGAGGTAGCTACGGCCCTTGTAGAATGGGCCCTCACAAACTCCGGAGGATCTAAGGCTTGGGAAATGAAGGCTTCCCTAATGGCTTCCTTAACCCAGCGACTAATGGTCGTCTTAGACGCTTTACGGCCTTTTGACTTACCGGCAAACGGGATAAAGAGATTTTCATCCATCCTGAACTCTTTGGATCTATCCACATAGATCTGAAGGCATCTAGCTATGTCCAGTGGATGTCGGACAGGAGCATCTGGGGAGGAGGCAGAGAGTAATACAGGAAGAGAGACTACCTGATTAATATTTTGAAAGGTAGAAACCTTAGGTCTAAAGTAAGGAAGAAATTTCAAAAGGACCCTATCTTGTAAAAACATGGTATAAGGGTATAACGCGGAGAAAGCTTGAAGCTCCGAAACTCTTTTGGCCGAAGTTATGGCCAGAAGAAAAACCATCTTAAGTGTTAAGAGTTTAAAACTTGCCTCCTCCAAGGGTTCAAAGGGGGGAGATGCTAGCCCCCTAAGAACAACTGACAAATCCCATTGAGGAACGGGTCTCAGTATTGTAGGCTTCAATCTTTCCGCTCCTTTAAGGAAGCGCTTGATGAGCGGGTCCCGAGAATATGGTCTGTTAAGACAGGCCGAGATGGCAAATACTTGGACCTTCAGGGTAGAAGGGGAGAGACCTCTGTCTATCCCATCCTGAAGGAACTGTAGGATCGCTGCGAGGGGCGGATCTGCAAACGCCACCTGATTGGAGCTACACCAAGAGGTGAAGATCCTCATAATCCGGGAGTAGGCCTTTCTGGTAGACTCTGCTCTGGAATGCGATAATGTTCTCAGGACCGACTCAGAGAGCCCTTCTACTCTGGGAAGGGACTGGTCAACCTCCAGGCTGTCAGGTTGAATCTGTGCAGATCTGGGCAGAGATGAGTGTCCCACGACACCAGGGTCTGCTCCGGGGGGAGTCTCCAATATTGTCCCCGACTCATCTGAATGAGCTGGGTAAACTAGGATCTCCTGGGCCAAAACGGTATGATGGCTATTACCGAGGCCTGATCCTGACGGATTTTCATCAATACCCTCGGAATCATGGAAAAGGGAGGGAAGATGTACGCCAGCCTGAACCTCCACGGTATTGTCAGAGCATCTATCGCCAGGGGGTTGTCCTCCCTGTAAAGGGAACAGAACCTCTGTACCTTGGCGTTGAACTTGGTTGCCATGAGATCCACCTCTGGCATCCCCCACCTGAGGACTAATTGTTTGAAGATCTCCGGATGTAATGACCATTCCATGGTCGGTAGGCCGCGACTTAGGCGGTCCGCGATGACATTGAGGGAGCCTCTGATGTGAGTGGCGGATAGATGGGATAGGTTCAGCTCTGCCCACCGAAGAATTACCCCAATCTCTAAAAGAAGGGGTATGGATCTTGTGCCTCCCTGCTTGTTTATATAAAGCACGGCAGTCATATTGTCTGACTGGACTTTCACTGCTTTGCCCCGAATCCAAGGGGCGAAGTGAAGGAGGGCTAGCCGGATAGCACGCATCTCGCGGAGGTTTGAAGAAAGATGCCGCTCCTGAGGAGACCAGGATCCCCGAACTGGGGACCCGTCTAGATGAGCGCCCCAGCCTACAAGGGACGCGTCCGTGGTCAATATGAGCCAAGCTGGTTGGGTCATAGACTTCCCTTCTGGTAGATGGAACCACCATCTGAGGGAATTCCGGGTTTGGTTGGATAGGGAGCACAGGGAATCTAGCCCCTTGGGGCTGCCGTTCCATTTGCTTAAGACCTCCGATTGAAGAGGTCGGAGGTGCCATAAAGCCCAAGGGACTGCATCCGCAGCCGCTGACATGAGCCCCACCATCTTCATGAGGGTCCGTATGGAGACTCGTCGTGGTACATAAAGGAACCTTGCTAGGTCCTGAATCCGCATTCTTCTTTCCGGTGTCAACTGGAGGGACATCTGCAGAGAGTCGATTATGAATCCCAGATAATGGATAGAAGTCGAAGGGCTCACGTTCGACTTCGACCAGTTGACTATCCAGCCTAGGCGGAGCAGAAAAGAAATTGCGACATGAAGATGGTGGGAAAGTAGCGGGACTGAAGGGGCTAAAAGAAGCCAGTCGTCCAGGTAAGGGACAATGGTCAGACCTTGGAGTCTCAATGCTGCCACAACCGATACTACCACCTTGGTGAAGATCAGGGGGGCAGACGAGATTCCGAAGGGAAGGGCGGCAAACTGGAAATGTTTGCACACTCCTGATATCTGGACCGCGATCCTGAGAAACTTCCGGGAGGAAGGATGGATCGGGATGTGGAGGTAAGCATCTTTGAGGTCCAGAGTAGCCATCACATCCCCAGGATTGAGGAGGTGGCTGACTGACCTTATGGTTTCCATACGGAACCTGGTCCTCCTTATGAAACGATTGAGAAATCTCAAATCTATAATCATCCGAAGATCTCCTGTCTTTTTGGGTACCAGGAAAACTGGAGAATAAATCCCTAGACCCTTCTCCCCTGCCGGTACCTCCTCCAGGGCTCCCTTGGAAAGGTAGTCTTGGATATAGGCTTCCAAGACCCTTTGCCTGGTTGGCAAAAAACTGCGTGTGGCAATGAATCTTCCTGGGGGGGGAGAAATAAGGTCTATTAGATAGCCGACGGCTACTATATTTTGGACCCAGGGGTCCCGGATTTCCTGGACCCATACGTGGCTGAAGTGGAGAAGACGCCCCCCCACAGAAAGGTGGGGGAGGGGTACGGGAAAATCCAGAGGCGTAACGGCAGGGATAGCAGGGTTTATCCAAGAGCCTCTGAGAGGCCCATAGTCAGGAGGGCTTTGCCTCCCTGGTGGGTTTGCGGGAACGCCTAGAAAACTTTCTAGGCGGTCCCCCCCAATCTTTACGTCCCTGCTGTCCTGGTCGGCCTCCGCGGGCTTGTCTTCCCCTGCCTCGAAATGGCTGTTGGGGAAGGCTCTTCCCCTTTTTGTCTGATAGACCCTCCATAATGGTGTCTAGCTCAGATCCGAATAGACAATTCGGTTCAAAGGGGAGCCCACAGAGGTTGTATTTGGACGCGTTATCCGCGTTCCACGGTTTGAGCCACAGAGGTCTCCTGGCGGCAGACACTAAAGCCATAGTCTTGGCCGCCAATTTTAATTGGAGTTGAGCTGTGTCACAGAGAAAATCCATGGCCAGGTTGACGGACTTAAAGGCAGCGAGGATATCATCCCGAGAGACACTCTGGTCAACATCCGTCTGGATCTGGTTCAGCTTGGTTCTGAGGAAGGAGGAGACCTCTGTGGCGGCAATAGAAGTCGAGGCCGAGGCTGCGGCCGCCGAGTAACCTCTTCTGAGGGTGCACTCTGCCCTCCTATCTAGGGGGTCCTGCAGGCTAGACCCATCATCTGCAGGGACCAGAGTGCGCCTGGACAACTTGGCAATCGCCATGTCCACCTTAGGAATGGAACCCCATGATTCCACTAAGGGTATAGCCATAGGAAACATTTGTTTGAACTTCCTGGTAAGGACTGGGCCTTTTTCTGGCTTTTTCCACTCCGTGCGCATCACAGAGAGAAGGGTCTCATCTGCCCTAAAGACCCGCTGGGTCCGGCAGGCGGGATCGGAAGACTCCCCTACGTCAACATCATGGTCCCCCGACCTGATGGACCTTAGAAGCTTCTGGGTCTTTTCCGGCGGAAAGAAGCCAGAAGTCGCTTCTTCCTCATCCGAGGAAGATGACCCCACAGAAAGGGGCATAGGCCTATCGGTGGGGGCGGGCACCTCCATAGGTATATGGGAGGGAACGGGTAGTCTCTCGTTAAGGAGACTTACGACCCCCTTGATGGAGTCGTCGACATAAGTCTTAGCCCACTGGTACATATCCTGCATTGAAGGCTCAGTAGCAGTGGCGGAACGACAGCTGTTACATCTGGAAAATGGGCAGCTGTCCTCAAGAGGCGTATTGCAATCATAGCAAGCCAGGTGTCTCCTCTTGGCGGCTAATTTCCGTGGCTGATCGGGCTCTGCAGGAGAGGCCATAGCTACAAGGAAACAAAAGGAGAGAAATTTTAACATCATAAAAAAATGGAAATAAAGAAAAAACCCTCCAGATTAGCACGAACCAGAGGAGAGAGCAAAGATAGCTGTTAAAGCAAAAAAGACCGGTCTGAAGGCAATGTCTCACAAATGACAGGAGACTCTGGAGCTAGCTTGTTAAAGCAGCGCAGCCAGAGACCGACTGAGGGAATCAGGGAGCTTAAATAGGATAGCTCCGCCCAGGGGAGTGGTGAAGCTCAGGGCTTTAAAACCTCCCCCTGAAACAGCTATAGAAAACAGCCTTCCCTTTGTTAAAAAGGGGAAAAGAAGGCCTCAGTGAGAGTGTCCCCCCATCACCTATTCCCCCCTGCGCATAAGAAAAACAACAGCCGAACCCCGTTCGGCAGACGCCGGGGAAACCGGAAGTGACGTCGCGGCTAGGTCCGCGTCACTTCCGGTTATGGCGGCGCCCAGGCAAGCTTCGGAGCGCTGCCGGCTATCGCAGGGGAGAAGACGGAGGGACGAGCTGTGAGCAGGTGAAACCACACTGCAATGGGGCGCAAAAAAATAAGCGCATCCCCCATAGGGGACTAAAGGAGACCTTCTCAGGTCACGCTAACGTCCCAAAACACCCTGTCTAAAATAAATAAACCAGGGAGAAGACTCGCCAGTCCACCTGTCCAAAGGACAGAAAAAAACACGGTGGGCTGGGGGATGAACCCCTCCCTTTAAGGGAGCTGGAGTTCTTTTATTGGTTTAGGTCTTTGGGCTCATTAAAAATTCCGCCGGTCCTACCAGTCCACGGGGGGCAGTTAACCCCATCTGTGCTGCTGGTAGGACGTAAGGGAAGTCGCATTTTAGTTCCACTGGTGTTAAAATATTGCAAATAGAGAGAAATAGGCAGATAATCAGGTTTATATTTTAAAAAGTCACATTTTAAAAGTAGCTTGGGACTTGATATATGAGCTGAAATAAATCACCACTTTTGATTTGTATTGTTAGTGTTCTTTTGGTGCAAATTACGCCATTATTGATAAATGCGCCCCAATGTATCTGTTTTGTCTGGAGTGTTCTTGTACATGATAGAGGTTGTATATTCACTTCAGGCGGCACTCATCCGCATCGTCTGAGCAGTAAGTGCAGGCTTTATGGTGTCATTCATGAACTAGGACCCCTTTGTTCTGCTGTTCAGTTCGGTGGTGGGTCCCAGGTGGGTGCTAAGGCAATCCCCCCAAAAACATTTATCCAGTATAAATTCCACCATCTGAATTTACCTCCTGTTGATATTTCATAAACCTATGGATGGTTCTGCTCCCGATGCCTTCTGGCTGAATCAATTCTGCATTTTCTTTGGCTCTTCTGAAGATTGTCACTTTGTATATTACATCTTGTTCAAGATTGCAGTTTACAAAGAAAAATCATGCTCGACCTTCTGCTTTTCTTCTCCATATTTCATTCTCCGTCGGAAGCACCAATAATCCTCTCTCGCTGAGCGCTCAACATCGCTCATGAGAGGCTTATAATCAGCTCTTAGCCCCGTGCGTTCTTCTAAAGAGGAACATTGGAAAGAAAAACATTCGAGGAACAGCAGGGTCATTTCAGAGAAAAACTAATCACACCAACAAAATAAGGTCTCTTGGGTCATTTTCCACCTGAGTGTTTATTTAAAATAGTCACACAATATTGTAAAGTGGAATTGTGCATAAATACATTATATCCAGTGTGCGAAGTCCCAATAATGTTCATGGAAAATATATAATCTCCTAGTCCACAGCTCTCAATTTAGTCATCCCCCAACCTCAAAGAACATGTCCTGATCTCATAGGACATGATACATCCTCATAGGAAATGACAGAACATCAGAGGACATGGCCCAATGTCATGGGATGCGTCCCAATAACATAGGATGTGCCCCAATGTCATCGGGCGTGCTCCAACCTTAAAGAACATTCCTTGACCTCATAGGACACAACTTCATAGGATATGTACCAGTCTGACAAAAAGTCATCCAACCTCATAAGACATACTACAATCTCATATACCCAAACCATATAGGACGTGCCTAGGTCTCACAGGATATGCCCAATACTCATAGAAAGTGCCCCAGACTGATGGGACATGCTCCAACTTCACAGGACATGCCCCAACCTCATAGGAACTGCCCCCATCCTCATAGAAAATGTTCAGTTTCATAGAACATGTCCCATGCTCCAACCTCATAGGATATGCTTTGATCTTACAAGACATGCCCCAATCTCATAGGACATGCCCCAATCTCATAGGACATTCCCCCGAACTTATAGGACAAGCCCCAACCTCATAGGATGTGCCCTAACCATATAGGACCTACTCCAATCCAAAAGGACATGCCACAATTTCTTAGAACAGTGTTTCTAAACCTGCAGTATGCGTACCCCAAAGGGTAGGTGCTGTGGGATGCGAGGGTACACAGGACTGGCTTACCATCCAGCAGCATGTCATTGCTGGGTGCCAGGGCACACGGCATTAAACTGCATCATCATCTTCAGGACAGCGATACAGTATAATACATACGGCAGCACCACAGATCAAAGATGGGAGTGAGGTAAGTATATGATTTTGTTATTTTTCGTTGGAGAAGCATACTGTTGGGCCAATGTTATTATTAATGCTGGGCTTTACTATTTTTTGGTACACTATAAGAGGGTATATATATAGTACCAGTGGAGGGACTATGGGTTGCATTTTTAGCACTGGGGCATGCTATGGAATTTGTATTACTACTGGGGCCACTATGATGGGCTCTAATTAGAGTTGAGCGGACACCTGGATGTTCGGGTTCGATGGGTTCAGCCGAACTTCACAAAAAAGTTCAAGTTCGGGACCCGAACTTGACCCAAACTTGAACGCCATTGAAGTCAATGGGGACCCAAACTTTTGAGCACTAAAATGGCTGTAAAAATGTCATGGAAAGGGCTAGAGGACTGCAAATGTCATCAACATGTGGTTAAGAGCACGACAAGTGCTCTGCAACCAAATGTGGATAGGGAAATGACTTTAAATAACATAAAATATGTAAAAATCTAAAATAATAATCTTGATCTAGGAGGAGGAGGTCCATATGGAGTAGGAGATTGAGGAGGCGGTGGATGTGGCGGTGTAGGTGGAAGCGGCGGTGGAGGAGGTAGGCCATGTGATTTATGAGGTGGAGTTCCATATGGAGTAGGAGTTTGAGGAGGCGGTGGACGTAGCGGTGTCGCGGTGTAGGTGGAAGCGGCGGTGGAGGAGGACGAGGTAGCCAACACTGGTTTTTGGTTTACATTTCATACACTCCAAAAGAGTGTGAAATATCCAAAATACAAACATGAGCAATTGCGCTGCAGTATAACAATGGCTGGTTAGTGCCGGTATACATGTTTATTCTGCACAAGGTACGGACAAGTCCTGAGGGATCCAGGCCTGGTTCATTTTAATGAACGTGAGCTTGTCCACGTTGGCTGTGGACAGGCGGCTGTGCTTGTCTGTGATAACGCCTCCTGCCATGCTAAACACACGTTCAGATAATACACCGGCTGCAGGGCAGGCCAGCACCTCCAAGGAGTAAAGGGCAAGCTCAGGCCATGTGCCCAATTTGGAGACCCAGAAGTTGAATGGGGCAGACCCGTCAGTCAGTACGTGTAGGCGTGTGCACACATACTGCTCCACCATGTTGGTGAAATGCTGCCTCCTGCTAATACGTTCCGTATCAGCTGGTGGTGCTGGTTGTTGTGGCGTGCTGACAAAGCTTTCCACATTTCAGCCATGCTAACCCTGCATTCTGAGGTGCTGGCGGTGCCCCAGCTGCGTTGGCGACCTCTTCCTCGTCCTCTGCCTTCGCCTTGTGCTTCCACTGTGTCCCCGCTGCCAGGTGAGAATGCCACCAGCAGCTCGTCTACCAGCGTGCACTTATACTCGTGCATCTTATGCTCCAGTGAGGGAATTAAGGACGGTACGTTGTCCTTGTAACGGGGATCCAGCAGCGTGGCCACCCAGTAATCAGCACAAGTTAGAATGTGGGCAACTCGGCGGTCGTAGCAGAGACACTGTAGCATGTAATCGCTCATGTGTGCCAGGCTGCCCAGAGGCAATGAAAAGCTGTCCTCTGTGGAAGGTGTATCATCTGTGTCCTCTGTATCCCTCCAGCCACGCTCCAGTGATGGCCATGAGATGGTCTGGGTGCCACCCTGCTGTGAACATGGTTCCTCATCCTCCATCTCCTCCTCCTTATCCTCCACCTCCTCATCCTCCAGAACTGTGCCCTGGCTGGACAATTGTGTACCTTGGGTTTGTGGGGGCAGAAACCCACCATCGGAGCCACTTTGGAATGACTGGCCGGAAACCCTACAAAATGATCCCTCTTCCTCCTCCTCCTCCTCCTCCTCCTCCTCCTGTGCCACATCCTCTTCCATCATCTCCAGGAGCGTTTTTTCAAGGAGACATAGAAGTGGTATAGTTACGCTGAGAACGGCGTTATCAGCACTGGCCATGTTGGTGGAGTACTCGAAACAGTGCAACAAGGAACACAGGTCTCGCATGGAGGCCCGCTCGTTAGTGGTGAAGTGGTGCTGTTCCGCTGAGCGACTGACCCGTGCGTGCTGCAGCTGAAACTCCACTGTCGCCTGCTGCTGCTCGCACAGTCTGTCCAGCATGTGCAAGGTGGAGTTCCACCTGGTGGAAGGTGGACATGAGGCGGTGAGCAGGAAGGCCGAAGTTACGCTGCAGCGCTGACAGGCGAGCAGCAGCAGGATGAGAACGCCGAAAGCGCGAACAGACGGCCCGCACTTTCTGCAGCAGCTCTGACATATCGGGGTAATTTTTCAGGAACCTCTGCACCATCAAATTCAGCACATGCGCCAGGCAAGGGATGTGCGTCAAACCGGTTAGTCCCAGAGCTGCTACGAGATTTCGCACATTATCGCACACCACCAGGCCGGGCTTGAGGCTCACCGGCACCAACTACTCATCGATCTGTTGTTCCATGCCCGTCCACAGCTCCTGCGCGGTGTGGGGCCTGTCCCCCAAACAGATGAGTTTTAAAACTGCCTGCTGTCGTTTACCCCTGGCTGTGCTGAAGTTGGTAGTGAAGGTGTTACGCTGACCGGAGGAGGAGCTGGTAGAGGATGAGGAAGCGGAGTAGGAGGAGGAAGAAACAGGAGGCAAACTGAAGCGCCCTGCAATCCTTGGTGGTGGAAGGACATGCGCCCAACTGCTATCCGCCTCAGGCCCAGCCGCCACTTCATTTACCTAGTGTGCTGTTATGGAGATATAACGTCCCTGACCGTGCTTACTGGTCCACGTATCCGTAGTGAGGTGCATCCTGCCACAGATGGCGTTGCGCAGTGCACACCTGATTTTGTCCCCAACTTGGTTGTGCAGGGAATGGATGGCTTGCCTGGAAAAGTAGTGGTGGCTGGGCACGACGTACTGTGGGACAGTCACCGCCATAAGGCCTTTAAAACTCTCCGTCTCCACTAGACAGAATGACAGCATTTCAAAGGCCAGTAATTTTGAAATGCTGGCATTCAGGGCTAGGGATCGCGGGTGGGTAGGGGGGTACTTCCTCTTCCTCTCCAGCGTTTGGGAGATGGAGAGCTAAACGCTTCTGTGGGAAATTGTGGAGATGCTTGTGGACCCAGGTGGTGGTGTTGCTGGAAGATCCTCTGTTTGCGGGGTGGATGAAGAGGCCGAGACTGCAGCAGAAGAGGAAGCAGGAGGAGCCAGAGACCTTTCTTGGTTTTTGAGGTGTCTACTCCACTGCAGTTCATGCTTTGCATGCAGGTGCCTGGTCATGCAGGTTGTGCTCAGGTTGAGAACGTTTATGCCTCGCTTCAGGCTCTGATGGCACAGCGTGCAAACCACTCGTGTCTTGTCGTCAGCACATTGTCTGAAGAACTGCCACGCCAGGGAACTCCTTGGAGCTGGCTTTGGTGTGCTCAGTCCCTTGCTGCGGTGGGCAGTAGGAGGTGTACTGTCTAGAGGACGGCCGCTCCGCTTTTGCACCCTGCTCCCTCTTCTGCTGTGCTGGTGCCTCTGTGCGACCACCGCCTCTTCCTCCGAACTACATCGGTCACTCGCATGACCTTGATTCCATGTGGGGTCGAGGACCTCATAGTCCTCCACATCATCTTCCACCCAGTCTTCACCCCTGCCTTCCATGTCGGTCTGCACACTTTCAAAAGCCCCAGCAGTTGGCACCTGTGTTTCGTCATCATCCGAGATGTGCTGCGATGGTCCTCCCATGTACTCATCCTGAAACATAAGTGGTTGGGCATCAGTGCACTCAATCTCTTCCACTTCTGGGGCAGGGATAGGTGGATGGCCCTGGGAAACCCTGCTAACAGAGTCATCAAAAAGCAGAGGAGACTGCTGCATGACTTGGGGCTCAGACTGCTTGGCTGATTTAGTAGAAATAAAGCAATGGATCCAGCATCGAAGTTCGAAAATATTGTGGGTTCCTTTATTCAGTAGAGTACAAATCCATACAGTGACAGAATCACCTCAGTGTTGCAAATGAACGTCTACGAGTTTCGAACATACATGTTCGTGGTCGTGACCGATCAGATATCCAACTGGCCAGCTGCTCCCTCTCCTCCCACCTCCAGGTGAGAGCTGGAAGGAGTTGATTGCAGCACGCCCAAGACACAGCCAATAGGAACAATAGGAAATTAATATTAGTGCAAGTTTATCATATTTAAAACCAAGTGCGTGCACATAAGATATATACTATTCAGACTCCTATATCAGAAATAGCAAAATGTGCCAGTCTCCGAAACATTTAGTGATGGACGAGACATTAATTTAAAAAAAAACACAAAAATTATGCGAATTCCTGAAAAAAACGCATGGTCTGAATAGTGATTCACAATGTTAAAAACAGAGAAATGCAAGTCAAGCATGGCGAAAGTATCCACATAACTGCTGGTCTGGATGAAACAACACAATGGGAAAAGAATATATAATAGACATATATATATAAAAAGATATAAAGAGGCACACCAGGAATGGACCCAATCCTAATAGAGATACTTGAGTTCCTTTCTTAAGTTCAAGCAATTCGGATGTCTTGTTTTTAATCGTAAAATCCAAAAGGCTTCCCTTTGAATTAATCGGCCCCCTCGAATAGAGGGAACAACTCGCTCGATTCCCAAGGCAGAAAAAGTTTGTAGGCTCCTACTATGCATCGAAACAAAATGTCTAGCAGCATTCGAAATATTCACATAAGAAGAATTTGTGACATAATTCAAATGTTCGAGGATTCAATTTTTCAACTTTCTTATGGTACTTCCCACATAAAGGAGGTCACACTGAGTACATCTGATAATATAAATTACCCCAGTGGTGTTACAATTTATATAGGATTTAATAGAGAAAGTTGAAATAAGTTTCTGAGTCCTCGATGATTTTGGTGGGCGCAACACAGCCGCAAGTTTTGCAAGTTTTTCGAGGCTGTTTTGAATAGTGAGGGAGACAGGGATGAAGCCAGCGTGGAAGACCGTCTGGCTGCCACCCTATAGCCATCCTGCAGTAAACCATGTAAAATATCATCGATTCGTCATATAGAATCGATATACAGTCGTGGCCAAAAGTTTTGAGTATTACATAAAAATTGGAAATTGGAAATGTTGCGGCTTAAGTTTTTATAATAGCAGTTTGCATATACACAAGAATGTTATGAAGAGTGATCAGATGAATTGCATAGTCCTTCTTTGCCATGAAAATTAAATTAATCCCCAAAAAAACCTTTCCACTGCATTTCATTGCTGTCATTAAAGGACCTGCTGAGATCATTTCAGTAATCGTCTTGTTAACTCAGGTGAGAATGTTGACGATTACAAGGCTGGAGATCATTATATCAGGCTGATTGGGTTAAAATGGCAGACTTGACCTGTTAAAAGGAGGGTGATGCTTGAAATCATTGTTCTTCCATTGTTAACCATGGTGACCTGCAAAGAAACATGTGCAGCCATCATTGCGTTGCATAAAAATGGCTTCACAGGCAAGGATATTGTGGCTACTAAGATTGCACCTCAATCAACAATTTATAGGATCATCAAAAACTTCAAGGAAAGAGGTTCAATTCTTGTTAGGAAGGGTTCAGGGCGTCCAAGAAAGTCCAGCAAGCGTCAGGATCGTCTCCTAAAGAGGATTCAGCTGCGGGATCGGAGTGCCACCAGTGCAGAGCTTGCTCAGGAATGGCAGCAGGCAGGTGTGAGCGCGTCTGCACGCACAGTGAGGCGAAGACTTTTGGAAGATGGCCTGGTGTCAAGAAGGGAAGCAAAGAAGCCACTTCTCTCCAAAAAAAACATCAGGGACAGATTGATCTTCTGCAGAAAATATGGTGAATGGACTGCTGAGGACTGGGGCAAAGTCATATTCTCCGATGAAGCCTCTTTCCGATTGTTTGGGGCATCAGGAAAAAGACTTGTCCGGAGAAGAAAAGGTGAGCGCTACCATCAGTCCTGTGTCATGCCAACAGTAAAGCATCCTGAGACCATTCATGTGTGGGGTTGCTTCTCATCCAAGGGAGTGGGCTCACTCACAATTTTGCCCAAAAACACAGCCATGAATAAAGAATGGCACCAAAACACCCTCCAACAGCAACTTCTTCCAACAATCCAACAACAGTTTGGTGAAGAACAATGCATTTTCCAGCACGATGGAGCCCGTGCCATAAGGCAAAAGTGATAACTAAGTGGCTCAGGGACCAAAACGTTGACATTTTGGGTCCATGGCCTGGAAACTTCCCAGATCTTAATCCCATTGAGAACTTGTGGTCAATTCTCAAGAGGCGGGTGGACAAGCAAAAACCCACTAATTCTGACAAACTCCAAGAAGTGATTATGAAAGAATGGGTTGCTATCAGTCAGGAATTGGCCCAGAAGTTGATTGAGAGCATGCCCAGTCGAATTGCAGAGGTCCTGAAAAAGAAGGGCCAACACTGCAAATACTGACTCTTTACATAAATGTCATGTAATTGTCGATAAAAGCCTTTGAAACGTATGAAGTGCGTGTAATTATATTTCACTACATCACAGAAACAACTGAAACAAAGATCTAAAAGCAGTTTAGCAGCAAACTTTGTGAAAACTAATATTTGTCTCATTCTCAAAACTTTTGGCCACGACTGTACATTCCGATACTACCCGTTTGACCTGCTGAAATTGATTACTGTAGGTAAGAACCAGAGTAGGTGGATTAATGCTATTTTGCTCCTGCTCTGTTTCCTTTCTTCCCTGCTCTGTCATTTCCCCCAAAGAGTAATGTCCTACGACTTTTTGTCTGTGCTATTTTTTCAGCTCTCTTGATCATCCAAATGGGATAACCTTTTGCTAATAATCTGGAAGCAATGAGTCGCATTCCAGCGTAAAGCTTGTATCATCACTGCAGTATCTTCTAGCACGCAACATCTCTCCTACTGGAATAGACTTTATAGTATGTCAGGGATGGTGGCTATTGGCTCTCAGAATCGCATTCCCAGAGAATGGTTTTCGATAAGTAGTTGTATGTATATTCGAACAGGGAATGCCCGTGAGAGCCAAATCAAGAAAATTGCTTGGCTGATTTGCAAGGGGGTGAGGTGAAAGACTGATGGACATCGGCTGCAGGTGCCAACTGTGGTCTTTCAGCAGGAGACTGGGTGGGAGACAATGTGAAGGAACTGGATCCACTGTCAGTAACCCAATCTACTATCGCCTGTACTTGTTCTGGCCTCACCATTTGTAGAGCCGCATTAGGCCCGACCAAATACCGCTGCAGGTTCTGTCGCCTACTCGCACCTGAGGAAGGGGTTTCACTTGTGCGTGTAGCTGGCACAGATCAACCACGTCCTCTCCCTGCAACAGGAGCTCCACCAGCAGCACCACGACCGGGGCCACATCCCTTATTTGACGCTCTCCTCATATTTCTCAAATTTAGGATCTTGCCCTAAATGGGTGTTTTATTAATAGCAGAATAGAACCACAGTGTGTAAAGGGTGTATTTCACAATGACAGATGCAGCAAAGGCTGCAAAATTTTGTTTTTTGTCCAAAATGGGTGTTTATTTAAATAACAGAATATGACAGCAGTATATAACGCTTGAATTTCACACAAGCAGATGCAGCAAGGGCTGTAAAATTTTGTATTTTGCACAAAAAGGGTGTTTTTTAAAACCCAGAAAATTATAGCTGTATTTCTAGCTTAAATTGCACACTGGCTAATGCGGCAGAGGCTCAAAATGAAGGTTATTGCCAAAAATGGGTGTTTTTTCACAGCCAGAAAATAATTGAAGTATTTCAAACTTCTTTTTAACAATAACAGATGCAGCAAGTGCTGCAATATTAAGTATTTTGCCAAAAAAGGGTGTTTTTTTACTAACAGAATATGAAAGCTGTATATAACGCTTGAATTTCACACGTCCAGATGTAGCAAGGGCTGTAAAATTGTGTATTTTGCCCAAAAAGGGTGTTTTAAAAACCCAGAAAATTATGGCTGCATTTCTAGCTTAAATTGCACACTGACTAATCCTGCAAATGCACCAGATGTTGGATATTGCCAAAAATGTGTGTTTTTTTAAAACCAGATTATTATTGCAGTATTTCAAGCTTGGATTTCAATGTCACAAAAGCACATATGCTGTGCTGGTGCACTGAGCTTGCATAAAATGGCCGCTGCCGCTGCTCACCTAACTAACAGACGGATAAAAGTTCTTTTTCTCTGTCACTGGGCTCATGGCAGGGTAAAAAGATTGTCCCCTGCACCCACAAAACCAAATCGCTGTGGATCGCTGAGTTCAATTGGAGTTATGATAACAGATTCTGTCCCATTCTCTCTCTCACAGCAGCTGCAGCCTCTCCTTACACCAGGCATGTCCAAAGTGTGGCCCTCCAGCTGTTGCAAAACTACAACTCCCAGCATGCCCTAATAGCTGTAAGCTATCCAGGCATGCTGGGAGTTGTAGTTTTGCAACAGCTGGAGGGCCGCACTTTGGACATGCCTGCCCTACACTAAGCACGGCAGAGTGACGGGCGGCACTACGTGACTGCAGCTTAAATAGAGGCTGGGTCACATGGTGCTCTGGCCAATCACAGCCATGCCAATAGTAGGCATGGCTGTGATGGCTTCTAAGGGCACAGAGTTAAACGCTTGTTGATTGGCTGCTCTGCAGCCTTTCAAAAAGCACCAAGAAATCACCAAACACCGAACCCGAACCCACACTTTTACTGAAATGTTTGGGTTCGGGTCCGGGGTCCAAAAATCCTAAAGTTCGGTATGAACCCGAACTTTACAGTTCGGGTTCACTCAATCCTAGCTCTAATACCTCTGAGGCCACAATAGGGGTCATTATTACCAGGGGTCACTATGGTGGGCTTTACATTGAAGGGCCACTATAAGGGGTCATTATTACTGGGGGTCACTATGGTGGGCTTTACGTTGTAGGGCCACTATAAGGGGTCATTATTACTGGGGGTCACTATGGTGGGCTTTACTGCTTCTAGGGCCACTATAGGGGGTCATTATTATTGGGGGTCACTATGGTGGGCTTTACAGCTTCTAGGGCCACTATAGGGGGTCATTATTATTGAGGGTCACTATGGTGGACTTTACTACTTCTGGGGGCATTAGTAGCACTGTGGGCACCAAAGGATGCATTTTTGCCATTGGGGCATGCTATGGAGACTTCATTACTACTGGGGGCATTTTGGTAGCCTTTATTACTTCAAGTGCACTGTAGGAGGGCATTAGTGCTACTGGGTCACAGTATGGGGACCTTATTACTACTGGGAGAACAATAGTGGGCTTTATTTTGTGGGCACTATAGGGGACCATTAGTACTACTGGGGTTACTATAGGGGGGTCATTAGTATTACTGGGGGCACTATTTGGAGATCATTGATATTACTGGGGGCAACATACGGGTCATTATCATTACAGGCAGTGCTATAAGGGGGCATATTTTCTACTGGGACACATTATAGGGGCTTTATTACTACCGGGACACTATAGGTAGGCATTATTACTTGTAGGGGCATTATGGTGGGCTCTACTACTACTACTGGGGCACTGTAGTGAGAATTATTACTACTGGGGGCATTGTGGTGGGCTTTATTACTGTTGAGGGACTATGGGGAACAATATTACAAGCATGGGCACTACGGACCTTGACCATGGCATCAGACAGAGAAAATGTCCATGATTGGAGTTATCTCTGATCATGGACACTGCCGGCAGATGTCTGCAGTATAACACAGTAGCCACCAGCCGGCTATGGCGCCTGATCAGGGGCCATGTTTAAAGACCAGACTCCCGCTGCATATGTATAGTAGATATCACCAAGGAGTTAAACAGTATAACAACACAGTATGAAGGTAGCTCCCTCTAGTGGTGACTTCAGGCAGCTCACAAGTTCTCTTTTAGTTCTAGATCAGAAAAGAAGAGCTAAGACCTCTATAACGAAATATTATTAAAAAGGAATCAACACAGGAATTTAGACATTAAAGAGGTTCTCATCTGAGACATTGGTGGCATATCTGTAGGATGTACCACCAATGTCAGATAAGTGCAGGTCCCACCTCTGTGACCCGCACCTATCTTCAGAACAGGATCCCCGAAGTGGAGCAGTACAATCTCCATTCATTTCTATGGGACTTCCAAAAATAGCCGAGTGCGCTCGCTCAGCTATTTTCGGAACTCCCAAAGAAATGAACAGAGAGCATACCACGCATTCACAATGTGCTCCCCTTCACTATCGGCAGCCCATTCTGGAGATAGGTGCGTAGTCCCAGACGTGGGACCTGCACCTATCTGACATTGGTGGCATATCCTAGCGATATGCCACCAATGTCTCAGGTGAGACAACCCAATTGGCACAGCAAAATGATATAAGATGTAGAGTCACTTGAAGTCATGCATCTGACAAAATTAGGCAGAATATTGCACTGTACTTCTTACCAGACCTCACACCTTCTGCAGTCTTCTCTTCTCCTTGCCCTTCCCTTGATGTCCTCCTTTCACTCATATAGCACTGTTCGCTGTATTCTTTGGTAATGTTTCCTTCAACAGGCACCCAGCTATAGACAGAGTAAGCCTGGTTTAATAGGGTTGATCCTGCGGGTAGGTCCTGCTCTTTAAGAAGAGAATGCCTCCCTTTTAAGAGTTCCGAGCAGAACTGCCATTTTGAAGCTGCACTAGGTTCTGTCATGAAGGGCAGAGCAGAGGAGGAGGTGGAATGGGCCCATGTGAACAGGTACGTGGTTAGCACTTCAGGTCCCACAGGAGAAGGCCCCTTGATATGAGCCCCAGACAGTGACACCTTGGATCAGTTCAGGCACAAGCCTGTGGGGCAGGCATGGATCCTCCTGCTGGGGGTGCCTGCCAGTGAAAATCCTGCTGCAGCGGCTGCTGAAGCTAGAAAGTCAAGAGCAGCCTGATACATAGGAGAAGAAAAGGACTGCAGAGGTCCATCATTGGGTTGTCTCACCTCATCATGTCCCATTTATTATGTGTATATAACGTTATTTTAAGTCACTTACTAATTAATGTATATCAGTTTCCAATATTGCTTGTGGTACCCATCACCTTCTATTTTCCATGCTTTTATACCCTGCTCGTCTCTGAAGGTTACAACCACCTCTGCAATGTGGCAGCAATGGCCGTGCTTGCGCACTACAAGTAATACGGTCAGCCTTTCTGGTGGCCGGGAATCACAGGGGCAAGTGCACATCATATGGACCGGCACATGCTCATTATCTCCTGTCCCTGGCCACCTCGTATTTCTCCTTGCCTTAGCTCCTGCACCCTGCCTCGTTCTCCTTCACAACAGCTCCAGCGCATGTGCTACAGCAGGCATGTCCAAACTGCGGCCCTCCAGCTGTTGCAAAACTACAACTCCCAGCATGCCCTAACAGCTGTAAGCTACCCAGGCATGCTGGGAGTTGTAGTTTTGCAGCAGCTGGAGGGCCGCAGTTTGGACATGCCTGTGCTACAGCCTTGGAGCTGTTCTATAGAGCTATGCCACTGGAGAATAAAGTATTACAGCTTCGGAGCTTGCATAAAATAGCCCGGGACCTGTAGTACAGATGCTTGCTTTTATCTTGTGAAAGCGTTAGGGCAAAAGGTCTGCTGTGCCGAGGCTGGTACAGTAATGAACTTGCAGCTCTTGGGACCACGGGAGCGTGCACGCCTGTGCAATCAGTCAGGGGAAAAGGAGCCGCCCCTCCATCTCCGAAACAGCGCCAATGGACCAGCTGAGAGTCGAACAAAGAGGGAACCTTTAAGAAGAGCCATAAAGCAAGAGTCAAAGGACAATCTTGTGCCATGGTGGACTAGACAAGGCTACAGACCACAAAAATACCGCCCCAGCAGAACCAAATACCACAGTGCAGCACAAAATACCCCCCCCCCCCCCACTGCGGTATCAGTCAGAGAACGGCAATAAGGTTGGCTTGAGGAGGGCACCTGTGGCTGCCAGCCAGATGCAAAAGGACCTGATGCTCCTAGCATTATTAATGCTTACAGGATCAGATGTACCCAGCTGGCAGCTGGGAAGAGTGGTCAGGCAGCCCCCTGGGCATAGGTCCGCCGCGGAATTTCCCTGTAGGGTCTATGACCAGTCCACTTCTGCTGACAGGTCATGATGCAGGCACAAAATCTTACGGGACTAATTTCGGGTAAAATTTTGTAAACCTCTGCAGCTCTGTGGCATGCAGCATTGTTTATCATCACTGGTGGAGTTAAAGGGGTATCGTCATCTTGGACATTGGGGGGCATATCACTAGGATATGTCTGATACTTAGAACGGAGCCGGAGGGCGTGGCTCGCATGCGTGGCTGCCCTCCATTCATTTCTATGGAAGTGCCGAAGAGTCCCATTGAAATGAACAGGAAGCGCACTGCGCAAGCGTGGTCACCAGTCCATTCACTTCTATGGGTCTTACTTGGCTATTTTCAGCAGTCCCATAGAAAGGAATGGAGGGCGGCCACGCATGCGAGGTGCGCCCTCCCCTGCTTTGCGGACTATTCTCACTATACGTGCGGGTCCCAGGACCTGCACCTATGAGACATTGGAAGCATATCCTAGTTATATGCTGCCAATGTCCAAGATGAGGCTTCCCCTTTAAAAACCCATAATGTGCAGAACAACTTCTATGAGAGGGACCAAAGTATGCAGCATGACCCTAGCATAGAGTCTCCCTTTAAGGACCGTAGACCCTGCACCTTGCAAGGTATTACAGGCTGCATTTCAATGTGTTGAGAGATAAGACATTACAAGAACAAGCAATAGAAAAACCACTTGATCGTTATAAGATAGAAAAATTGTATAAAATTCCTTTGAGGTTCCGTCTCTTGAATATTCACCATGTGATTCATGATATAAGTGGAGATTCTGCAGATCGAACACGACCAGTGTCCTCATCAAACATCGTCAAAGTGATAAAATGGCAGCAGCTAAAATAACCCGACCGGGAATCATAGATTTCTACATCTATTTGTTGCTGACAGGATGATTACCCGGCAAGAAAACATGGCTATTAATTTGAGGTTTGGAGAGCGAGAATATATCACATTCTTTACATTAGAATTCATTTTTATCCTTGAAGCCTGAGAAGACCTATAGAAGGAAACAAGTCCAGCACTGCAACACACAGGAAAAAGTAGGCAGTCTACTTAATCTGCCCCAAAAATAAAATGGATATGAAATTCAGGAATAGGGATACTGACATGTTTGGAGCACCATTTCTTAGAAGCATTCATTCTGCAAAATCCCTATAATGCTAGAAAGGCATGAATAAATCATAAACTGGTTGTTACTATTCCCTCCATTAATAGGAATGTCACAGGGTAAAGAGGTAAAATGTGAAGAGAAATCAACTTATAATAAAGAGATTGGAAACAATTAATAATACTGCCTCCCATGTACCAGAATATAACTACTATAATACTGCTCCTATGTACAAGAATATAACTACTATAATACTGCCTCCCATGTACCAGAATATAACTACTATAATACTGCTCCTATGTACAAGAATATAACTACTATAATACTGCTCCTATGTACAAGATATAACTACTATAATACTGCTCCTATGTACCAGAATATAACTACTATAATACTGCCTACTATGTACAAGAATATAACTACTATCATACTGCTCCTATGTACAAGAATATAACTACTATAATACTGCTCCTATGTACAAGAATATAACTACTATAATACTGCTCCTATGTACAAGAATATAACTACTATAATACTGCTCCTATGTACCAGAATATAACTACTATAATACTGCCCCCATGTACAAGAATATAACTACTATAATACTGCTCCTATGTACAAGAATATAACTACTATAATACTGCCTCCTATGTACAAGAATATAACTACTATAATACTGCTCCTATGTACAAGAATATAACTACTATAATACTGCCCCCATGTACAAGAATATAACTACTATAATACTGCTCCTATGTACAAGATATAACTACTATAATACTGCTCCTATGTACCAGAATATAACTACTATAATACTGCCTACTATGTACAAGAATATAACTACTATCATACTGCTCCTATGTACAAGAATATAACTACTATAATACTGCTCCTATGTACAAGAATATAACTACTATAATACTGCTCCTATGTACAAGAATATAACTACTATAATACTGCTCCTATGTACCAGAATATAACTACTATAATACTGCCTCCTATGTACAAGAATATAACTACTATAATACTGCTCCTATGTACAAGAATATAACTACTATAATACTGCTCCTATGTACAAGAATATAACTACTATAATACTGCCCCCATGTACAAGAATATAACTACTATAATACTGCTCCTATGTACAAGAATATAACTACTATAATACTGCCTCCTATGTACAAGAATATAACTACTATAATACTGCTCCTGAGTACAAGAATATAACTACTATAATACTGCTCCTATGTACAAGAATATAACTACTATAATACTGTCTCCTATGTACAAGAATATAGCTACTATAATACTGCTCCTATGTACAAGAATATAACTACTATAATACTGCTCCTATGTACAAGAATATAACTACTATAATACTGCTCTTATGTACAAGAATATAACTACTATAATACTGTCTCTATGTACAAGAATATAACTACTATAATACTGCTCCTATGTACAAGAATATAACTACTATAATACTGCTCCTATGTACAAGAATATAACTGCTATAATACTGCTCCTATGTACAAGAATATAACTACTATAATACTGCTCCTGAGTACAAGAATATAACTACTATAATACTGCTCCTATGTACAAGAATATAACTACTATAATACTGCTCCTATGTACAAGAATATAACTACTATAATACTGCCTCCTATGTACAAGAATATAACTACTATAATACTGCTCCTATATACAAGTATATAACTACTATAATACTGCTCCTATGTACAAGAATATAACTACTATAATACTGCTCCTATGTACAAGAATATAACTACTATAATACTGCTCCTATGTACAGGAATATAACTACTATAATACTGCTCCTATGTACAAGAATATAACTACTATAATACTGCCTCCTATGTACAAGACTATAACTACTATAACACTGCTCCTATGTACAAGAATATAACTACTATAATACTGCTCCTATGTACAAGAATATAACTACTATAATACTGCTCCTATGTACAAGAATATAACTACTATAATACTGCTCCTATGTACAAGAATATAACTACTATAATACTGCTCCTATGTACAAGAATATAACTACTATAATACTGCTCCTATGTACAAGAATATAACTACTATAATACTGCTCCTATGTACAAGAATATAACTACTATAATACTGCTCCTATGTACAAGAATATAACTACTATAATACTGCTTCTATATACAAGAATATAACTACTATAATACTGCTCCTATGTACAAGAATATAACTACTATAATACTGCTCCTATGTACAAGAATATAACTACTATAATACTGCTCCTATGTACAAGAATATAACTACTATAATACTGCTCCTATGTACAAGAATATAACTACTATAATACTGCTCCTATGTACAAGAATATAACGACTATAATACTGCTCCTGTGTACAAGAATATAACTACTATAATACTGCTCCTATGTACAAGAATATAATGACTATAATACTGCTCCTATGTACAAGAATATAACTACTATAATACTGCTCCTATGTACAAGAATATAACTACTATGTGTATGCACATGTTATTGTATTTCCTTTGTTGTGTGGCAATTGCCTCAGATCTGATTTGCTTTCTGATTAAGCATCTTTCCAGCTGTGCCTAGTACATAAGTTTTTTACATTGTCATACGACTATATGCTTATCCACCAATAAAAATAAATTTGGTTAAGAATATAACTACTATAATACTGCTCCGATATACAAGAATATAATTACTATAATACTGCTCCTATGTACAAGAATATAACTACTATGCCTTAACGACTAACCCTATATTGACGGACAGGGTTCTTCCTTTGCAATACCTGTACATGTTGTTTGTGATTGTGTGCGGGGATGTGCCTATCCTCTGTATGTTTAATATTTTGGACTAGCCTTTTTTTTTTTACAATTGTGTATGTGAAGTCAATTTTGTACCATTATTGATTGACCTTGCTCAATAAAAAGATAATTGACAAAGAATATAACTACTGTAATACTGCTCCTATGTACAAGAATATAACTACTATAATACTGCTCCTATGTACAAGAATATAACTACTATAATACTGCCTCCTATGTACAAGAATATAACTACTGTAATACTGCCTCCTATGTACAGGAATATAACTACTATAATACTGCCTCCTATGTACAGGAATATAACTACTACAATACTGCCTCCTATGTACAAGAGTATAATTACTATAATACTGCTCCTATGTACAAGAATATAACTACTATAATACTGCCTCCTATGTACAAGAATATAACTACTATAATACTGCTCCTCTGTACAAGAATATTACTACTATAATACTGTTTCTATGTACAAGAATATCACTACTATAATACTGCCTCCTATGTACAAGAATATAACTACTATAATACTGCTCCTATGTACAGGAATATAACAACTATAATACTGCTCCTATGTACAAGAATAGAACTACTATAATACTGCTCCTATGTGCAAGAATATAACTACTATAATACTGCTCCTATGTACAAGAATATAACTACTATAATACTGCCTCCTATGTACAAGAATATAACTACTATAATACTGCCTCCTATGTACAAGAATATAACTACTATAATACTGCTCCTCTGTACAAGAATATTACTACTATAATACTGTTTCTATGTACAAGAATATAACTACTATAATACTGCCTCCTATGTACAAGAATATAACTACTATAATACTGCTCCTATGTACAGGAATATAACTACTATAATACTGCTCCTATGTACAAGAATACAACTACTACAGGGGGCGGAGCCTAGCCACGCTGCTGAATGGCCGCACGAGCTTGAGCTCCTCCAGCATTCCGGCTCATTTACCCTATAAAAGCATAGATTTTACCTGATTATGGGGAAACCTGGCAAAGAAAAGACAAGAGGAAGCTCAGAGTCTACCCCGCAGCGCTCCAGACAGCCTGAAATGGAGAAATTTCTCCGGAAAACGCCGAGAGTTGCCGCGCAGAAAGGCGCCAATATGGCGGCGTCTATTGCACAGGACTCTGATGCAGGAGAGCTATCCGATGCGGGCAGCGGCTCCGATACTTCAGACCGGAGGCCCAGAGATCCGCCTCTGTCGGAGCGGACCCTTCGTCGGGTCCTTGAATCGGCCCTTACCCCTCTTAAGCAGGACTTGGCGGACATCAAGGACGATATGAAGCACTTAGGCCAGAGAGTGGTCACGCTGGAGGGTACGCAGGACGCCATTTTAACCTATGAAGGTAAAGCGTCAGAAGTGCTAGCGTCCCATAAAGCCCTACTAAATGAGGCCTTCCTGAAATTGGAGGACCAGGAGAACCGGAGTCGCCGGCGCAACATACGCATACGCGGCCTACCTGAATCGATTGCAGCAGAGGCCTTACCGACTGTGGCGTGTGAGTTGTTCTCCTCCATGCTGGGGCCAGATAGAGCGGCAGGGATCGTGGTGGAACGCATACACAGGGCGCTGCGCCCTAGGCCTAAACCACAAGAGCCACCACGTGACGTGATTTGCGGCCTATTGAGCTATATTGATACCGCAGCCCTCTTAAAAAGGCAACGTGAGATGGAGGTGTTGGAGTACGAAAACGCGCAGCTACAGATGTTCCAGGATCTGGCGCCATCCACCCTGGCTAAGCGACGCCTATTCAAGCCTCTCCTAGAAGTTCTTAGGAAGACATCGACTCCGTTCCGGTGGCTTTATCCGTTTGGACTGGCTGTCTCCAGGAATGGGAAGCTGCTTACAGTACGGTCACCTGCGGACCTGGAATCAGTTTGGAGATCCCTGGATGTCCCTCCGGTGGAGATTCCCTCGTGGCTACCAGCCGACCAAGATGGCCCCTTACCTGCTCCGCCGCGGGTGTCTCCTTGGCAGACGGCCTCCGCAAGCAAGTCGGATCGCATGAGTCGCAGCAAGATGGACAGGGCCCTTACTTGAGCCCAGACCAAGGTGCCGTTGTTTATTTTTGCCTGTTAGCAAAGGCTGCCGTTAACGTGCCTTGCCTTCTGTTCATATGTGAGAGATGACTGTCTCCCGGCTTCACAGCCTAGTGTTTACATGGAAGGTTGAGGCCTTCTTTTTGGTTCGCTTTGCTTTTCACAAAGTATGATGTTTTTGGGCCTAGAGTTTTTCAACAAATCACGTTTTAATCGGGACTCTTTTCTCATGTTTTGGGACTATGCCTCTCAGTGGGCATTTTTTCTTTCCCCCCCAACTGCAGGGGAATGGCCGGATCGTTTCCGGTGCTGGAAGTATTTTATGTTTTTGGTCTCTGTTTTTGTAGTAGACCTAGAGGTGTCTCACTTGCCCCCTCGCCACTCCAACCCTGTCTTGGATGGTGATAGGTGAACACCTACCTTTCCTTTAGATGTATATTGCATCTGAGCTGGTTTTTTACCGGCCCACTATGTTGTTGGTTATTTTCCTTAATTTATTTTATTTTACATGTTTTCCCTTTCCCTCCTTTCCTCATCCTGCTCATATTTGCTATACTCTGTTAGACATTTCTATGGGTAATTTGTGCTTTCTCTGCCTAATACGGATTGTATCATGTCATCAATTGTAGTCGCCTCCCTGAATGCGCACGGGCTGAACGAGCCATGCAAAAGGTCTCACACCATATCCCTTCTTCTGAAGGATAGGGTCTCAGTGGTCTTCCTCCAGGAGACGCATTTTAGAACGAATAAAATCCCTCGGCTTCCTCCTAAGAGGTTTGCTCAGTGGTTCCATAGTACGCATGATTCCGCTAGTAGAGGAGTTAGTATAGCTATACACAAAAACCTCCCCTTTAAACATGCAGATACTTCAGCGGACCCTGAGGGCAGGTACATTTTTGTAAAGGGTGTAATTGGTGACTCGCCGGTTACATTCGCCAATCTCTATGCGCCTAATAGAGGCCAAGTACCATGGCTCGTTCAGACCCTGGCCTCCTTATCTGCTTTCACTGATGGGTTGTTGGTTCTGGGGGGCGACTTCAATGTGGCTCTAGAACCAGCTGTTGACACATCGTTGGGGAGACCGTCTGTGTCCTACAGGCTCTTGAGAAGGCTTAAATCTTCCCTACGGAAATTGAAGGTCCTTGATGTTTGGCGCACTATGAACCCTAATGGCCGTGATTATACCTTTTATTCACATGCTAAGATGTCATTCCATAGGTTAGATTATCTGTTCCTGTCTGGCTCACATATACGCAATGTCTCTGAGGCTCGGATTGGTAGCATCACGTTGTCCGACCATGCGCCTGTCATCATTAATTTCTCCCTGTCCGGATCAAAGAGAAAGGAGCGCATTTGGCGTCTGAACGACACCCTGATTTTGGATCCTTCCCACGCTCGCAAAATCAGGGCCTCGCTTGCTGAGTTTTTTGTGCTTAATGACACAACGGAGTCACCTCCTTCCCCTTCCACTTTATGGGAGACACATAAGGTAGTTATACGGGGGGAACTAATAGCGTTAGGGGCTTATGTGAAAAAGCGAAGGACACAGGCCTTGGATGCTTTACTTGCGAAAATTGCTCGCCTGGAATCCTCTCACAAGGAATCCCAGGCTAAGGCCATTCTGACGGAACTCACTGAGGCTAGGGTACATTTGAAAAATCTTTTAAATGTCACCTCTGCTAAGCTGATACTACGCTCCCGATTTAAAGCCTATGCACATGGGGATAGAGGAAACAGACTGATGTCGGCGATTGCTAAGAAGCAGTTCTCTGACTCCTTTGTTTCCTCTATTAAGGACCCCAAAGGCAAAGTACATAAATCCACCCCAGATATAGCTAAGGCCTTCTGTACTTTTTATGAGGCGCTCTACAACCTGCCCCCCCCAGAGGGCGCTGCTGCTACTGATATTGCTGAAGCCACTGATAAATTCTTGCAGAATCTAGACCTCCCCTCCATATCCTCTCTAAAGGCATCTCCGCTAACTAGGCCTGTTACCGATTCAGAGATTCATAAGGTTCTCATGTCCATACCCTCAGGCAAGAGCCCGGGCCCGGATGGGTTTTCTATTGCTTACTTTAAGTCCTTTAAAGATGTTTTAATCCCTCGTTTCAGGGACCTGTGCAACCACCTCCTCACTGGGGGCTCTTTGGCTCCCCACTCCTTGATGGCGCATATTACGATCTTGCATAAGGAGAATAAGGATCCGACATGCTGCAGCAACTACAGGCCGATCTCTTTGCTTAATTGTGATGTGAAGTGGTGGGCGAAGATCTTAGCGACTAGGCTCCAGGATGTGTTACCCGACATCGTTCATGAAGACCAGGTGGGTTTTGTCCATGGCAGACAGGGGTCTGAGAACACCATAAGGCTTCTTCATCTTGTCAACTGGGCTAAACGATCAGCTAAGCCCTTGGTGTTGGTGAGCACGGATGCGGAGAAGGCCTTCGACAGGGTCAGTTGGCACTTTATGTCCGAGGCCCTGTCGAGGTTCGGTTTACCGGACCAATTTATTAAAGCTATCTATACGTTATACTCGGCCCCCTCTGCCATGGTCAAAGTGAATGGTACACTGTCGCCGCCATTTCGCATCACTAATGGGACAAGGCAGGGGTGTCCCTTATCCCCTGCATTGTTCGTGCTGGTGATGGAGACCCTACTTTGTAAGATTCGGTTGGACCCAGAGATTGAGGGTCTGCGTATCGGTTCCTGTACTCACGTTGCTGCAGCATTCGCGGATGACCTTTTAGTCATGACATCGAACCCCAGGGAGGCCTTGCCCAGGTTGCTGAATGTATTTGAGGATTTTGGGTTCGTTTCGAATTTTAAAATTAATTATGGGAAGTCCATGGCTCTCAATATATCATGTCCACAAACGGTGATCACTGCTCTTAAACGTGCAACTCCTTTTTCTTGGGCCTCTAGAGACATTGTGTATTTGGGGACGCATATTTCAGCTAATGTGCAGGATCTCATTTCCCTTAACTTTATGCCGCTTCTGCAGAATGTTCGCTCACATTTACAGAACCTGAAACTCCCGTTTGTTTCCTGGGTGGGCCGTAAAAACTACATCAAGACCTTTATTCTCCCCAAATTTTTATACTTGCTGCAATCCCTCCCCATTTGGCTCCCGAATTCATACTTTACTGAAGTCCGCAGGGTGTTCACACGCTTCCTATGGAATGGCAAGTCGCCACGTATTGCCTACTCTGTGCTTACTAGGGATAAGAAATTAGGGGGTTTTGGGATGCCAGATGTCAAGCTTTACTACACTGCTGTGCAGCTGGGTAGATGTGTTAATATTATGTCTCGCCAGTCCAATTCCCTTTGTTCTCGTCTTGAAAATGCTCTTTTGACTGACCAGGAACTGTTAGCTATGTGGGGTATAAGGCCTGTTTCAGCTAATCATTGTTATACGTCCCCGGTCTGGAAGGGCATGCTGGTGGAGTGGTCTAAAATGATCCAATCCCGTACTTTTAGCTTCCCGAACGCTTGTATGCCGCTTAGACTTCTTCAGTGTCACCTACACCCTGCCGTGTCGCGCCCCTCCGGGATTTGGTCTAGGCTCGCTGACACTGCTCTGCGGGATGTCCTTCTCCCGGACGGTAGCTGGCACTGGGATTCAGTAATGGACCTCCCTGAGGTCAAAGCTGCACCCTTTTTCCATCTAGCGAACTTCCAGAGGGATACCAAACTGTGTGTTGGACTCCTC
The DNA here is from genome assembly GCF_014858855.1 of Bufo gargarizans. NCBI lineage: Eukaryota > Metazoa > Chordata > Amphibia > Anura > Bufonidae > Bufo > Bufo gargarizans. The sequence goes on along the minus strand of NC_058084.1, from coordinate 479,117,513 downwards.
TCTGGTAGCAGTTCCCCTTCCTGGCTGGAAAAGAAGGTTTTGACTACTAGGCCTCTTATTCGGCCGTTATCCCAGTTGTATAAAGAATTGCTCTCCTCCCTGCCCCCGGAGCTTCGTTTCATGGCGTCATGGGAACGTGAACTCTCCATAGCCTTCACGGACCCAGAGAGGGCGTTTATTCTGGCTCATTCGCACGGTTTCAGTCGCTGTGTGAGAATCCAGGAGAACTCATTTAAACTTCTCTGCAGGTGGTACAAAACACCTGAATTTTTGCATAAGCTGAACCCGGAGGTCTCCGAAAAATGTTGGAGATGCGGCACAGACACTGGATCTCTGTCGCATGTTTGGTGGTTCTGTCTTAAGATCCGGCCGTTCTGGAGCGCGATTGAGGCTCTAATCAACCAGATATGTGATACTGAGATATCACTAGATGTTAAGCTCATTCTATTATGGTGCCCCAACAAGTCCCTTACACCCACCAAGCATGACCTTCCAACGATGTTGCTCACAGCGGCTAGGTTGATCATACCCTTTTTGTGGAAGAACGATTCCCCGCCGACTGTCCTTATGTGGTCTGAGAAGGTGGACCAGATCTACCGTTTTGAGGAGCTAGCGCATTGGGAGACTAACTCTCGCTCTCGCTTCTTGAAATTGTGGTCTCCATGGAAAGTCTACAGAAACTTTACTTGATGGAGCAGATGTGTATCCCTTCCTTGTTTCCCTCCCCTCCCTCCCCTCCTGATGTCCTCTTTCCCCCCTTTTTCTCTTTTCTTTGATTTCTTTGTATGATTAATGTCAATAACAGCTGGTACTGTTTGCACTTGACATGTATGCTGGATGTATATCTTGTATCCTATTGCCATCATTGTACTGTCATGTGTGGGCTATGGCCTTGATTTTTCTTTCAATAAAAAGAAATTTGGTTAAGAATACAACTACTACAATACTGCTCCTATGTACAAGAATATAACTACTATAATACTGCTCCTATGTACAGGGATATAACTACTATAATACTGCCTCCTATGTACAAGAATAGAACTACTATAATACTGCTCCTATGTGCAAGAATATAACTACTATAATACTGCTCCTATGTACAAGAATATAACTACTATAATACTGCCTCCTATGTACAAGAATATAACTACTATAATACTGCTCCTATGTACAAGAATATAACTACTATAATACTGCTCCTATGTACAAGAATATAACTACTATAATACTGCCTCCTATGTACAAGAATATAACTACTATAATACTGCTCCTATGTACAAGAACACATGTAGTGATACACTGTATCTCTTGTATCTCTAGGTACTGTGCTCCAGGTTAATTAGTGCTCTGCTATGTTGGGGGTAGGTTCCACCTTTATCCACCCTGCAGATGTAATTTGATAGAAGAGTCCAGGGCAGCACTGGGTGAGGTATCAGCTGCGTTATGTGGAGAATATAAGTCAATAGCCGTAATGTTTCAGGATGCAGATCTTTCTCAATCAGCTTGTACAGTAAACACCACAGTATGTGTTGGACGTGATCAGCGGATATTTTAGGAATGAGTTATCTTGACCACAAGGTCATTGAGGGACAAGTTGGAAGCTCCATGTGACATCGTACATTACCCTGAGACAAACCCTTGGAGAGCAGTATTGCGCTATGTGTATGGGGTAAGATACGGGTGAGTTATGCCTCTGTAGTGATTAGGCTGAAAAAAATATTATTTATCATCTAGTTATGTCATTTTTTAGAAATGTTCTAAATCTTCAGGGAAGACCGAGGAACGGCAGACACCAGCATTTCCTTCCAAAATCAGCAAGAAATCATCATGAAATGCAGTTTCAAAACCTAAGAATGGGGACGTGTTGTAATAAAAAAATCTTTTTGTCTTTTGGGGTCAGAAAATTCACATTTAAATCTTCCCCTAGAGACTCTCTGAGCCACTGAGGTCAATCACTGGTCTTCTAGGCACCATCTGCCCCTTGGCTTCAGACCACAACCTTTCACCAGCTCCTCTCTACCCCTCCTATCAGCACTAGGGCCCAACCATCCAGCATCACAAAGCGCACGCCTACATCAGCGTCACGCTCTTCCTGGTCATTCACTGGCACTCACACATCCTTTTGCTAGCTAAGCAGTGCTGCAGTGTAAAGCGAGGTGGAAGGATTTAGGCAGGAGTGGAGACATCATCAGTAATGAGACAAGACACTTTGCCTTAGTAATGATGATAATAGCCATATAATTAATAATACTAATAACACATGCTTTCAATTTTGAGTTGGCAGCGGTACAACAGAAAGTTTATATTAATCTAAGCATAGCTGCAGTGTAAAGCAGGGATGCAGGAATAGTCTGAGCTTATCATCAGAAATGAGAAACAAGAAAGTCAGAACAGAACATTAGAAATATTTAGCAATTTATTGAAAAGGAAAAACTAAAAGCTCACATTGACACAAGTCTTCGGCCCCTTTACTCGGGACACAAGTCTTCGGCCCCTTTACTCGGGACACAAGTCTTCAGCCCCTTTACTCGGGACACAAGTCTTCAGCCCCTTTACCCGGGACACAAGTCTTCGGCCCCTTTACTCCGGACACAAGTCTTCAGTCCCTTTACTCGGAACACAAGTCTTCAGCCCCTTTACTCGGGACACAAGTCTTCAGCCCCTTTACTCCGGACACAAGTCTTCAGCCCCTTTACTCGGGACACAAGTCTTCAGCCCCTTTACCCGGGACACAAGTCTTCGGCCCCTTTACTCCGGACACAAGTCTTCAGCCCCTTTACTCCGGACACAAGTCTTTAGCCCCTTTACTCGGGACACAAGTCTTCAGTCCCTTTACTCGGAACACAAGTCTTCAGCCCCTTTACTCGGGACACAAGTCTTCGGCCCCTTTACTCGGGACACAAGTCTTCAGCCCCTTTACTCGGGACACAAGTCTTCAGCCCCTTTACTCGGGACACAAGTCTTCGGCCCCTTTACTCTGGACATAAATCTTCGGCCTCTTTACTCGGGACATAAGTCTTCAGCCCCTTTACTCGGGACACAAGTCTTCAGCCCCTTTACTCGGGACACAAGTCTTCAGCCCCTTTACTAGGGACACAAGTCTTCAGACCCTTTACTCGGGACTCAGTTGAAGCCCCTTTGGCAGTGATGCCAGTCTCCAGTCTTCTTGGAGATGATATCACAAAGTTCACACTTGGATTTGGGGATTTTCGGCCATTCTTCCCTGCAGATCCTCTGCAGCTCTGTCAGGTTAGATGGGGTCCGTCGGTGGCCAGCCATCTTCAAGTCTCTCCAGAGATGTTCCATGGGGTTCAGGGATCTGGCTGGGACACTCAAGGACATTCACAGAGTTGTCCCTCAGCCGCTGCTGTGTGGTCCTGGCTGTGTGATTAGGGTCATCGTCTTGTTTGAAGGTGAAACTTCATCCCAGTCTGAGGTCCAGAGCTCTGGATCAGGTTCTCATTAAGAATATATCTGTACTTTGCTTCCATTCAGCTTTCCCTCCACCCTGACCAGTCTGTCCCTCCAGCATGATCCTGCCACCACCATGCTTCACTGTAGGGATGGTACTGGGCAGGTGATGAGCAGGGCCCAGGTTCCTCCACACATGGCACATGGTATTGAGACAAAAAAGTTCCATCATGATTTCATCAGACCAGAGAATCTTGTTTCTCACAGTCTGGGAGTCCTTTAGGTGATTATTTACAAACTCCAGGTGGCTTTCATGAGTCTTTTACTGAGGAGAGGCTTCTTTCTGGTCACTCTTTCATAAAGCCAAGATTGGTGGAGGCTGCAGTGATGGTTGAACTTCTGGAAGTTTCTCAGATCTGCACACAGGATCTCTGGAGCTTAGCCAGTGTGACCATTGGGTTCTTGGTCACCGCTCTTACCGAGGGCCTTCTCCACTGATTACTTAGTTTGGTAGGGTGGCCAGCTCTAGGAAGAGTCCTGATTGTTTCCATTGTATTACATTTAAGAATTATGGAGGCCACTGTGCTCTTGGGAACTTGCAGCAAACATTTTTGTCGCCTTCTCCAGATCTGTGCCTCCACACTGTCCCGTCTCTGAGCTCTACAGGCAGTTCTTTCCTCCTCATGGTTTTTGCTCTGATGGATTGTCAGCTGTGAGATCTTATATAGACAGGGCTGTGTCTTTCCAAATCATCTCCTTTTATGACAGATTGACTCCAAGGATGAGCAAAAGCAATGGAAAGGGGCGAATACTTATGTCCAAGTTAAATTGTTTGTTTTTTCTTTTTAATAAATTTGCAAAAATGTCTAACATTCTGTCTTTGCTTTCTCATTATGGGGTATTCAGTGTAGAATGATGGGGAAAACTGTCATTTTTTAAGCACAAAGAGAACATAACAAAATGTGAAACAGGTGAAAGGGGCTGAAGACTTTCCGAATGCCCTGTATGTATATTGTGGTCATGCAGGTGGAATACTGGTGGAAGGAAGGTATAGTTCACCCGGATTTCTCACCTGGGTGAAGTAAGTGTAATCCAGGGAGTGCTGTGGCCTAAACAAACTTAGTTTTTTAGGCAGGATTCTTTTTGGAATACGTGGGGCCTGGATTATGCGGAGCGGTTGTTAAGGTTGGTAAAGGGAGCAACCGTTCCCTTCCTTCCAGGCCAGTTTGTTCTTATGCTCTGAAACACCTTAAGGCAGTTAACCTCATTAGATTACTATATACAGAGTGCTGTGGCTCACTTAGGTGGAAGCCTGCAAGGACAGCACACAGTGCTGTGAGTACTGAGGACCAGGGAACAGACTACATGCTGTGTGAACGTCAGCCTACCAACCATAGCCTAGGGGAGACAAACTCTGTGTTATTAGTTGGTCCCAGACGGGAAGGCTTTTGTTTTGTCATTTGTTACTGCTATACTTGAAATCCTGGGTTCCACTAAAAAGCATGTGTTGATGTAAACTTCCTGAAATCGGACCCTAAATAAAAAGTGACGTAAACTTTATATCATCTGTGCCTCCGTGAATGTCCGGAACCGTACGCTGCCCCCCTTGCAGGCTTACAATTGGTGGAGGATGCGGGCTTAACGGTTACTAACGGCAACGGCAGACAAAATAATTTATTATTTTTATTTATTTTTTTCCCCTCTCTCTTCGTTTGTTCTCTGCAAGAACTTTTTGCTCCAGTGGATGTCATGGGTAAAGCCCGCTATCGGCCTGCAGGAGACACACGCTAATATGGAAGCAGCCATAACCCAGTTTATTAAAGCGCAGGATGAGGCGAACCTACACCAACAGGAGACGAACCGCCTCTTGTCAGAACAAATGTCCGCCTTTACAAAAGCCCTGCCGGTTTTTTCCCAGACTGCTCCAACATCTCCCCAGAATCCCAGGAAAACTGTGCAACAGTCGCTACAGAAGTTAACCCCAGAGGACGATATTGAGACATATCTGACCATTTTTGAGCGCACAGCAGAGTGGGAACACCTTCCGGTGGCTGATTGGGTCGATGTCTTGGCACCTTTCCTATCAGGGGAGCCCCAGAAGGCGTATCATGACCTTGGCCAACAGGAGGTCCGAGACTATACTAAGCTACGAGCGGAAATTCTGGCACGGTTAGGAGTAACCCCTGCTGTCCGGGCCCGACGCGTGCATACCTGGCGCATTGATGTAACCAAACCTACTCGGTCCCAAATGTTCGACCTGAGTGGCTGGAACATGAGACAAGCACAGCAGCCCAAATAACTGAACGGGTCGTAATGGATTGATTTACGACTGCATTACCTAGGACATTACAGCGCTGGGTGGGGCGGGGAGACCCCAAAGACCTGGATGAGCTGGTGAACCTGATTGATCGGTATCTGACTACAGAAGACTATCTTCTGTATAGTGCCTTTCCCTGTGCTCCTTCCAGGAGTGACCGTCCCAAATCTACAGCGGCTAGGAGACAATCCCCAACGGGGGAAGCAGGAAAAATGGCACTGGAGAGTCCCCAGGATCTTCCCCAAGCGTGCCCCGATTTGCTTCCCCGAAACCAGGACCTCCCCAATGTTGGAGGTGCCGGGAAGTGGGGCATGTGGTCGCTAATTGTCCCCTCACTTCCGAACCAATGGAGTGCGAGGCTGGCCGGCTGATGTCCTTGTTTGCTGAACCGATCTGTGTGGCTTCCCCGGAGGTGAAACTTGAACCCCAGTTCTGCAGCGTACTGGTGAATAGTCAACCTGCAACTGCACTACTAGACTCAGGAAGTCTCGTAACTTTTGGTGCATGCCTCTTATGTGACCAAAGACAAAATCCAGGGAGAATCCCTGGGTGTGCTGTGTATCCACGGAGATGTTAAGGCATATCCCGTGGCCATGGTGTCTTTTGAAACTACTTCTGGCTGTATAATGTAGGTGTGGTGGAAAACCTCATGCATAATGCCATCCTCGGGCGTAACTTTCCCTACTTCTGGCAGTTGTGGGGGAGGGGCCAACCCCTTAGAGCTGCAGCGCAGTCGTTTGTAGAAGAACTGTCCGAGGTTGAGCCGGAATTGTTGCCAAAAGAGCCTGAGGAGAATAGCTTTAATTTACAGGTACCGGCAGGAGATGAGTAAGCCTCATCCTCTGAGCCAGTATTATCTGACTTAAGAGTATCTAGTGAAAATTTTGGCACTGCGCAATTAAGGGATCCCACCCTTGTACATGCCCGAGAAGGTGTTAAGGTCATCAATGGCGTACCTCAGGAACTAGGGGCTGATCGACAATTTCCCCATTTTGCCATGAATAATAATCTTTTTTACCGAGTTACCCAGAGTAACGGAGAGGTTGTTGAACAGCTCTTGATGCCTCGATCCTACCGACGCATAGTCTTAGACCCAGTGGCGTACCAAGGGGGGGCGGGGGGGGCGGGCCGCCCCGGGTGCCACTCACAAGGGGGGTGCTGACGCTGGAGTCACCCGTCCCCGGGCCGGCTCCATCCACTGCTGCGACCATGCGACGCGACTCGGATTATTGCGGCGGCGGGCGGCGCGCAACATGACGTGACGACGTCACGACGCTGACGCCGCGCCGCCGCCTTCACGGATCAGAAGAAGGATCGGATCCCATCCATCTTACCAGCGGTCGGACGGCCGGACGGCGGGCAACGGGCATCATTCAAAATAAATGTGAGACACACAGTAAAAGTAAAGTAAATAATTGTGTAATTAAGGGGGGGGGGGGTCGGGGTGTACCGTGTAAATTGTAATTAAGGTGGGGAGGAAGGGGGTGTAATTAAGGGGGGGTGTTATTAGGGGAGAACTTAGAGAGGGTGTAATTAAGGGGGGGGTGCAGGATTTGTTCATTTTATTGATGATGGGGATTTGGATTTTTTTTCTTTTTGGTGCAGATGATGGAAAGTGATTTTTTTTAAGGGGGTGCAGCCTGCACCCCCTTAAATAAAATCACTTTCCATCTGCACCAAAAAGAAAAAAATCCAAATCCCCATCAATAAAATGAACAAATCCTGCACCCCCCCCCCCTTAATTACACCCCCTCCCTTAATAACACCCCCCCCCCCTTAATTACACTGTGTAATTAAGGGTGGTGTTATTAAGGGAGGGGGTGTAATTAAGGGGAGAAGAGAGGGTGTAATTAAGGGGGGGGTGCAGGATTTGTTCATTTTATTGATGATGGGGATTTGGATTTTTTTTCTTTTTGGTGCAGATGGAAAGTGATTTTTTTTTTAAGGGGGTGCAGGTTTTTATTTTATTAACCACCTCCGGACCGCCTAACGCAGATGTGCGGTCCGGAGGTGGCAGCGCTGCGAACAGCGACGCATATACGCGTCATCTCGCGAGACGCAAGATTTCCTGTGAACGCGCGCACACAGGCGCACGCGCTCACAGGAACGGAAGGTAAGCGTTAGCGAGTGGATCTCCAGCCTGCCAGCGGCGATCGTTCGCTGGCAGGCTGGAGATGTGATTTTTTTAACCCCTAACAGGTATATTAGACGCTGTTTTGATAACAGCGTCTAATATACCTGCTACCTGGTCCCTTTTGTTAGGATCGACCACCAGAGGACACAGGCAGCTCAGTACAGTCGCACCAAACACCACTACACTACACTACACCCCCCCTGTCACTTATTAACCCCTTATGAACCACTGATCACCCCATATAGACTCCCTGATTACCCCCCTGTCATTGATCACCCCCCTGTCATTGATCACCCCCCTGTCATTGATCACCCCCCTGTCATTGATCACCCCCCTGTAAGGCTCCATTCAGAGGTCCGTATGATTTTTACGGATCCACTGATACATGGATCGGATCCGCAAAACACATACGGATGTCTGAATGGAGCCTTACAGGGGGGTGATCAATGACAGAGGGGTGATCACCCATATAGACTCCCTGATCACCTCCGTCATTGATCACCCCCCTGTAAGGCTCCATTCAGACGTCCGTATGATTTTTACGGATCCACTGATACATGGATCGGATCTGCAAAACACATGCGGATGTCTGAATGGAGCCTTACAGGGGGGTGATCAATGATGGAGGTGATCAGGGAGTCTATATGGGTGATCAACCCTCTGTCATTGATCACCCCCCTGTAAGGCTCCATTCATACGTCCGCATGTGTTTTGCGGATCCGAAAATTTGTAATAAATATTATTGAAAACATTGAAAAAAGTTTGTGCATGTTTTCTTAACTTTCTTGGGGGGGGGTGCCAAACAAAGGGTTCGCCCCGGGTGCCAAATGCTTTAGGTACGCCCCTGCTTAGACCTAGCTCACAGTCATGCTATGGCGGGGCATTTGGGGACAGAGAAGACCCAGGAGAGAATTCTCCGGCGTTTTTTTTGGCCTGGGCTCTATCGAGAAGTAAAAGATTATTGTGACTCCTGTCCCATGTGTCAATTGAGTGCACCCATGTCTCATTTCAGGAGTCCCCTGGTACCGCTACCTATTATCGAAATTCCGTTCAAGAGAGTCGCTATGGATCTCATAGGGCCGGTAATAACATCCGCTAGGGGACATCAATATATTTTAGTTGTGGTTGACTATGCCACTTGTTATCCAGAAGCTGTCCCCCTAAGAAACACTGCCTCAAAAACAATTGCCAGAAAGCTATTTTTTATGTTCTCTAGGACCGGAGTCCCCGAGGAGATCCTTACCGATCAAAGAACTCCCTTTATGTCTGGGGTTATGAAGGATATGTGCAGGCTATAAAAAATTACCCAATTACACACTTCGGTGTATCACCCACAGACTGATGGCTTAGTCGAAAGATTTAATAAGACGCTAAAACAGATATTGAAGAAAGCGGTAGAGAGGGATGGCAGAGATTGGGATTGCCTACTACCCTACCTCATGTTCGCAATCCGGGAGGTACCCCAAGCCTCCACAGGGTTTTCCCTATTTGAGTTAGTTTATGGCCGACATACCCGGGGACTTCTTGACATAGCCAAAGAAACGTGGGAAACCGAGACTACCCCTTTCAGAAGTGTTATTGAGCATATAACCCATATGCAGGAGTGTATTGAGATGGTAATGCCCTTAGTGAAAGAGCATTTGCAGAAGGCCCAAGCCTCCAAAAGTAGGGTGTATAATCGCTCTGCAAGGATTAGGAGTTTCAACCCTGGGGATAGGGTTTTGGTATTAGTTCCCACAGTGGAAAGTAGGTTTCTCGCCAAATGGCAAGGTCCCTATGAAGTAGTGGAAAAAATAAGTGACGTTAACTATAAGATACATCAGCCGGGGAAAAGAAAGCCTTTCCAGGTGTATCATATTAACCTTCTTAAACCCTGGAAGGATAGGGAGTCCCTATTGGCAGAAGTTCCCAAAAAAATAGAGAAGGAATCCCACCCCATTCCTCCTGTGAAAATAGGTGAGACCCTGTCAGGAAAACAAGAGGCAAAAGAGTTTTTGCAACATAATCGGGAGAAATTTTCTGATCTACCAGGACGAAACCATCTGATTAGCCATCAGATTATCACTGAACCCAGTAAGATAGTAAACTTAAAACCTTATCGTATCCCGGAAGCCCGTAGGAAGGCTGTGTCAGAGGAGGTAAAGAGAATTTTGGAGTTGGGAGTGATAGAAGAATCTAGGAGTGCGTGGGCCAGTCCTATTGTCTTAATCCCAAAACCCAATGAGACCTGGAGGTTTTGTAATGACTTCAGGAAACTTAATGAAATTTCAAAATTCGATGCATACCCCATGCCTAGGGTGGATGAACTAATTGAAAATCTAGGGAGGGCTAGATTCATTACAACCTTAGACCTTACCAAAGGTTATTGGCAGATCCCATTAACACCAGAGGCGAAAGAGAAAACAGCATTCCTAACCCCAGAGGGTTTATTCCAGTATGTGGTAATGCCGTTTGGGTTACACGGGGCTCCAGCTACTTTCCAGAGATTGATGGATAGAATCCTGTGACCACATCGAGGATACGCGACGGCATATCTGTACGATGTGGTCATTTATAGCGCAGATTGGCAGAGTCACTTAAAAAAGGTCCAAAAAGTTCTGGACTCTATAAGTGACGCAGGGCTAACAATCAACCCCGAGAAATGTGCCTTAGGATTAGAGGAAGCCAGGTACCTGGGATACATTATTGGTCGGAGATTGATTAAGCCCCAATTGAATATGGTGGAAGCCATTCAAAAATGGCCCCGACCTCTGACAAAGAAATAGGTCAGGGCATTCTTAGGCATCGCCGGGTACTACCGGAGGTTTGTGAAAAATTTTGCGTCCCCCCAAGCTGAAATGTCATTCCAGACATTGAAGCCTAGCCTCTGTCAACAGCCGGTACTGGTGACCCCGGACTTTACAAAAGAGTTCATAGTTCAGACGGATGCTTCTGACTCAGGATTAGGGGCGGTGCTGTCCCAAGAGCTAAATGGGGAAGAGCACCCTGTTATGTATTTAAGTAGGAAACTGACCCCAGCAGAGAAAAACTATGCAATAGTTGAAAGGGAATGTTTAGCAGTCAAATGGGCACTAGAATCCCTTAAATATTATTTGTTAGGGAGGAAGTTTAAGTTGCTCTCGGATCATGCCCCCCTAACATGGATGAAACAAAACCGGGAGAGAAATGCCAGAGTCACAAGATGGTTCCTGTCTCTCCAAAATTTTAATTTTGTGTTGGAACATAGGCCAGGGAAACTACAGACAAATGCAGATGTGTTGTCAAGGGGGCATTGCATGCGGGGAACAGGTACCCAGTCCTCCGGTCTGGAGAAGAGGGGGGGGATATGTGGTCATACAGGTGGAATACTGGTGGAAGGAAGGTATATTTCACCCAGATTTCCCACCTGGGTGAAGTAAGTGTAATCCAGGGAGTGCTGTGGCCTGAACAAACTTAGTTGTTTAGGCAGGATTGTTTTGGAATACGTGGGGCCTGGATTATGCGGAACGGTTGTTAAGGTTGGTAGAGGGAGCATCCGTTCCCTTCCTTCCAGGCCAGTTTGTTCTTATGCTCTGAAAAACCTTAAGGCAGTTAATAGGGATGAGCGAACTCGAACTGTATAGTTCGGGTTCGTACCGAATTTTGGGGTGTCCGTGACACGGACCCGAACCCGGACATTTTCGTAAAAGTCCGGGTTCGGGTTCGGTGTTCGTCGCTTTCTTCGCGCTTTTGTGACGCTTTCTTGGCGCTTTTTGAAAGGCTGCAAAGCAGCCAATCAACAAGCGTCATACTACTTGCCCCAAGAGGCCATCACAGCCATGCCTACTATTGGCATGGCTGTGATTGGCCAGAGCACCATGTGACCCAGCCTCTATTTAAGCTGGAGTCACATAGCGCCGCCCGTCACTCTGCTCTGATTAGCGTAGGGAGAGGTTGCGGCTGCGACAGTAGGGCGAGATTAGGCAGATTAACTCCTCCAAAGGACTTGATTAACTGATCGATCTGCAGCTGTGCATCATTGAGCTGCTGATCCTCAATTGCTCACTGTTTTTAGGCTGCCCAGACCGTTTGTCAGTCACATTTTTCTGGGGTGATCGGCGGCCATTTTGTGTCTTGTGGTGCGCCAGCACAAGCTGCGACCAAGTGCATTTAACCCTCAATGGTGTGGTTGTTTTTTGGCTAAAGCGTACATCAGGGTGAAGCTGTCACACCAAGTGCATTTAACCAGCAATAGTCTGTTCATTTTTTGGCCATATACAAAATCAGGGGCAAGCTGCGCCTGTCACCAAGTGCATTTAACCCTCAATGGTGTGGTTGTTTTTTGGCTAAAGCCTACATCAGGGTGAAGCTGTCACACCAAGTGCATTTAACCAGCAATAGTCTGTTCATTTTTTGGCCATATACTAAATCAGGGGCAAGCTGCGCCTGTCACCAAGTGCATTTAACCCTCAATGGTGTGGTTGTTTTTTGGCTAAAGCCTACATCAGGGTGAAGCTGTCACACCAAGTGCATTTAACCAGCAATAGTCTGTTTATTTTTTGGCCATATCCCAGTCTAATTCTGTCACTAAATCCATACCGGTCACCCAGCGCCTAAATACTAGGCCTCAAATTTATATCCCGCTAAATCTGTCCTTAGTGCTGTAGCTGGGCGAGTTATTTAGTGTCCGTTCAAGCACATTTCTTGTTCTGGGTTGAAATACAATTCCCAATTTAGCAATTTCATAATTTAGTGGTTTCTGCTATATCAGAGCTATTTGAAATCTATCCCTAAAAGGGTATATAATATTCAAGGTGCACATTGGGTCATTCAGAATAACTTCACACACACCCGCTACTGTGTATTTCCAAGTCTAATTCTGTCACTAAACCCATACCTGTCACCCAGCGCCTAAATACTAGGCCTCAAATTTATATCCAGCTAAATCTGTCCCTAGTGCTGTAGCTGGGCGAGTTATTTAGTGTCCGTTCAAGCACATTTCTTGTTCTGGGTTGAAATACAATTCCCAATTTAGCAATTTCATAATTTAGTGGTTTCTGCTATATCAGAGCTATTTGAAATCTATCCCTAAAAGGGTATATAATATTCAAGGTGCACATTGGGTCATTCAGAATAACTTCACACACACCCGCTACTGTGTATTTCCAAGTCTAATTCTGGCACTAAACCCATACCTGTCACCCAGCGCCTAAATACTAGGCCTCAAATTTATATCCCGCTAAATCTGTCCCTAGTGCTGTAGCTGGGCGAGTTATTTAGTGTCCGTTCAAGCACATTTCTTGTTCTGGGTTGAAATACAATTCCCAATTTAGCAATTTCATAATTTAGTGGTTTCTGCTATATCAGAGCTATTTGAAATCTATCCCTAAAAGGGTATATAATATTCAAGGTGCACATAGGGTCATTCAGAATAACTTCACACACACGCTTCTGTGCATTTCCAAATCTAATTCTGTCACTAAACCCATACCTGTCACCCAGCGCCTAAATACTAGGCCTCAAATTTATATCCCGCTAAATCTCTCGTTACCGCTGTCCTGTTGTGGCTGGGAAAGTTATTTAGTGTCCGTCAAAGCACATTTTTTGTTCTGGGTTGAAATACAATTCCCAATTTAGCAATTTCATAATTTAGTCGTTTCTGCTATATCAGAGCTATTTGAAATCTATCCCTAAAAGGGTAGATCATATTGAAGGTGCACATAGGGTCATTCAGAATAACTTCACACACACGCTTCTGTGCATTTCCAAGTCTAATTCTGTCACTAAATCCATACCGGTCACCCAGCGCCTAAATACTAGGCCTCAAATTTATATCCCGCTGAATTTGAATACAATACATTGGGCCAAATAATATATTTGTTGTTGTGGTGAACCATAACAATGAGAAAAACATCTAGTAAGGGACGCGGACGTGGACATGGTCGTGGTGGTGTTAGTGGACCCTCTGGTGCTGGGAGAGGACGTGGCCGTTCTGCCACATCCACACGTCCTAGTGTACCAACTACCTCAGGTCCCAGTAGCCGCCAGAATTTACAGCGATATATGGTGGGGCCCAATGCCGTTCTAAGGATGGTAAGGCCTGAGCAGGTACAGGCATTAGTCAATTGGGTGGCCGACAGTGGATCCAGCACGTTCACATTATCTCCCACCCAGTCTTCTGCAGAAAGCGCACAGATGGCGCCTGAAAACCAACCCCATCAGTCTGTCACATCACCCCCATGCATACCAGGGAAACTGTCTCAGCCTCAAGTTATGCAGCAGTCTCTTATGCTGTTTGAAGACTCCGCTGGCAGGGTTTCCCAAGGGCATCCACCTAGCCCTTCCCCAGCGGTGAAAGACATAGAATGCACTGACGCACAACCACTTATGTTTCCTGATGATGAGGACATGGGAATACCACCTCAGCATGTCTCTGATGATGACGAAACACAGGTGCCAACTGCTGCGTCTTTCTGCAGTGTGCAGACTGAACAGGAGGTCAGGGATCAAGACAGGGTGGAAGACGATGCAGGGGACGATGAGGTCCTAGACCCCACATGGAATGAAGGTCGTGCCACTGACTTTCACAGTTCGGAGGAAGAGGCAGTGGTGAGACCGAGCCAACAGCGTAGCAAAAGAGGGAGCAGTGGGCAAAAGCAGAACACCCGCCGCCAAGAGACTCCGCCTGCTACTGACCGCCGCCATCTGGGACCGAGCACCCCAAAGGCAGCTTCAAGGAGTTCCCTGGCATGGCACTTCTTCAAACAATGTGCTGACGACAAGACCCGAGTGGTTTGCACGCTGTGCCATCAGAGCCTGAAGCGAGGCATTAACGTTCTGAACCTGAGCACAACCTGCATGACCAGGCACCTGCATGCAAAGCATGAACTGCAGTGGAGTAAACACCTTAAAACCAAGGAAGTCACTCAGGCTCCCCCTGCTACCTCTTCTGCTGCTGCCGCCTCGGCCTATTCTGCTGCTGCCGCCTCGGCCTCTTCCTCCGCCTCTGGAGGAACGTTGGCACCTGCCACCCAGCAAACAGGGGATGTACCACCAACACCACCACCACCACCTCCGTCACCAAGCGTCTCAACCATGTCACACGCCAGCGTTCAGCTCTCCATCTCACAAACATTTGATAGAAAGCGTAAATTCCCACCTAGCCACCCTCGATCCCTGGCCCTGAATGCCAGCATTTCTAAACTACTGGCCTATGAAATGCTGTCATTTAGGCTGGTGGACACAGACAGCTTCAAACAGCTCATGTCGCTTGCTGTCCCACAGTATGTTGTTCCCAGCCGGCACTACTTCTCCAAGAGAGCCGTGCCTTCCCTGCACAACCAAGTATCCGATAAAATCAAGTGTGCACTGCGCAACGCCATCTGTGGCAAGGTCCACCTAACCACAGATACGTGGACCAGTAAGCACGGCCAGGGACGCTATATCTCCCTAACTGCACACTGGGTAAATGTAGTGGCAGCTGGGCCCCAGGCGGAGAGCTGTTTGGCGCACGTCCTTCCGCCGCCAAGGATCGCAGGGCAACATTCTTTGCCTCCTGTTGCCACCTCCTCCTTCTCGGCTTCCTCCTCCTCTTCTTCCACCTGCTCATCCAGTCAGCCACACACCTTCACCACCAACTTCAGCACAGCCCGGGGTAAACGTCAGCAGGCCATTCTGAAACTCATATGTTTGGGGGACAGGCCCCACACCGCACAGGAGTTGTGGCGGGGTATAGAACAACAGACCGACGAGTGGTTGCTGCCGGTGAGCCTCAAGCCCGGCCTGGTGGTGTGTGATAATGGGCGAAATCTCGTTGCAGCTCTGGGACTAGCCAATTTGACGCACATCCCTTGCTTGGCGCATGTGCTGAATTTGGTGGTGCAGAAGTTCATTCACAACTACCCCGACATGTCAGAGCTGCTGCATAAAGTGCGGGCCGTCTGTTCGCGCTTCCGGCGTTCACATCCTGCTGCTGCTCGCCTGTCTGCGCTACAGCGTAACTTCGGCCTTCCCGCTCACCGCCTCATATGCGACGTGCCCACCAGGTGGAACTCCACCTTGCACATGCTGGACAGACTGTGCGAGCAGCAGCAGGCCATAGTGGAGTTTCAGCTGCAGCACGCACGGGTCAGTCGCACTACAGAACAGCACCACTTCACCACCAATGACTGGGCCTCCATGCGAGACCTGTGTGCCCTGTTGCGCTGTTTCGAGTACTCCACCAACATGGCCAGTGGCGATGACACCGTTATCAGCGTTACAATACCACTTCTATGTCTCCTTGAGAAAACACTTAGGGCGATGATGGAAGAGGAGGTGGCCCAGGAGGAGGAGGAGGAGGAGGAGGAAGAGGGGTCATTTTTAGCACTTTCAGGCCAGTCTCTTCGAAGTGACTCAGAGGGAGGTTTTTGGCAACAGCAGAGGCCAGGTACAAATGTGGCCAGCCAGGGCCCACTACTGGAGGACGAGGAGGACGAGGATGAGGAGGAGGTGGAGGAGGATGAGGATGAAGCATGGTCACAGCGGGGTGGCACCCAACGCAGCTCGGGTCCATCACTGGTGCGTGGCTGGGGGGAAAGGCAGGACGATGACGATACGCCTCCCACAGAGGACAGCTTGTCCTTATCCCTGGGCAGCCTGGCACACATGAGCGACTACATGCTGCAGTGCCTGCGCAACGACAGCAGAGTTGCCCACATTTTAACCTGTGCGGACTACTGGGTTGCCACCCTGCTGGATCCACGCTACAAAGACAATGTGCCCACCTTACTTCCTGCACTGGAGCGTGATAGGAAGATGCGCGAGTACAAGCGCACGTTGGTAGACGCGCTACTGAGAGCATTCCCAAATGTCACAGGGGAACAAGTGGAAGCCCAAGGCCAAGGCAGAGGAGGAGCAAGAGGTCGCCAAGGCAGCTGTGTCACGGCCAGCTCCTCTGAGGGCAGGGTTAGCATGGCAGAGATGTGGAAAACTTTTGTCAACACGCCACAGCTAACTGCACCACCACCTGATACGCAACGTGTTAGCAGGAGGCAACATTTCACTAACATGGTGGAACAGTACGTGTGCACACCCCTCCACGTACTGACTGATGGTTCGGCCCCATTCAACTTCTGGGTCTCTAAATTGTCCACGTGGCCAGAGCTAGCCTTTTATGCCTTGGAGGTGCTGGCCTGCCCGGCGGCCAGCGTTTTGTCTGAACGTGTATTCAGCACGGCAGGGGGCGTCATTACAGACAAACGCAGCCGCCTGTCTACAGCCAATGTGGACAAGCTGACGTTCATAAAAATGAACCAGGCATGGATCCCACAGGACCTGTCCGTCCCTTGTCCAGATTAGACATTAACTACCTCCCCATAACCATATATTATTGGACTCCAGGGCACTTCCTCATTCAATCCTATTTTTATTTTCATTTTACCATTATATTGCGAGGCTACCCAAAGTTGAATGAACCTCTCCTCTGCCTGTGTGCTAGGCCTAAATATATGCCAATGGACTGTTGCAGTGGTGGCTGACATGAAGCCTGATTCTCTGCTATGACATGCAGACTAATTCTCTGCTGACATGAAGCCAGATTGTCTGTTACGGGACCTCTCTCCTCTGCCTGGGTGCTGGGCCTAAATTTATGACAATGGACTGTTGCAGTGGTGGCTGACGTGAAGCCTCATTCTCTGCTATGACATGCAGACTGATTCTCTGCTGACATGAAGCCAGATTGTCTGTTACGGGACCTCTCTGCTCTGCCTGTGTGCTAGGCCTAAATATATGCCAATGGACTGTTGCAGTGGTGGCTGACATGAAGCCTGATTCTCTGCTATGACATGCAGACTAATTCTCTGCTGACATGAAGCCAGATTGTCTGTTACGGGACCTCTCTCCTCTGCCTGGGTGCTGGGCCTAAATTTATGACAATGGACTGTTGCAGTGGTGGCTGACGTGAAGCCTCATTCTCTGCTATGACATGCAGACTGATTCTCTGCTGACATGAAGCCAGATTGTCTGTTACGGGACCTCTCTGCTCTGCCTGTGTGCTAGGCCTAAATATATGCCAATGGACTGTTGCAGTGGTGGCTGACATGAAGCCTGATTCTCTGCTATGACATGCAGACTAATTCTCTGCTGACATGAAGCCAGATTGTCTGTTACGGGACCTCTCTCCTCTGCCTGGGTGCTGGGCCTAAATTTATGACAATGGACTGTTGCAGTGGTGGCTGACGTGAAGCCTCATTCTCTGCTATGACATGCAGACTGATTCTCTGCTGTCATGAAGCCAGATTGTCTGTTACGGGACCTCTCTGCTCTGCCTGTGTGCTAGGCCTAAATATATGCCAATGGACTGTTGCAGTGGTGGGTGACGTGAAGCCTGATTCTCTGCTATGATATGAAGACTGATTCTCTGCTGACATGAAGCCAGATTGTCTGTTACGGGACCTTTCTCCTCTGCCTGGGTTCTGGGCCTAAATTTATGAAAATTGACTCTTACAGTGGTGGGTGACGTGAAGCCTGATTCTCTGCTATGATATGAAGACTGATTCTCTGCTGACATGAAGCCAGATTCTCTGTTACGGGACCTCTCTCCTCTGCCTGGGTGCTGGGCCTAAATTTATGACAATGGACTGTTGCAGTGGTGGCTGACGTGAAGCCTGATTCTCTGCTATGACATGCAGACTGATTCTCTGCTGACATGAAGCCAGATCCTCTGTTACGGGACCTCTCTCCTCTGCCTGTGTGTGTGCTGGGCCTAAATATATGCCAATGGACTGTTGCAGTGGTGGCTGACGTGAAGCCTCATTCTCTGCTATGACATGCAGACTGATTCTCTGCTGACATGAAGACAGATTCTCTGTTACGGGACCTCCCTCCTCTGCCTGGGTGCTGGGCCTAAATATATGCCAATGGACTGTTGCAGTGGTGGCTGACGTGAAGCCTCATTCTCTGCTATGACATGCAGACTGATTCTCTGCTGACATGAAGCCAGATTCTCTGTTACGGGACCTCTCTCCTCTGCCTGTGTGTGTGCTGGGCCTAAATATATGCCAATGGACTGTTGCAGTGGTGGCTGACGTGAAGCCTCATTCTCTGCTATGACATGCAGACTAATTCTCTGCTGACATGAAGACAGATTCTCTGTTACGGGACCTCTCTCCTCTGCCTGGGTGCCGGGGCCTAAATATCTGAGAATGGACTGTTCCAGTGGTGGGTGACGGGAAGCCAGATTCTCTGCTATGGAACCTCTCTCCAATTGATTTTGGTTAATTTTTATTTATTTAATTTTTATTTTAATTCATTTCCCTATCCACATTTGTTTGCAGGGGATTTACCTACATGTTGCTGCCTTTTGCAGCCCTCTAGCTCTTTCCTGGGCTGTTTTACAGCCTTTTTAGTGCCGAAAAGTTCGGGTCCCCATTGACTTCAATGGGGTTCGGGTTCGGGACGAAGTTCGGATCGGGTTCGGATCCCGAACCCGAACATTTCCGGGATGTTCGGCCGAACTTCTCGAACCCGAACATCCAGGTGTTCGCTCAACTCTAGCAGTTAACCTCATTAGATTACTATATACAGAGTGCTGTGGCTCACTTAGGTGGAAGCCTGCAAGGACAGCACACAGTGCTGTGAGTACTGAGGACCAGGGAACAGACTACATGCTGTGTGAACGTCAGCCTACCAACTGTAGCCTAGGGGAGACAAACTCTGTGTTATTAGTTGATCCCAGACGGGAAGGCTTTTGGTTTGTGATTTGTTACTGCTATACTTACTGTTACTTCCACTAAAAAGCATGTGTTGATGTAAACTTTCTGAAATCAGACCCTAAATAAAAAGTGACGTGAACTTTATATCATCTGTGCCTCCGTGAATGTCCCGAACCGTACGCTGCCCCCCTTGCAGGCTTACAATATATACAGTACAGACCAAAAGTTTGGACACACCTTCTCATTCAAAGAGTTTTCTTTATTTTCTATGAAAATTGTAGATTCACACTGAAGGCATCAAAACTATGAATTAACACATGTGGAATTATATACATAACAAAAAAGTGTGAAACAACTGAAAATATGTCATATTCTAGGTTCTTCAAAGTAGCCACCTATTGCTTTGATTACTGCTTTGCACACTCTTGGCATTCTCTTGATGAGCTTCAAGAGGTAGTCACCTGAAATGGTTTTCACTTCACAGGTGGCCCTGTCAGGTTTAAGAAGTGGGATTTCTTACCTTATAAATTGGGACCATCAGTTGCGTTGTGGAGAAGTCAGGTGGATACACAGCTGATAGTCCTACTGAATAGACTGTTAGAATTTGCATTATGGCAAGAAAAAAGCAGCTAAGTAGTGAAAAACGAGTGGCCATTATTACTTTAACCACTTCAGCCCCGCTAGCTGAAACCCCCTTAACCACCTCCGGACCGCCTAACGCACATGTGCGTTCCGGAGGTGGCAGGCTGGCGCACAGTCACGCATCGGCGCGTCATCTCGCGAGACGCGAGATTTCCTGTGAACGCGCGCACACAGGCGCGCGCGCTCACAGGAACGGAAGGTAAGCGAGTGGATCTCCAGCCTGCCAGCGGCGATCGTTCGCTGGCAGGCTGGAGATCCGAATTTTTTAACCCCTAACAGGTATATTAGACGCTGTTTTCATAACAGCGTCTAATATACCTCCTACCTGGTCCTCTGGTGGTCCCTTTTGTTAGGATCGACCACCAGAGGACTCAGGTAGGTCAGTACAGTCGCACCAAACACCACACTACACTACACCCCCCCCCCGTCACTTATTAACCCCTTATAAACCCCTGATCACCCATGATCACCCCATATACACTCCCTGATCACCCCCTGTCATTGATCACCCCTCTGTCATTGATCACTCCCCTGTAAGGCTCCATTCAGACGTCCGCATGATTTTTACGGATCCATGGATACATGGATCGGATCCGCAAAACACATGCGGACGTCTGAATGGAGCCTTACAGGGGGTGATCAATGACAGGCGGGTGATCACCCATATACACTCCCTGATCACCCCCCTGTCATTGATAACCCCCCTGTAAGGCTCCATTCAGACGTCCGCATGCGTTTTGTGGATCCGATCCATGTATCCATGGATCCGTAAAAAATCATGCGGATGTCTGAATGGAGCCTTACAGGGGGGGTGATCAGTGACAGGGGGGTGATTACCCTGATCACCCCTGTCATTGATAACCCCCCTGTAAGGCTCCATTCAGACGTCCGCATGCGTTTTGTGGATCCGATCCATGTATCCATGGATCCGTAAAAAATCATGCGGATGTCTGAATGGAGCCTTACAGGGGGGGTGATCAGTGACAGGGGGGTGATCACCCTGATTACCCTGATCACCCCCTGTCATTGATAACCCCCCTGTAAGGCTCCATTCAGACGTCTGCATGCGTTCTGTGGATCCGATACATGTATCCATGGATCCGTAAAAAATCATGCGGATGTCTGAATGGAGCCTTACAGGGGGGGTGATCAGTGACAGGGGGGTGATCAATGACAGGGGGATGATCAGGGAGTCTATATGGGTGATCACCCCCCTGTCATTGATCACCCCGCTGTCATTGATCACCCCCCCCCCCCTGGTAAGGCTCCATTCAGACATTTTTTTTGGCCCAAGTTAGCGGAAATTTTTTGTTTGTTTTTGTTTTTTCTTACTAAGTCTCATATTCCACTAACATGTGTCAAAAAATAAAATCTCCCATGAACTCACCATACCCCTCACGGAATCCAAATGCGTAAACATTTTTAGACATTTATATTCCAGACTTCTTCTCACGCTTTAGGGCCCCTAAAAAGCCAGGGCAGTATAAATACCCCACATGTGACCCCATTTCGGAAAGAAGACACCCCAAGGTATTCCGTGAGGGGCATATTGAGTCCATGAAAGATTGAAATTTTTGTCCTAAGTTAGCGGAAAGTGAGACTTTGTGAGAAAAAAAACAAAAAAAAATCAATATCCGCTAACTTATGCAAAAAAAAAAAAAATTCTAGGAACTCGCCATGCCCCTCATTGAATACCTTGGGGTGTCTTCTTTCCAAAGTGGGGTCACATGTGGGGTATTTATACTGCCCTGGCTTTTTAGGGGCCCGAAAGTGTGAGAAGAAGTCTGGGATCCAAATGTCTAAAAATGCCCTCCTAAAAGGAATTTGGTCCCCTTTGCGCATCTAGGCTGCAAAAAAGTGTCACACATCTGGTATCGCCGTACTCAGGAGAAGTTGGGGAATGTGTTTTGGGGTGTCATTTTACATATACCCATGCTGGGTGAGAAAAATATCTTGGTCAAATGCCAACTTTGTATAAAAAAATGGGAAAAGTTGTCTTTTGCCAAGATATTTCTCTCACCCAGCATGGGTATATGTAAAATGACACCCCAAAACACATTGCCCAACTTCTCCTGAGTACGGTGATACCAGATGTGTGACACTTTTTTGCAGCCAAGGTGGGCAAAGGGGCACATATTCCAAAGTGCACCTTTCGGATTTCGCAGGCCATTTTTTACACATTTTGATTGCAAGGTACTTCTTACACATTTGGGCCCCTAAATTGCCAGGGCAGTATAACTACGCCACAAGTGACCCCATTTTGGAAAGAAGACACCCCAAGGTATTCCGTGAGGGGCATGGCGAGTTCCTAGAATTTTTTATTTTTTGTCGCAAGTTAGTGGAATATGAGACTTTGTAAGAAAAAAAAAAAAGAAAAAAATCATCATCATTTTCCGCTAACTTGTGACAAAAAATAAAAAGTTCTATGAACTCACTATGCCCATCAGCGAATACCTTAGGGTGTCTACTTTCCGAAATGGGGTCATTTGTGGGGTGTTTCTACTGTTTGGGCATTGTAGAACCTCTGGAATCATGACAGGTGCTCAGAAAGTCAGAGCTGCTTCAAAAAGCGGAAATTCACATTTTTGTACCATAGTTTGTAAATGCTATAACTTTTACCCAAACCATTTTTTTTTTTGCCCAAACATTTTTTTTTTATCAAAGACATGTAGAACAATAAATTTGGCGAAAAATTTATATATGGATGTCGTTTTTTTTGCAAAATTTTACAGCTGAAAGTGAAAAATGTCATTTTTTTGCAAAAAAATCGTTACATTTTGATTAATAACAAAAAAAGTAAAAATGTCAGCAGCAATAAAATACCACCAAATGAAAGCTCTATTAGTGAGAAGAAAAGGAGGTAAAATTCATTTGGGTGGTAAGTTGCATGACCGAGCGATAAACGGTGAAAGGAGTGTAGTGCCGAAGTGTAAAAAGTGCTCTGGTCATGAAGGGGGTTTCACCTAGCGGGGCTGAAGTGGTTAATGACCAGGCCACTTTTTACACTTCGGCACTACACTACTTTCACCGTTTATCGCTCGGTCATGCAACTTACCACCCAAATGAATTTTACCTCCTTTTCTTCTCACTAATAGAGCTTTCATTTGGTGGTATTTCATTGCTGCTGACATTTTTACTTTTTTTGTTATTAATCGAAATTTAACGATTTTTTTGCAAAAAAATGAAATTTTTCACTTTCAGTTGTAAAATTTTGCAAAAAAAACGACATCCATATATAACTTTTTCAAAAAATTTATTGTTCTACATGTCTTTGATAAAAAAAAAATGTTTGGGTCCAAAAAAATGGTTTGGGTCCAAAAAAATGGTTTGGGTAAAAGTTATAGCGTTTACAAACTATGGTACAAAAATGTGAATTTCCGCTTTTTGAAGCAGCTCTGACTCTGAGCACCTGTCATGTTTCCTGAGGTTCTACAATGCCCAGACAGTACAAACACCCCACAAATGACCCCATTTCGGAAAGTAGACACCCTAAGGTATTCGCTGATGGGCATAGTGAGTTCATAGAACTTTTTATTTTTTGTCACAAGTTAGCGGAAAATAATGTTTTTTATTTTTTTATTTTTTTATTACAAAGTCTCATATTCCTCTAACTTGTGACAAAAAATGAAAACTTCCATGAACTCACTATGCCCATCACAAAATACCTTGGGGTGTCTTCTTTCCAAAATGGGGTCACTTGTGGCGTAGTTATACTGCCCTGGCAATTTAGGGGCCCAAATGCGTGAGAAGAAGTTTGCAATTAAAATCTGTAAAAAATGACCGGTGAAATCCGAAAGGTGCACTTTGGAATGTGTGCCCCTTTGCCCACCTAGGCTGCAAAAAAGTGTCACACTTCTGGTATTGCCGTACTCAGGAGAAGTTGGGGAATGTGTTTTGGGGTGTCATTTTACATATACCCATGCTGGGTGAGAGAAATATCTTGGCAAAAGACAACTTTTCCAATTTTTTTATACAAAGTTGGCATTTGACCAAGATATTTATCTCACCCAGCATGGGTATATGTAAAATGACACCCCAAAACACATTGCCCAACTTCTCCTGAGTACGGCGATACCAGATGTGTGACACTTTTCTGAAGCCTAGGTGGGCAAAGGGGCACACATTCCAAAGAGCACCTTTAGGATTTCACCGGCCATTTTTTACACATTTTGATTTCAAACTACTTACCACACATTAGGGCCCCTAGAATGCCAGGGCAGTATAACTACCCCACAAGTGACCCCATTTTGGAAAGAAGACACCCCAAGGTATTCCGTGAGGGGCATGGCGAGTTCCTAGAATTTTAAATTTTTTGTCACAAGTTAGTGGAATATGAGACTTTGTTAGAAAAAAAAAAATCATAATTTTCCGCTAACTTGTGACAACAAAAAAAAATTCTAGGAACTCGCCATGCCCCTCCCGGAATACCTTGGGGTGTCTTCTTTCCAAAATGGGGTTACTTGTGGGGTAGTTATACTGCCCTGGCATTCTAGGGGCCCTAATGTGTGGTAAGTAGTTTGAAATCAAAATGTGTAAAAAATGACCTGTAAAATCCTAAAGGTGCTCTTTGGAATGTTGGGTGAGAGAAATATCTTGGCAAAAGACAACTTTTCCCATTTTTTTATACAAAGTTGGCATTTGACCAAGATATTTATCTCACCCAGCATGGGTATATGTAAAATGACACCCAAAAACACATTCCCAAACTTCTCCTGAGTACGGCGATACCACATGTGTGACACTTTTTTGCAGCCTAGATGTGCAAAGGGGCCCAAATTCCTTTTAGGAGGGAATTTTTAGACATTTGGATCCCAGACTTCTTCTCACGCTTTAGGGCCCCTAAAAATCCAGGGCAGTATAAATACCCCACATGTGACCCCATTTTGGAAAGAAGACACCCCAAGGTATTCAATGAGGGGCATGGCAAGTTCATCAAAAAAAAATTTGGGCACAAGTTAGTGGAAATTGATATTTTTTTTGTTTTTTCTCACAAAGTCTCCCTTTCCGCTAACTTGGGACAAAAATTTAAATCTTTCATGGACTCAATATGCCCCTCACGGAATACCTTGGGGTGTCTTCTTTCCGAAATGGGGTCACATGTGGGGTATTTATACTGCCCTGGCATTTTAGGGGCCCTAAAGCGTGAAAAGAAGTCTGGAATATAAATGTCTAAAAAATGTTACGCATTTGGATTCCGTGAGGGGTATGGTGAGTTCATGTGAGATTTTATTTTTTGACACAAGTTAGTAGAATATGAGACTTAGTAAGAAAAAAAAAAAAAAAATCCGCTAACTTGGGCCAAAAAAATGTCTGAATGGAGCCTTACAGGGGGGGTGATCAATGACAGGGGGGTGATCACCCATATAGACTCCCTGATCACCCCCCTGTCATTGATCACCCCCCTGTGAAAGGAAGTTAGGCCGGCACACGCTAGGGTGCACGCCGCACGGGATAGGATAATTACCACGTGTAGTAGAAAGAAAGCTATTCCAAAGTCCCAATACCAGAGGGTTAGGCGCATTGTTTCTAGTCCCTCAGTACTGGGACGTAGAATAGAAGAGATGACCACAAGGTTTGAAGAAAGAGGGTATCCACCATCTATCCTGACAAACACCTTAAACGAGTTAGAAACCCCTCGTAGCTCTGGAAATGAACATGACAAAAGCCCACGAGTGGCATTGATTCACAAATACCATCCATTTAATTCTAAATTAGATAATATTGTGAAGAAACACTGGTGTCTGTTAGGTAGAGCATACCCCCAAGTTAGGGAATTCCAAAATCCGCCCCTTATCTGTAATTAAAAAAAAACAAGTTATAGAGATAAGCTAGTGCGAGCGGACATTGGGAGCACCCGTGGTACTCTTAAACAGGGGGTACTAGCTACACAGCGGAAGGGCACCTTTCCGTGTCTCCATTGTTTCCAGTACTCTAATGTCATCAAAGGGCCCAATGTTTACCACCCACATACTGGACGTACATACGCAGTTGATGGCTTTTTCACATGCGAATCAGCCAATGTTATATACTTAATAAAATGTCCTTGCGGGTTGTTATACATTGGGAAAACTATGCAGAGCGTTAAAGATCGCATTGGAAAACACAAATCCACCATCAGGACAAAAAATTTACTTTTACCAGTTCCCTCCCATATTGATAAGTTCAACCATACAATTGCCCAATTAAAATTCCAGGTCATAGAACAGATTTCTAGACCTAGGCGGGGTGGTGACATCAAAAAACTACTTTTGCGCCGGGAGGCTTACTGGATTCACACCCTTGATACCCTCCATCCAAGAGGTCTCAATCGCGACTATGAAATTATGCATATCTGATTTCCATTAGTGCTATTTTCTGTTCACTCTCTTATTTGTATTTTTATGGTTGTAACTTTTTTGTATTATATTTTTTCTAGACATCGACTATATAAATGAAGGAGTCCCTCAACTGTACAGGTATCTAATAACAATATTGATGAGTATTTCATTTCCACTGACATGTATTTTGATACCTGTTGCGCTTTTTTGATTCTTTGATTGACTACCTTGATTATGTTATCACATGACTATGTATGTACCGCCCCCATTTTGGGCGTTTACGCCACTGGGAGATTCCTTTCTTTAATCATTGATATGTGTATATATATGAGTTGCTGACTATGTATATTTATCTGTTGAGAAAGGCAATTGAGCCGAAACGCGTCCTTTCTATGGACATATTGTTACATGTAATAAAACTTCACAAGCATTGAAGACACGTCTGCTGGGATCTTCTTTCTATTGATCACCCCCCTGTCATTGATCACCCCCTGTAAGGCTCCATTCAGACGTCCGTATGCGTTTTGCGGATCCGATCCATGTATCAGTGGATCCGTAAAAATCATACGGACGTCTGAATGGAGCCTTACAGGGGGGTGATCAATGACAGAGTGGTGATCAATGACAGGGAAGTGATCAGGAAGTCTATATGAGTGATCACCCCCTTGTCATTGATCACCCCCCTGTAAGGCTCCATTCAGACGTCCGTATGTGTTTTGCGGATCCGATCCATGTATCCGTGGATCCGTAAAAATCATACGGACCTCTGAATTGAGCCTTACAGGGGGGTGATCAATGACAGGGGGGTGATCAGTGGTTCATAAAGGGTTAATAAGTGACAGGGGGGGTGTAGTGTAGTGTAGTGGTGTTTGGTGCTACTTTACTGAGCTGCCTGTGTCCTCTGGTGGTCGATCCAAACAAAAGGGACCACCAGAGGACCAGGTAGCAGGTATATTAGACGCTGTTATCAAAACAGCATCTAATATACCTGTTAGGGGTTAAAGAAATCACATCTCCAGCCTGCCAGCGAGCGATCGCCGCTGGCAGGCTGGAGATCCACTCGCTTACCTTCCGTTCCTGTGAGCGGGCGCGCCTGTGTGCGCGCGTTCACAGAGTAAATCAACCACCTTCCGGACGCATCCGTGCGTTAGGCGGTTGGGAGGTGGTTAAGAACCTTTTTTATTAAAAAATAAATAAATAAAAAATACTGCCTCCTACAGTGCCCCCAATAATGATAAGGCTCCTGTCACGGAAGGTGTGCAGGAAACTAGAAAACACTAAATGAATATACGACTGACTGGATCCAAAACTAAGGAACAAAAAGGGAGAGCCCTGCATCAGACCTGGCTCTCTCCCTGACTGCTCAGCCTATGCGAAAATCCCAATGGTAGATGATCGCATATCCTCGTACCTCGACTGTATAACACCTGAACACCCTATAATAGTGAGGGGACACCACCACCGGCTCCCTACACTAGATACGGAGGGAGTCAGGGTCACCTGGGATCCAGCAAACAGAAAAACACAAATAAATGAACAAAACTTATCTTGTAGAAGACTCAGAAGTAGGAACAGCATGCACACACTCCAGGAAGTTGTATAAACCGCAAAGTGATGCACTATGGGAAAAGGATTTAAAGGGATGCAATCAGTGCAACTACATGACAGCTGAGAGAGGCTAACGAGATGAGAAAATGAAAGCAAAACAAAGGAACCTCAAGGAGGAGGTTCTAGACGTCTATCAGAGCTTCTTAGATGTCTGGTGGTGACAGAAGGTCAGTCAGTATGAAAAATTGGGGAAACTTTGAAAGTGTCCCCAAGGGCAGTCACAAAAACCAACAAGCGCTACAAAGAAACTGGCTCACATGCGGACCACCCCAGGAAAGGAAGACCAAGAGTCACCTCTGCTGTGGAGGATAAGTTCATCCGAGTCACCAGCTTCAGAAATTGCAGGTTAACAGCAGCTCAGATTAGAGACTAGGTCAATGCCACATAGAGTTCTAGCAGCAGACACATCTCTAGAACAACTGTTAAGAGGAGACTGTGTGAATCAGGCCTTCATGGTAGAATATCTGCTAGGAAACCACTGCTAAGGACAGGCAACAAGCAGAAGAGACTTGTTTGGGCTAAAGAACACAAGGAATGGAGATTAGACCAGTGGAAATCTGTGCTTTGGTCTGATGAGTCCAAATTTGAGATCTTTGGTTCCAACCACCGTGTCTTTGTGCGACGCAGAAAAGGTGAACGGATGGACTCTACATGCCTGGTTCCCACCGTGAAGCATGGAGGAGGAGGTGTGATGGTAAGGGGGTGCTTTGATGGTGACACTGTAGGGGATTTATTCAAAATTGAAGGTATACTGAACCAGCATGGCTACCACAGCATCTTGCAGCGGCATGCTATTCCATCTGGTTTGCGTTCAGTTGGACCATCATTTATTTTTCAACAGGACAATGACCCCAAACACACCTCCAGGCTGTGTAAGGGCTATTGGACCTTGAAGGAGAGTGATGGGGTGCTGCGCCAGATGACCTGGCCTCCACAGTCACCGGACCTGAACCCAATCGAGATGGTTTGGGGTTAGCTGGACCGCAGAGTGAAGGCAAAAGGGCCAACAAGTGCTAAGCATCTTTGGAAACTCCTTCAGGACTGTTGGAAGACCATTTCAGGTGACTACCTCTTGAAGCTCATTAAGAGAATGCCAAGAGTGTGCAAAGCAGTAATCAAAGCAAAAGGTGGCTACTTTGAAGAACCTAGAATATGACATATTTTCAGTTGTTTCACACATTTTTGTTATGTATATAATTCCACATGTGTTAATTCATAGTTTTGATGCCTTCAGTGTGAATCTACAATTTTCATAGTCATGAAAATAAAGAAAACTCTTTGAATGAGAAGGAGTGTCCAAACTTTTGGTCTGTACTGTATATACATATATATATATATATATATATATATATATATATATACACTAATTGAAAAATAACACCCCCAGATAGAAATGTATATAGTGTATACATATAGTGTGACTGACAAATCTTGGCTTTCACTCTGTATTGTGACTCCCTTAGCTTTCCCCATATGTAGGTTCATTAACTGATAACCGTACTTTTAATTTTCCGGGCCGGTGAGCGCCAGACGAGATGTAGACATTGAATCGTATTATCGCCTCCAGATGGTTCACTCATATTAAATCTGTTCTCCGACTATTCTGCTCTCACAGGAAATCTTCTCTCATTTACTTCCTATTGTACAGTGTATCCATAGCTTATCTGATACCAGAACCTCTTGACTCGCCTTGTGAAGCTGGAAAAACCCATTCCGCAAGAAAAATGAATGAAATGAAATGAGACTATGTAACTTGGAACTCTTTTGGCCCTCTCACTGAAAACAGTATTTTCAGAACACACCAGATGGTGGAATCTGTGGGCAGAGTTTATTGAACCGTCCTGTTCTTGCCCTTTAGCTCTCAAGCAGAAGCATGGACTCTTTTGGTCAGATTTCCAGGTCGTGGTCCCAGAAGTAGTCACCATTTGGAAGCAGGTGAACCTCCAAAGATATCAGACAAGGATATAAAATATTCACTGAAAAATAACTATAATTCTCTAAAGAACCTGCCAGATGATGGAACCTCATTGGCGGAGTTAAAGGAGCTCACCTGTTCATCCCCTTTAGCCCTCAAGCAGAGGCATGGACGTTCCAGGTCGCTCTCCTTGACGTAGCCACCAATCGGCAGTAGGTGAACCACCAAAGATACCAGACAAGGATAAAAATACCGTGGAGGACAGGATAGCCAAGAGGTCACTTCAAGACATATTCAAGAAAAGGAGTTAAAGTAGTTACCTTCAAAAAGGAAGGTATTGGGCATAAAATCTGGAAGGACAGGGCCAGCACGAAGGTCAGGATGTAGCAATGTTTATAACTAGTATCACAAGCTTTAAAGGGACATGTCCCCTTTGAATAGATGGCCAGAAGTAACATCATCAGGCAGTGACATTGCCATGGTATAAGTACTCTACTCATGGAGCGTGGGGCTGGACTATAGACAGGTAAATTAGAGACATCACATAGTTTCAAGCCTTCTGAGCCAGTCAGAGAGGTAGAAAATAGCTTATCTCCTTAGCCTCATCTTTTTGCGAGGCTCCTCATCCAATCAGATGGGCCGAGTAGCATCACATGGCAAGTTTTGCTTCAGCCATGACTAACTGTCTTGGTGTAATTGTGCCCAGGAGTTAGGACACATCAAAGTCGGTGATGGAAAGCGTTGCATATTCTTACGATGCCTCTGGGCTGCCAATAGCATGAAAAATTCCCCAATGTCCCTCTCAGCGGGTAATCATTTTTTATTTTTTGGGACATTGCAGGGATTACGGCAATATTGTAACTTTTATTATTCGCTTTTCAATTTCAGATTTCTGTAAAAATTTCCGCGGAATGAGTTCAAGCAGGATAACCTGGACCATGTATTTTTGCAATCTTTTAGCTTTCATTGATTTTTATTCACACGACGCAACAGGAAAGAAAAATAGATTCAATAAACCAGATTTACAATTTCTACTGATTGAAAGTAAAAGGAGTGAAATAAAGCACTGCAAAATGCCATAAAATGAGGATTTATTGGATGGGACAAAAAGGGTAAAAAGACGAAATATAGTGAAATCAACGCTAAAGAATCTGAAATGTAACAGGCAGCATTGTTTACCAGCATGATATCAGGCGGTGCTGCATTTAATCTATTTAATTTAGTATTTTGCACTTACCGTATTTTTCGCCGTATAAGACGCACCGGCCTATAAGACGCACCTAGGTTTTTGAGGAGGAAAATAAGAAAAAAAATATTTTGAACCAAAAGGTGTGCTTTTGGTGGGTTTTGAACTAATTGTGGTCTGTGGATGGCACTGTTATGGGGGATCTGTGGGTGACGCACTGTTATGGGGGATCTGTGGGTGACACTTATGGGGATCTGTGGGTGACACTTATGGGGAATCTGTGGGTGGCTCTTATTGGGGTCTCTGTGTATGACAGTTATGGGGGGGATCTGTGGATGACACATATATAGCATCTTATGCTATGTGTCATCCACAGATCCCCTCCATAAGTGTCCCTGTAGTGAATGACCCTCAATACAGGGCTGGGGGCCGGCATCTGGCTTTATAATGACAGCGGGGCCCGTGCAGTGACTGTATTCTACTACACGGGCCCCGCTCACTGTATAATCGTATGTCTAATAGTAAATAGTTATGTGCATAATCGCATAATGAGCGGAGTACTTACAACTACAAGCGCTCGCCGAGAGGAGGGAGGAGGCAGGAGGCAGGCTGGGAGGACAGGCGCTGGCAGCGTGAGTCATACGTCATGCGCCCACGCCGCCTGCTTCATTCATAAAGTGGGCGGCGCAGGCGCGTGACGTATGACTCACACACTGCCAGCGCCCGTCCTCCCAGCCTGCCTCCTCCCTCCTCTCGGCGAGCGTTTGTAGTTGTAAGTACTCCGCTCATTATGCGATTATGTACATAACTATTTACTATTAGACATACGATTATACAGTGAGCGGGGCCCGTGTAGTAGAATAGTCACTGCACGGGCCCCGCTGTCATTATAAAAGCAGACGCCGGCCCCCAGCCCCTCCTCCCTCACAGCTGATACATGAAAATGTATCATTGAAAATCGCAAAATAATTTGCGCAAAAAATCGCGCTAAAATTCGCGCAAAAAATCGCGCAAAAATTTGCGCGGAAATTTGCGCGAAAATTCGCAAATCGCAAAATAAGCTGCATTCGCCGTATAAGACGCACTGCTATTTTCCCCCCACTTTTGGGGGGGAAAAAGTGCGTCTTATACGGCGAAAAATACGGTATTTGTATATATTGGAAATATACAAACAATATAATAAAGTACTTAAAATGTGTAGTAATATAGATGATAGTGTTACGTGGGGAGATGAGTAAATCGATTGTAAAGTAATTGAATTCAACGTAAATTATGTAAAAAGTCAAGGACAATCTGAATTTTGGGTGATTCAGTTTAAGCACATTTTATGGAGGAAGGGAGAGAAATTGGTGAAATAATATTTAAAAAATGAGAGATTAATGAAAAATAAATAGTTCTAGACGACCTCAGAAGGTCATACACAAATTTTCAGGCCAATTAAAGCACGTTCGATTCACGCAGAAACAATTTGGAACTGAACTGAAACGGTCGACCGATCCTGTGTTAAAAGTTTTTATTTTTTTATTAAGTACTGATTGGTTATTTCCGCTTTAATTATCATATTACCTTTTATATTCCTTGTAATGTAGTAAGTTAGGGATAGTTAGTATATAAATATATAAAAGGCATTGTTTAGTGTCAGATGTCCACCAGGCCACATTCCAGAGAGGTTAACGCACAAGACATACGTAATACACACCGGACATTTCTTAGGAGGAGGGGTTGAAAGGTATAAACATTTGTAGACCATGAACTCCCTTCCAATGAGAACATCATCCAGGTAGGATGTTGTAGGTGACTATCGCTCTCTTATATTATCCTGGATTGTCGGAAATGTGCTACGTCCTATTGTGTTGCAGGCCAGATGATTGTTATTTACCTTTACTACTCTGTATGTCATTTGTCAGTTTTATAAAAAAAATTATTCACATTTACTCAAAATATTTATTCACTTAACCTGTGAAAGCTTATTTATTATCTAATGTTTTGAATTCACACTAAAGCAGATCCTAAATCAAATTTTGAGCAATTGGACCATCTTTAGCTACAAAATAATTGTCATATTTTTTCACATACATAAGGCTCTGTTTTTGCTATGTTTAGGATTGTGATTTTTCTACAACATTCTAAATAATATATTATATAATATATAAATAAATGTATAAATTCATTTAAAAAAAAGATTTTTTTGCAGACAAACAAAAAAAAGATGAAAAGTCTTCAAATATGAAAGCTGCTCCACGGGGGTGTTTTTATGCTTTTTTGGAAGTTTTCGGACAGTGAAATTAAATGACATGAAAAGTAAAAAAAAAAAAAAAATGTGTAACATCAAATAGTAATGAAATACAATACAAAAAAAGTCATTGTAATAAATTTGTAAATAACCTGAAAATGAAAGTTAATGAAATTAAATAAATTGCACCAGAATTTTCTGCCAAAACTGAAGCATGATTCCGAATCTATGTCCCTTTGATGTGACGCCACCCCACCCTCCTGTTAAGTGAGGTGCAAAAAGGAACTAAAATAGAATTCTGGTCAGATTTGATTACTAAATTTGACCCCTACATGTGTAAGTGCAATACAAAAAAAAGACCATATCTGTCTTACAAAAGAAGCAGAAATCAATGATAATTAGTCATTGAGGTTTTGAGTTAGAACTTTTTGTACCCATCTTTGTATATAGTGCTTCTGAGGAGGTATTGTACAGTATGCTACATTGTGGGTCTTTCAGTTTTGGGGAATTTTCTGGATCTGAATATTTTGTGAAGAGTATATGGGCTACATATGGCAGCATCATTCATCTCTAAGGTAGATATGGCGGCACAGCAAATCTCTGGAGGCAGATATGGCAGCACAATATCTCTAGGACACAGTAGTCTGATGTTTATTAGTTTTCAGACCGCAATTCAGCTTACAAGGGTGACATAAAGTTAGTAAATGCTTTGTGCTTTTCAAAAGTTTGCTGCCAGTAAAATTGTGTTTCTGCAGAAGCCCCGAGGAATTCTTTGTGTCAAAACCAAATCACTTCTAACAAATGACGTGTAGAGAACAGCAAAGTGCAGCAATGGTGTCAAAAATATATTTAGGGAGAAAGATAAATACAAAAGGTCAAACACAAAGGAAGAAAATCCAATCACAAAGATAAAGAACTTATAAAGAGGAACAGACAAAATGGAAGAGAATTCCAATCAGAGTAGCATTTCTCTAAGAAGTTTGATCTAGATCTTATACATCGCAGCAGTATTATAGTAGTTATATTCTTATACATAGGAGGCAGTATTATAGTAGTTATATTCTTATACATAGGAGGCAGTATTATAGTAGTTATATTCTTGTACATAGGAGCAGTATTATAGTAGTTATATTCTTGTACATTGGAGGTAGTATTATAGTAGTTATATTCTTGTACATAGGAGCAGTATTATAGTAGTTATATTCTTATACATAGGAGGCAGTATTATAGTAGTTATATTCTTATACATAGGAGCAGTATTATAGTAGTTATATTCTTGTACATAGGAGCAGTATTATAGTAGTTATATTCTTATACATAGGAGGCAGTATTATAGTAGTTATATTCCTGTACATAGAAGCAGTATAATAGTAGTTATATTCCTCTACATAGGAGCAGTATTATAGTAGTTTTATTATTGTACATAGGAGTTAGTATTATAGTAGTTATATTCTTGTACATAGGAGCAGTATTATAGTAGTTATATTCTTGTACATAGGGGCAGTATTATAGTAGTTATATTCCTCTACATAGGAGCAGTATTATAGTAGTTTTATTATTGTACATAGGAGGTAGTATTATAGTAGTTATATTCTTGTACATAGGAGCAGTATTATAGTAGTTATATTCTTGTACATAGGGGCAGTATTATAGTAGTTATATTCTTATACATAGGAGCACTATTATAGTAGTTATATTCTTGTACATAGGAGCAGTATTATAGTAGTTATATTCTTATACATAGGAGGCAGTATTATAGTAGTTATATTCTTGTACATAGGAGCAGTATTATAGTAGTTATATTCCTGTACATAGAAGCAGTATTATAGTAGTTATATTCTTGTACATAGGAGCAGTATAATAGTAGTTATATTCCTCTACATAGGAGCAGTATTATAGTAGTTTTATTATTGTACATAGGAGGCAGTATTATAGTAGTTATATTCTTGTACATAGGAGCAGTATTAGTTATATTCTTGTATATAGGAACAGTATTATAGTAGTTATATTCTTGCACATAGGAGCAGTATTATAGTAGTTATATTCTTGCACATAGGAGCAGTATTATAGTAGTTATATCCCTGTACATAGGAGCAGTATTATAGTAGTTATATTCTTGTACACAGGAGCAGTATTATAGTAGTTATATTATTGTACATAGGAGGCAGTATTATAGTAGTTATATTCTTGTATATAGGAGGAAGTATTACACATAGGAGCAACATTATAATAGTTATGTTCTTGTACATAGGAGCAGTATTATAGTAGTTATAATCTTGTACATAGGAGCAGTATTATAGTAGTTATATTTTTGTACATAGGGGCAGCATTATAGTAGTTATATTCTTGTACATAGGAGCAGTATTATAGTAGTTATATTCTTGTACATAGGAGCAGTATTATAGTGGTTATATTCTTGTGCATAGGAGCAGTATTATAGTAGTTATATTCTTGTACATATGAACAGTATTATAGAAGTTACATTCTTGTATATCTGAGCAGCATTATAGTAGTTATATTCATGTGCATAGGACCCGCATTATAGTAGTTATATTCTTGTACATAGGAGGCAGTATTATAGTAGTTATATTCTTGTACATAGGAGCAGTATTAGTTATATTCTTGTATATAGGAGCAGTATTATAGTAGTTATATCCCTGTAAATAGGAGCAGTATTATAATAATTATATACTTATACATAAAAGGCAGTATTATAGTAGTTATATTCTTGTACATAGGAGCAGTATTATAATAGTTATATTCTTGTATAGAGGAGGTGGTATTATAGTAGTTATATTCTTGTACATAGGAGCAGTATTATAGTAGTTATATTCTTGTACATAGGAGCAGTATTATAGTAGTTATATTCTTGTACATAGGAGGCAGTATTATAGTAGTTATATTCTTGTACATAGGAGGCAGTATTATAGTAGTTATATTCTTGTACATAGGAGCAGTATTCTAGTAGTTATATTCTTGTACATTGGAGCAGTATTATAATAGTTATATTCTTGTATAGAGGAGGCAGTATTATAGTAGTTATATTCTTGTACATAGGAGCAGTATTATAATAGTTATATTCTTGTATAGAGGAGGCAGTATTATAGTAGTTATATTCTTGTACATAGGAGCAGTATTCTAGTAGTTATATTCGTGTACATTGGAGCAGTATTATAGCAGTTATATTTTTGTACATATGTTGGCATCCAGGACCACTCCCCACTTATCTATAGTTTACATTCCTTAGATATGCTAATTGCGCAGAAGTAAAAATTTATTTTTGTATAATGACCAATGGAACAATGCCACGAGCCTCAGGGGGGATGCCCCCTCTGATGTACATATTTACTGCTTAACCTCCTCTAAAAAATGAAAATTCTGCTTTGATCCTTGAAAGGTGTTAATGTGGTTTACTCCGTCGGGCTCGACTCACTAACAACTTGCAATGTGGAGCAGACAGTTGATAAGATAGCACAGCTTGTGTCTATCCAAAACAGTTGGCGCCCAACGTAGGGCAAGGGTGAAATCGTTCAGACTGAGCAACCACAAGAATAATCCAATTTTATATCAGGACACGGAGGCTCATATTGCATTAACTCTCTCTCTTTACTTCTACCATAGCAGCAAAGAAAAACAACATTGAGGGTACAGAAACCATGGTAACAACCCCTCCCCTCAATCCCAGTGTATATAAGGTCTTCTCCCACTGGGATCCTCCTCTTTCTTTGCTGCTACCAGATAAGTACAGAGAAAGTTAATGTTCTATGCTTTATACCCTTTCAGCTTGTTTCTGTGGTGATATTGTTGCCCTTCAGCGCCCACCCCCCCACCCCCTTTTTTTGTGCCGGGGGAAGCTGGCTGGGGCATCTTATGTAATCAGGTTTTATGTATAGATTTTTTTGTGGAATACTGTTGTTAGGTATATATATATATATACACATATACACACACACACTTTATCGGTATTAGGTTCTCTTCTCCCCCCCCCCCCCCCTTTTTTTCTTCCTGGCGGCATTGCGAGTTTTTCCGCGCCATCCTTAGTGGCATTAATTTGTTTCTGTCTCCCCTGCGCCTACCGACCGGACTTCTAGCTTACTGGCCATTCGGCCACTCGGTCTGTGGCGCCATCTTACCTCAGGGTTCTTCTCTCAGGCGCCATCTTGGTCCCAGGCTTCATTCCTCACTGCTGTCCTCTTGCACCCGAGATCTTGCGAGATCTCGCGGGATCTCGGGGGGGAGGTTTCGTTCGGCGCGCCGGCTTCTCTCCTGCATCTTGGGATCATATTGCTTTGTTGACACGCCCCCGGTCTTCCCGCGTCTAGCCTCGTCTACTGCCCACAACCTCTTCCGGCCCTGCGGTCTAACGATTGTGCTCCCTCTCTATTGCCCAGGTTGGCTCAGTTTTTTCTTCTTCTCTGTATTAGCCTTTTGTCTGTGAGGTGACTTATCATGTCTCAGCCGCCCCCCCCCCCCCCCTCTACACTGCCCTTACCAGCCCTTACCTTATGTCCTCCATCCTCACACACTCTATTTTCGAGGTCCTGGTAGCCCAGCCTCATGCTGCACACCAGGGTTTCCAATTGCTACAGTTGCCACCTCCATCTGCCTCCAGAAATCACATGACTGATGGCTCTGCTCCATCAATGGAAAACGCGCTTGGATCGCGTAAAAGAGCCTGTCCGCGCCAGGCAGAACGCGCGCGGTTATGGAAGGCGGCGCGGTCACAGCCCGAGCTTGAGTCCAACTCCGATAGGGAGTCCGAGGAGGAGGCACAATTGCATTCTCTGCATGATTCAGAGGAGGATTTGGCAGATATTGAGGTGAATGCGTCTCCCCAAGCTAACCCTTCCCCGAGTCAGCCGCCTACTGGAATGCCCACGGCCACTTATCCCGCATAAAATATGCGACACACCAGTAGTGGATCCCAAGATGGTACAATTTTTGGCCAAAACTGGTTTTAACCCTCGCAAGGGTTTAGATTCTGCGCTGAGGGGATGTCAGGACAAGCTCCTCGACATAACTGGCCCCCTTGCAAAGATTTTTGACATGGGCGAGGCCGCTAAGGCTGGCGGCAGGCAATTAGACCCTGAAGAATTCAGGGGATGGATACAGAGGGCTATCTGTATAGCCGGAAACATGAACACGTCGCTCGCCATAGAAAGGCGGAAAGCGATTTTGATGAAGATTGAGCCTAAATTGGCCAATCTGGCACTATCAGAAGCTGGCAAGGATGCCCACGGTCTCCTATTTGGGGATTCTTTCATTAAAGAGCTGGGCAAGGACGTTGGTGCCTTTACGGCTCTTGACAAAGCACAGACATCTATGCGCAAGGTGTTTCCCAATCGTTTCTCTGCCAGGGTCGGCAGTTCCCGGGGCCGCCTGTCCGGCCGGTCCTCTGTTCACACCCGAGGTTCGGGTAGAGGCTCCTACGCATACCGGGCATCTCTCCAGGATCAACGCCACCAGCCCGCCTTGTTCCCATCTCGGGGCAGACCAAGTCGATCCAGAGGGTTCCGTGGAAATCCAGGTGCCAGACGTCCATATGGTGAATCCCAACCCTCTACTTTTTTCTGTCGTTTCCATCGGGGGCAGACTCCGTTTCTTTTCGCATGCTTGGGCAGGTGTCACCTCCGACCCATGGGTACTGTCCATGGTCAGAGGTTTCGAGATAGATCTCGTAGCCAACCTGGTAAGCCTGTCTCCTAGCCCCCACGGATTAGATGGGAGTTGTCAGCAACATCTTCTTAGTGCAGAAGAAGGGAGGCCAAATGCGGCCGGTGATCAACCTCAAATCTCTAAACGAGTTTGTTCAGTACCGCCATTTCAAAATGGAGGGAATCCACCTCCTAAGGGATATGCTTCTCCCAGGAAATTGGATGGCCAAACTGGATCTCAAAGATGCTTACCTTACGGTCCCCATGGCTCCCTACTCCAGAGATCTTCTACGTTTTCTCTGGAACGACCAGGTTTGGTGTTTCACGTGCCTCCCATTCGGACTCTCCTCCGCTCCTTGGTGCTTCACCAAACTGATGCACCCAGTAGTGGCTTGGCTTCGCAGCCGGGGAGTGCGATTAATTATCTACCTGGACGATATTCTGTTCATGGGTCACACTCCCTCTGTCCTCCAGGATCATATAGAGATGTCTATGATGCTCATCACCAACCTGGGTTTCATTATCAATCGGGAAAAATCGTGTCTAACTCCCTCCACGTCCATGGAGTTTCTGGGGTTCACCATAGACTCCATTGCTCTGACACTCAGTCTTCCCCAGGCGAAGGTGCGAGCTATTCGCAAAGAGTTAAGACACTCCCTGATGCTGACGCAGGTATCCCTGAGACACCTGGCACGGATAATAGGTCATTTGGCATCGTCCATCCAAGCGATTTTTCAGCTCCTCTGCATTACAGGGCATTACAACACCTCAAAATTGCGCATCTACGAATGGGGGCGTCTTATGCCGACACCCTTGTTCTAGACGAGGAGACCAGACAGGAATTGATGTGGGGGATCCACAATCTCTCGGTGTGGAATGGCAGGGCGATCTTCAGTCCCCAGTCGGACCTCATTATAGAGTCGGATGCCAGTCTTCATTGCTGGGGGGCTCATTGCAACGGCATCTCCACCGGAGGGCCCTGGTCTTTGGACGAATCGCGACTCCACATCAACGCTCTGGAGCCCATGGCGGGCTCTTTAGCGATCCAGAGTTTTGCCAATGACAGTCAGAGCCTGTATCAGGCTCCGTATGGACAATGTGTCGGCGATCCGATACGTAAATTGCATGGGCGGCACGCGCTCCTCCGTACTGACACACTTAGCGAGAGATTTCTGGGAGCATTGCTTGTCCACAATACTCAGACAGACTGGAGTTTGCGTTTCATGACCGACTCCAGCGACTGGAAATTAGACGTGACAGTCTTCTCTGCCATTTCATCTCAATGGGGCCCTTTCTCCATCGACCTCTTTGCATCACGTTTGAATGCACAACTTCCCAGGTTTTTCAGCTGGCGGCCAGATACGGAAGCGGAGGCGGTGGACGCCTTCCTCCAACAGTGGTCAGGGTCCCTCATGTACGCGTTCCAGCCGTTCGCACTCATCCCGAGGGTTCTGCTCCAGATTCGGCGCCAATCTGCCGAACTGGTCCTGATTCTGCCTTTTTGGAGAACCCAATCGTGGTTCCCCCACCTGTTAGAATTGCTCGTCGACGAGACGGTCCTCCTGCCCGCTCACCCTCACTTACTCAAGGGACCAGCCGGTCAGCTGCACCCGTTGCTTCAAGTAGGGGTTCTACAACTCCTCGCATGCAGGGTGTCAGGGGTCCCTGGGACGTCACGGGCGTTTCAGACACGACTAGATTCTTACTGGAGAGTGCATAGGCTCCCGGAACTAGCCGAGCCTGGGATTCCTGGGCTCGTTGGTGCTTCACTCGGGATCTGGATCCCGTTGAGGCACCTGTAAATGCCGTGTTGCTTTTTCTGTCGTTTTTGTTTGAAGAAGGTAAAGCATACCGTACTATTAACCTTTACAGGTCCGCAATCTCATCGGCGGGGCAGCACCCTCTAGTCTGTAGACTGCTCCAAGGTTCTCGTCTTTCCCGACCACCGAGACCGCGTTTCTCGGCGACCTGGGATGTGTCTATGGTTTAGAATTTTTTCATTGCTTGGCCGTCTAACGAACAGTTGTCATTACGACAATTGTCCGCAAAACTGGTCACATTGTTTTGCCTGATCTCTTGCAAAATAATGTCGGATGTGCGGGCTTTGGATCATGACTCCTGTGCATTTAATCCAGAGGGAGTTACGTTTAATATCTCCCGACGTACGAAAACTAACATCCGTTCGATGTCCTATCCATTTTTTCCTTCTTCACCGCAGCTGTGTCCTGTGGCTTGCCTACGAGAGTATGAATCGCGCACGCTTGGATTACACTCTTCGGCTCATCTCCATCTGTTCATCTCTTTCCGCAGACCTTTATCCCCGGTCGCCAGTGTTACACTCTCACGCTGGGTCAAGTGGATCTTATCCCTCTCGGTGGTAGATACTTCCATTTTTACCACACACTCGGTTCGGAGCGCGGAGGCCACGTCCATGACTGTCTCTGGTGCGTGCTTGGAAGATGTCATGAAGCTAGCAGATTGGTCGAGGGTCTCCACCTTCCGTGAATTCTATTTTCGGCCACCGTCTCACGCTTTTTCCTCTGTGGTGGCTCGACTTTAAACTTGCAATATGAGCCTCCGTGTCCTGATATAAAATTACAGGATTTTCCAATTACATTACGTAAAGTCATGATTTTATGAAGGACACGGAGGCGAGTATTTCCCCACCCCTCTTGCTGACCCTCCCTTATTGCCCTTCTTGATTGTCGGTTTGACTTCTCAACTATTTTGTACCCTGTTAACCAGTGACAGTGCTATATGTATGATACTTTTCCCACACAATTTTTCAATGCTTCCTTATCAATTGTTTTCTTCATAGGTTGAAGATGTCAGGTCCTTGAGGACATGCTCCAGCATTCTTTGCCTCTAGTTCCGTTTTTTCCTGTTCTTGCTTCCAGTTGAAGAGTTCTCGGACGAAGTTCTCCAGTCGATCCGGTCGAGTTGTCCAGAAGATGTTATTTCTCTTCCAGTTGGTCTCAGTTGGAAT
Source organism: Bufo gargarizans (assembly GCF_014858855.1). Taxonomy (NCBI): domain Eukaryota; kingdom Metazoa; phylum Chordata; class Amphibia; order Anura; family Bufonidae; genus Bufo; species Bufo gargarizans. The sequence continues at coordinate 479,075,459 of NC_058084.1, read as the reverse complement.
TCCTGGCAGTACACAAAGAAAGAGGAGGATCCCAGTGGGAGCAGACCTTATATACACTGGGATTGAGGGGAGGGGTTGTTACCATGGTTTCTGTACTCTCAATGTTGTTTTTCTTTGCTGCTATGGTAGAAGTAAAGAGAGAGTTAATGCAATACTCGCCTCCGTGTCCTTCATAAAATCATGACTTTACGTCATGTAATAGGAAAATCATGTAATTATGGGTCAGACACATATGAGGGAGGAGACTGCCAGCTCTGAGAAAGGTAAGAAAACTAGTTATGTTACCTAATATCTCTTCTGTGCCTCCGCTCTGTGCAGTGGGTGGGACGGCTGTCCTTCTGGACACCAGATAACATAAGCCCTTGTCCCAAGAACCTGGTCAAATTGCATTATCAACTGTCTGTGGTTAGACAGGGACTTCAGAGGAAATTGTTTATTGTTACAATATATGTATATTGTTAGTGTTCCAACCTTAGATGGTAGATGACTTAAAAATATACTCATCCTGCCAGCAATAGACTATTGTCACATTGGTAGGCGTGTTTCTATTGGTGTCACACCGATAGATGTCTTCCAGTTAATATGAGATAGAGAATTATATTAGTGGCTGGAGTATAGGTTGTTGTAACGGAGCCTTGGAAAAGTAGGAAGGACTCATGACGTACATGCCAGAATTGTAAAACAAGGACTAAAGTTAGCCATTGCCGAGGTGGGCTGGCGCGTCATTAAAGTATAACTGAAGTCCATTTCCAGAAGAAGAGAACAGGTTATCAGTAGTTGTCCTCTAACTGTTGCAGAGCCTTAGTTGAGATACAAAGAGAAAAGTTGTACAATACAGTAAGTGGGGATTTTCACTGCTCAGCTAATAAAGATAATTTAGAGAGATTGACAGTACAGGCAGTGTTAGAGGCTGGGAGCAGCCAGATGAAACCATAGAATCAGTAGACTATTTCACCAGGCAATTGGGAAAATGGGCCAGAGGAAGGCTGATCAAGCAAACACAATACAAGATATAACCAAGAGAAGGGTGAATAAGTTGAGAAATTCTTCCACCATCTAAACGTGATGTTCCATGATCTGGAATTTACAGCACTGGAAAAGTCACACCAACAACTTTGGACACAAGTTTTTGTACAGGGACTGAGAGAGCCTATCATAAAACAGGTGCTGACGACAAGGCCTGAATGCCGCACCTTGGGGCCAGAAGTCCTGTACCAAGTGGCAAAGGGGATTGAGCAGAATTGTCATCTCCAGAAGCCCAAGGCTGCCATAATGGCCTTTGAACTAGGCCAAGACTCCAACAGAGGATCCAAAATTATTTGTTACTGCTGTGGAAAGCCCGCACATGTGAGGAGAAATTGTAGGACCCCGGGACACCAAGGTATGAGAAGAACCCTAATGGTTCTCACCCTTATGCAGGTTATCAAGACCAGGGCCTATCAGAGTTGCCTCCTCCTCCTACAGGGCGACAACAAGAATATTTATCCCTCGAAACAAAACAACCCAGTGAACCAACCCCTTTTGTCCAGGTAAATGTAGAGGGAAAAATCACTCGATTTGCTGGTGGACACTTGTGCAGCCAGAAGTGTTATTTGACACCTGGACCTCCCTGACCCTGATTGGCTTTCTGCTGAGACAGTGGCATGTGTAGGAGTTGATGGTACTACTAGACGCTCCCCCATGTCCAGGCCTCTACACATGAACATACAACCTACTCAAGCCATGCTAGCACAATTAGTTGTATCCTCTACATGCCCTGTCAACCTGTTGGTATGGGACCTCCTTGCAAAGATGCAAGCTATAATCCAATTTCATGAAGATGGCACAGTGTCCCTTACATTACCCCTGGACCCCAAGGACACCAAAGTGGCACAGTGGGCTCATGGAACCACGCATCAGTCTAAGACTAAGATGAACAACTTGGTGGCATCATATTACTTTGCTCCAGGATTCTACATGGCATTGACACTATATACTCAGGGATGTCTTGTATGTGCATAGTGTATTGCGGGAAAAATGTAGAAGACTCTGCAGAAGTGCACTCCCAAACCACTCTACCCATTTCAGAGGATGAAGATTGACCACATACAGATGCCAAGAGCAGGTTCTTATGAGTATGCTCTAGTGGTAGTTTACTTGTTCTGAGGATGGCCAGAGGCTTTCCCCAACAAGAATCAATTGGCCATCACCACTGCCAAGAAACTCCTGAATGAAATATTCTGCCGGTCTGGCCTACCAAAACAATTAGGAGTGACAGAGGACCAGCCTTCACAGCCAATGTTACCAAAGAATTGACACAGTTGGGGACAGAATTAGCTTGGCACACCCCGTATCACCTGCAAAGCAGTGGAAAAGTCAAAAGACTGAATGGCACGTTGAAACAGAAAATGTTGAAAGCTGCACAGGACACTGGGAAACCCTGGACAAAAATCCTGGCCCTAGCTCTTTTCAGCATGAGACATATGACAAGAGGACCCCAGAAACTCAGTCCTTATCAGATATTGTTTGGCACAGTCACTAGGTTGAGGCTATATTTCCCACAACAGCTTAACATGCAGTGTGATATGTCTAGATATGTTATTGAGTTATGTAAACAATTGACTAAAATATATTCTTGATTTGTTTCCTCTCTTCCAACTCCTGAGGCCTGTCCAAGCCAACATACCATACAGTCAGGTGACTGGGTGCTGGTGAAAGGTTCAGCAGGAAAACACCTCTCGAACCAAGGTTTGAGAGGCCCTAACAAGTCCTGCTGAATACAGATACCTCAGAACAACCAATTAGTAGAACACCAATAGCTAAAAGGGGTTGTACCTCCATTTTCACCCAGGCAGTCCCCCTGACTTGAGCATCGGAGCAGTTCATGCTCCAATGCTCTCCTTTGCCCTGCACTAAATCGCGCAGGGCAAAGGCTCTTTTGTTTACAATAACACACTGCCGGGCAGAGGCTTCCTCCCGGCAGTGTGTTTGGTGATGTCAACGGCTCTAATGGGCGGGCTTTAGCGTTGCCCTAGCCATTTTACTGGCTAGAGCAGCGCTAAAGCCCGCCCATCAGTGCCGGTGACGTCACTGGGCTGCCTGAACAGCAGGAAGAGGCTTCAGCTCGCCTACAAGAGACCCGGTACATCACTTAGTATAAGTAAACAGTCACTTCCAGCTAAGAATTTCCTATATGAAAACGGGGCTTCAAAAATATGTGGCAAAGGTAGGGCATGTATGTATTATGTACTGTATGTCACTCTAGTACTATTACACCAATGTCCCCAATCCCGGACATCCCCTTTAATATGTGTGGTGACATATGATAGCTCACCAAAAATCTAAACACACACATATAATATAAATTCATTCTTTATTGTTTAAAAAATATATGAATAAATGATTAAAGAAAAATACATATAGTGGCAGCAAATGCAGGACAATACTGCGACAAGAGTGTACCCCCCTAAAACCCCCCGCTGGTGACTATACAGCGTCTAAAGAATCTGTGCACTATATATGCATCATCATTGTACAGTCACCAATTGTCACACCTGTGACAGGTGTTAGAAGGTCTGAAAGACTGACTACACATTAGTGATCTGACAGCCTCTTTTGGTTTCACTTTGTCTGTGTGTTGCTGATATGTCCACACCTCCTGTTCAGGTGTGGCTTATGTGACCTTTAAGTCTCCCTATTTAGTCTGACTTTACCCATAACTCCTTGCTCTGGATAGCTTAAATTGGTCTTGGAAGAGCTGGAGTGTGGTTCTTGTTGAAGTTCTGTTCATCCATCATCCTCACAAGTTAAGTGTTCCGCTTGTTGTGTTTTGCATAACCCCCCCCCCCCTCCCCCTCCTGGTTGTTTACTAGGCCTCAGCGTGACGCTGGTTACTTCACCAGGGAAGGAACAGGTTGTCTCTGCCCTGTCATTACCTTTAGGGCATCCGAGGGCTTCCAGGGTTTTCCAGCTTCCTGTGTATGGGCATCTCTACCATCGAGAGGTGCCCATACGGATAGGAAATAGGGCCAGAAGCAGGGTTGTATAGGTTGTGACCCTTTTCCTTCCCTAGCGGTGAGGCCTAGTGTCTTTCCTCTTCCTTCTTGTTGTCTTTTGGTATTCTCCCCTACTACATCCGTGACATTATCCAGAGCCTATACCGCCATTTTTGCTCTGATCTGTGCAGCTATGGATACTATGTCTGCACTGGTCGAACAGCTGCAGAATCTGACTTTGGAGGTAGCTGCCCTCCGCGCGACGGTCTTGCAGAGTCCACAGGCTGCTGGTTTTGGTGGTGGCTCCCAGGCCTGCCCTGAACCAAAGGTGGCTCTCCTGGACAGGTTTTCAGGGGGTAGTGATAATTTAATCCAGTTCAGGTAGTCATGTAAATTATACTTTAGGCTGCGTCCATACTCTTCTGGGGATGAGTGTCAACGTGTGGGTATGATTATTTTGTTGCTTAAAAAGGACGCCCAATCTTAAGCTTTTTCTTTGCCAACCGAATTACCATCCCTCCGGTCGGTAGATGAATTCTTTAGAGCCTTGGGTCTTATCTACGATGACCCGGATCAGATCTCTCAGGCCGAGACCAAGTTACGGGGTTTGCGGCAGGGAGAACGTTACGCGGAGACCTATTGCTCAGAATTTAGGAGATGGGCTACCGATACAGAGTGGAACGATCTTGCTCTCCATAGCCAATTCTGTCAGGGTCTCTCTGAGAGACTGCAGGATGCGTTGGCTTTTCATGAAAATCCTGAGTCATTGGAAGCAGCTATATCCCGTGCTGTATGTCTTGATAGACGCCTGAGGGAAAGATCTAGGGGCCCTCACCTTCAGGACATACTGTCCAACAAGGGTACTGCTTCCTTTGACACTTAAAAGAGACACTGGTGGTTGCGCCTTGTGATGAGCCTATGCAGTTAAGAGGAGCTACTAGTGGAAATACTGGCAAAAGCTTGGGTCATGTGAAAGGAGTCTGCTTTTGTTGTGGCAAGAAGGGACATTTTGGGAATATTTGTCCGTACTTGCAGCATCAAGGTGCAAACAAAAAGAAAAAGATGTTTAATCCCCAAATTACTAATGGTAGTGTGGGTGGGGAGCAAGAAAACCTACTTTTGTCTTTTATTGGTAGTACCGGTTTTCTCCGGTCTGCCGAGATGGCGCTAGAGTCCAAAACTATGAAAATCAAAACATTTATCGACAGTGGTGCTGGAGTAAACTTGATTGATGGACAGTTTGTTTGCATTCACGGGTTGACTACTAGTGCATTAGAGAAAAGTATTTCTGTCTTTGCAATTGACTCTGCACCTCTCACCCAAAAATGCCTGTCGCAGGTAGTGAATGACATCCATTTAAGAGTGAGTGATTTTCTTTGGAACAATGGAAGCTGAAAATTGACCAAATATACCGCTTCGAGGAAATATCCTCTTGGGAAGCTCGCATTCATCAAAAATTCCTAAAACAGTGGAAACTATGGCAGGAATTCAGACACCCTAACTAGCCTAATCGCCTTACACTCATATTTAGAACAATATACATTGTATAAAAGCACATCTTACTCTAACTAACTATGAGACCTGTGCCCCATATTTTGAGTGACCCTTAACCTATTCTGCACTAATATACATTTTATACTAAACGCAGTGTAAGTCTGTAAAACTACATCTTGTACCACCTTTATTGAGACATTTGCCATTTGTCAACTTATCGATTTCGAATGTAATTAATAAAAAATGTTCCTATATTCCACGTCTTGCAAGACGTGTAAGCTACTTTATATGTACCTTGTTACGTTACTTCTTAAAAAAAAAAAAAAGTGGGTGATTTTCATCCGGAATCGATGTCCTGTTATGTGTTGGCGGGTCTGCCTGCTCCGTTGGTGTTGGGTCTACCATGGTTAAGCAAACAGAACCCTAACATCGACTGGCAAGCGAGACAGATTCTCGATTGGAGTGATTTTTGCATGGACAAATGTCTTAATGCGTGTTTCTCTATATTTACTACTAAAACTGTATACCCTCGTTCATTTCTGAATTTTCTGAGAGTGGTAACCAGGAGTTACCCCCGCATCGGGAGTATGATTGTCCTGTCAATCTTATCCCAGAGCTAAATTGCCCAAATCTCGGTTGTATAGTCTTTCAGAACCCGATAGAAAGGCTATGTAAGAGTATATCATCGAGAGTTTGGCAAAGGGACATATTAGACCCTCCAGGTCCCCAGTGGCTGCTAGGTTTTAATTTGTAAAAAAAAAGGGTGATACCCTGAGGCCATGTCTGGACTTCCGTGAGCTCAATCATATTACCATCCGTGATCCTTACCAACTTCCTTTGATTCTGGATTTGTTTAGTCAGATTGTCGGTGCCAAGGTGTTCTAAATTGGATCTGAGGGGGGCATATAATTTTGTAAGGATCAAGGAGGGGGATGAGTGGGGGACCACATTTAATACCCTTGAAGGTCATCTTGAAAACCTGGTCATGCCTTTTGGGTAGGGATGAGCGAACCCGAACTGTATAGTTCGGGTTCGTACCGAATTTTGGGGTGTCCGTGACACGGACCCGAACCCGGACATTTTCGTAAAAGTCCGGGTTCGGGTTCGGTGTTCGTCGCTTTCTTCGCGCTTTTGTGACGCTTTCTTGGCGCTTTTTGAAAGGCTGCAAAGCAGCCAATCAACAAGCGTCATACTACTTGCCCCAAGAGGCCATCACAGCCATGCCTACTATTGGCATGGCTGTGATTGGCCAGAGCACCATGTGACCCAGCCTCTATTTAAGCTGGAGTCACATAGCGCCGCCCGTCACTCTGCTCTGATTAGCGTAGGGAGAGGTTGCGGCTGCGACAGTAGGGCGAGATTAGGCAGATTAACTCCTCCAAAGGACTTGATTAACTGATCGATCTGCAGCTGTGGATCATTGAGCTGCTGATCCTCAATTGCTCACTGTTTTTAGGCTGCACAGACCGTTTGTCAGTCTCATTTTTCTGGGGTGATCGGCGGCCATTTTGTGTCTTGTGGTGCGCCAGCACAAGCTGCGACCAAGTGCATTTAACCCTCAATGGTGTGGTTGTTTTTTGGCTAAAGCCTACATCAGGGTGAAGCTGTGACACCAAGTGCATTTAACCAGCAATAGTCTGTTCATTTTTTGGCCATATCCCAGTCTAATTCTGTCACTAAATCCATACCGGTCACCCAGCGCCTAAATACTAGGCCTCAAATTTATATCCAGCTAAATCTGTCCCTAGTGCTGTAGCTGGGCGAGTTATTTAGTGTCCGTTCAAGCACATTTCTTGTTCTGGGTTGAAATACAATTCCCAATTTAGCAATTTCATAATTTAGTGGTTCCTGCTATATCAGAGCTCTTTGAAATCTATCCCAAAAAGGGTATATAATATTGAAGGTGCACATAGGGTCATTCAGAGTAACTTCACACACACCCGCTACTGTGTATTTCCAAGTCTAATTCTGTCACTAAATCCATACCGGTGACCCAGCGCCTAAATACTAGGCCTCAAATTTAATTCCCTCTAAATCTCTCGTTACCCACCGCTGTACTGTTGTTGCTGGGCAAGATATTTAGTGTCCGTCAAAGCACATTTTTTGTTCTGGGTTGAAGTACAATTCCCAATTTAGCAATTTCATAATTTAGTGGTTTCTGCTATATCAGAGCTATTTGAAATCTATCCCAAAAAGGGTATATAATATTGAAGGTGCACATAGGGTCATTCAGAATAACTTCACACACACCCGCTACTGTGTATTTCCAAGTCTAATTCTGTCACTAAACCCATACCTGTCACCCAGCGCCTAAATACTAGGCCTCAAATTTAAATCCCTCTAAATCTCTCGTTACCGTTGTCCTGTTGTAGCTGGGAAAGTTATTTAGTGCCCGTCAAAGCACATTTTTTGTTCTGGGTTGAAGTACAATTCCCAATTTAGCAATTTCATAATTTAGTGGTTCCTGCTATATCAGAGCTATTTGAAATCTATCCCAAAAAGGGTATATAATATTGAAGGTGCACATAGGGTCATTCAGAATAACTTCACACACACCCGCTACTGTGTATTTCCAAGTCTAATTCTGTCACTAAATCCATACCGGTGACCCAGCGCCTAAATACTAGGCCTCAAATTTAATTCCCTCTAAATCTCTCGTTACCCACCGGTGTACTGTTGTTGCTGGGCAAGATATTTAGTGTCCGTCAAAGCACATTTTTTGTTCTGGGTTGAAGTACAATTCCCAATTTAGCAATTTCATAATTTAGTGGTTTCTGCTATATCAGAGCTATTTGAAATCTATCCCTAAAAGGGTATATAATATTGAAGGTGCACATAGGGTCATTCAGAATAACTTCACACACACCCGCTACTGTGTATTTCCAAGTCTAATTCTGTCACTAAACCCATACCGGTGACCCAGCGCCTAAATACTAGGCCTCAAATTTAAATCCCTCTAAATCTCTCGTTACCGTTGTCCTGTTGTAGCTGGGAAAGTTATTTAGTGCCCGTCAAAGCACATTTTTTGTTCTGGGTTGAAGTACAATTCCCAATTTAGCAATTTCATAATTTAGTGGTTCCTGCTATATCAGAGCTATTTGAAATCTATCCCAAAAAGGGTATATAATATTGAAGGTGCACATTGGGTCATTCAGAATAACTTCACACACACGCTTCTGTGCATTTCCAAGTCTAATTCTGTCACTAAATCCATACCGGTGACCCAGCGCCTAAATACTAGGCCTCAAATTTAATTCCCTCTAAATCTCTCGTTACCCACCGCTGTACTGTTGTTGCTGGGCAAGATATTTAGTGTCCGTCAAAGCACATTTTTTGTTCTGGGTTGAAGTACAATTCCCAATTTAGCAATTTCATAATTTAGTGGTTTCTGCTATATCAGAGCTATTTGAAATCTATCCCTAAAAGGGTATATAATATTGAAGGTGCACATAGGGTCATTCAGAATAACTTCACACACACCCGCTACTGTGTATTTCCAAGTCTAATTCTGTCACTAAATCCATACCGGTGACCCAGCGCCTAAATACTAGGCCTCAAATTTAATTCCCTCTAAATCTCTCGTTACCCACCGTTGTACTGTTGTTGCTGGGCAAGATATTTAGTGTCCGTCAAAGCACATTTTTTGTTCTGGGTTGAAGTACAATTCCCAATTTAGCAATTTCATAATTTAGTGGTTTCTGCTATATCAGAGCTATTTGAAATCTATCCCTAAAAGGGTATATAATATTCAAGGTGCACATTGGGTCATTCAGAATAACTTCACACACACGCTTCTGTGCATTTCCAAGTCTAATTCTGTCACTAAATCCATACCGGTGACCCAGCGCCTAAATACTAGGCCTCAAATTTAAATCCCTCTAAATCTCTCGTTACCCACCGCTGTACTGTTGTTGCTGGGCAAGATATTTAGTGTCCGTCAAAGCACATTTTTTGTTCTGGGTTGAAGTACAATTCCCAATTTAGCAATTTCATAATTTAGTGGTTTCTGCTATATCAGAGCTATTTGAAATCTATCCCTAAAAGGGTATATAATATTCAAGGTGCACATTGGGTCATTCAGAATAACTTCACACACACGCTTCTGTGCATTTCCAAGTCTAATTCTGTCACTAAATCCATACCGGTCACCCAGCGCCTAAATACTAGGCCTCAAATTTATATCCCGCTGAATTTGAATACAATACATTGGGCCAAATAATATATTTGTTGTTGTGGTGAACCATAACAATGAGAAAAACATCTAGTAAGGGACGCGGACGTGGACATGGTCGTGGTGGTGTTAGTGGACCCTCTGGTGCTGGGAGAGGACGTGGCCGTTCTGCCACATCCACACGTCCTAGTGTACCAACTACCTCAGGTCCCAGTAGCCGCCAGAATTTACAGCGATATATGGTGGGGCCCAATGCCGTTCTAAGGATGGTAAGGCCTGAGCAGGTACAGGCATTAGTCAATTGGGTGGCCGACAGTGGATCCAGCACGTTCACATTATCTCCCACCCAGTCTTCTGCAGAAAGCGCACAGATGGCGCCTGAAAACCAACCCCATCAGTCTGTCACATCACCCCCATGCATACCAGGGAAACTGTCTCAGCCTCAAGTTATGCAGCAGTCTCTTATGCTGTTTGAAGACTCCGCTGGCAGGGTTTCCCAAGGGCATCCACCTAGCCCTTCCCCAGCGGTGAAAGACATAGAATGCACTGACGCACAACCACTTATGTTTCCTGATGATGAGGACATGGGAATACCACCTCAGCATGTCTCTGATGATGACGAAACACAGGTGCCAACTGCTGCGTCTTTCTGCAGTGTGCAGACTGAACAGGAGGTCAGGGATCAAGACTGGGTGGAAGACGATGCAGGGGACGATGAGGTCCTAGACCCCACATGGAATGAAGGTCGTGCCACTGACTTTCACAGTTCGGAGGAAGAGGCAGTGGTGAGACCGAGCCAACAGCGTAGCAAAAGAGGGAGCAGTGGGCAAAAGCAGAACACCCGCCGCCAAGAGACTCCGCCTGCTACTGACCGCCGCCATCTGGGACCGAGCACCCCAAAGGCAGCTTCAAGGAGTTCCCTGGCATGGCACTTCTTCAAACAATGTGCTGACGACAAGACCCGAGTGGTTTGCACGCTGTGCCATCAGAGCCTGAAGCGAGGCATTAACGTTCTGAACCTGAGCACAACCTGCATGACCAGGCACCTGCATGCAAAGCATGAACTGCAGTGGAGTAAACACCTTAAAACCAAGGAAGTCACTCAGGCTCCCCCTGCTACCTCTTCTGCTGCTGCCGCCTCGGCCTATTCTGCTGCTGCCGCCTCGGCCTCTTCCTCCGCCTCTGGAGGAACGTTGGCACCTGCCGCCCAGCAAACAGGGGATGTACCACCAACACCACCACCACCACCTCCGTCACCAAGCGTCTCAACCATGTCACACGCCAGCGTTCAGCTCTCCATCTCACAAACATTTGATAGAAAGCGTAAATTCCCACCTAGCCACCCTCGATCCCTGGCCCTGAATGCCAGCATTTCTAAACTACTGGCCTATGAAATGCTGTCATTTAGGCTGGTGGACACAGACAGCTTCAAACAGCTCATGTCGCTTGCTGTCCCACAGTATGTTGTTCCCAGCCGGCACTACTTCTCCAAGAGAGCCGTGCCTTCCCTGCACAACCAAGTATCCGATAAAATCAAGTGTGCACTGCGCAACGCCATCTGTAGCAAGGTCCACCTAACCACAGATACGTGGACCAGTAAGCACGGCCAGGGACGCTATATCTCCCTAACTGCACACTGGGTAAATGTAGTGGCAGCTGGGCCCCAGGCGGAGAGCTGTTTGGCGCACGTCCTTCCGCCGCCAAGGATCGCAGGGCAACATTCTTTGCCTCCTGTTGCCACCTCCTCCTTCTCGGCTTCCTCCTCCTCTTCTTCCACCTGCTCATCCAGTCAGCCACACACCTTCACCACCAACTTCAGCACAGCCCGGGGTAAACGTCAGCAGGCCATTCTGAAACTCATATGTTTGGGGGACAGGCCCCACACCGCACAGGAGTTGTGGCGGGGTATAGAACAACAGACCGACGAGTGGTTGCTGCCGGTGAGCCTCAAGCCCGGCCTGGTGGTGTGTGATAATGGGCGAAATCTCGTTGCAGCTCTGGGACTAGCCAATTTGACGCACATCCCTTGCTTGGCGCATGTGCTGAATTTGGTGGTGCAGAAGTTCATTCACAACTACCCCGACATGTCAGAGCTGCTGCATAAAGTGCGGGCCGTCTGTTCGCGCTTCCGGCGTTCACATCCTGCTGCTGCTCGCCTGTCTGCGCTACAGCGTAACTTCGGCCTTCCCGCTCACCGCCTCATATGCGACGTGCCCACCAGGTGGAACTCCACCTTGCACATGCTGGACAGACTGTGCGAGCAGCAGCAGGCCATAGTGGAGTTTCAGCTGCAGCACGCACGGGTCAGTCGCACTACAGAACAGCACCACTTCACCACCAATGACTGGGCCTCCATGCGAGACCTGTGTGCCCTGTTGCGCTGTTTCGAGTACTCCACCAACATGGCCAGTGGCGATGACACCGTTATCAGCGTTACAATACCACTTCTATGTCTCCTTGAGAAAACACTTAGGGCGATGATGGAAGAGGAGGTGGCCCAGGAGGAGGAGGAGGAGGAGGAGGAAGAGGGGTCATTTTTAGCACTTTCAGGCCAGTCTCTTCGAAGTGACTCAGAGGGAGGTTTTTGGCAACAGCAGAGGCCAGGTACAAATGTGGCCAGCCAGGGCCCACTACTGGAGGACGAGGAGGACGAGGATGAGGAGGAGGTGGAGGAGGATGAGGATGAAGCATGGTCACAGCGGGGTGGCACCCAACGCAGCTCGGGTCCATCACTGGTGCGTGGCTGGGGGGAAAGGCAGGACGATGACGATACGCCTCCCACAGAGGACAGCTTGTCCTTATCCCTGGGCAGCCTGGCACACATGAGCGACTACATGCTGCAGTGCCTGCGCAACGACAGCAGAGTTGCCCACATTTTAACCTGTGCGGACTACTGGGTTGCCACCCTGCTGGATCCACGCTACAAAGACAATGTGCCCACCTTACTTCCTGCACTGGAGCGTGATAGGAAGATGCGCGAGTACAAGCGCACGTTGGTAGACACGCTACTGAGAGCATTCCCAAATGTCACAGGGGAACAAGTGGAAGCCCAAGGCCAAGGCAGAGGAGGAGCAAGAGGTCGCCAAGGCAGCTGTGTCACGGCCAGCTCCTCTGAGGGCAGGGTTAGCATGGCAGAGATGTGGAAAACTTTTGTCAACACGCCACAGCTAACTGCACCACCACCTGATACGCAACGTGTTAGCAGGAGGCAACATTTCACTAACATGGTGGAACAGTACGTGTGCACACCCCTCCACGTACTGACTGATGGTTCGGCCCCATTCAACTTCTGGGTCTCTAAATTGTCCACGTGGCCAGAGCTAGCCTTTTATGCCTTGGAGGTGCTGGCCTGCCCGGCAGCCAGCGTTTTGTCTGAACGTGTATTCAGCACGGCAGGGGGCGTCATTACAGACAAACGCAGCCGCCTGTCTACAGCCAATGTGGACAAGCTGACGTTCATAAAAATGAACCAGGCATGGATCCCACAGGACCTGTCCGTCCCTTGTCCAGATTAGACATTAACTACCTCCCCATAACCATATATTATTGGACTCCAGGGCACTTCCTCATTCAATCCTATTTTTATTTTCATTTTACCATTATATTGCGAGGCTACCCAAAGTTGAATGAACCTCTCCTCTGCCTGTGTGCTAGGCCTAAATATATGCCAATGGACTGTTGCAGTGGTGGGTGACGTGAAGCCTCATTCTCTGCTATGACATGCAGACTGATTCTCTGCTGACATGAAGCCAGATCCTCTGTTACGGGAGCTCTCTCCTCTGCCTGGGTGCTGGGCCTAAATTTATGACAATTGACTGTTGCAGTGGTGGGTGACGTGAAGCCTGATTCTCTGCTATGATATGAAGACTGATTCTCTGCTGACATGAAGCCAGATTGTCTGTTACGGGACCTTTCTCCTCTGCCTGGGTTCTGGGCCTAAATTTATGAAAATTGACTGTTGCAGTGGTGGGTGACGTGAAGCCTGATTCTCTGCTATGATATGAAGACTGATTCTCTGCTGACATGAAGCCAGATTGTCTGTTACGGGACCTTTCTCCTCTGCCTGGGTTCTGGGCCTAAATTTATGAAAATTGACTCTTACAGTGGTGGGTGACGTGAAGCCTGATTCTCTGCTATGATATGAAGACTGATTCTCTGCTGACATGAAGCCAGATTCTCTGTTACGGGACCTCTCTCCTCTGCCTGGGTGCTGGGCCTAAATTTATGACAATGGACTGTTGCAGTGGTGGCTGACGTGAAGCCTGATTCTCTGCTATGACATGCAGACTGATTCTCTGCTGTCATGAAGCCAGATTGTCTGTTACGGGACCTCTCTGCTCTGCCTGTGTGCTAGGCCTAAATATATGCCAATGGACTGTTGCAGTGGTGGCTGACGTGAAGCCTCATTCTCTGCTATGACATGCAGACTGATTCTCTGCTGTCATGAAGCCAGATTGTCTGTTACGGGACCTCTCTGCTCTGCCTGTGTGCTAGGCCTAAATATATGCCAATGGACTGTTGCAGTGGTGGGTGACGTGAAGCCTCATTCTCTGCTATGACATGCAGACTGATTCTCTGCTGACATGAAGCCAGATTGTCTGTTACGGGACCTCTCTGCTCTGCCTGTGTGCTAGGCCTAAATATATGCCAATGGACTGTTGCAGTGGTGGGTGACGTGAAGCCTCATTCTCTGCTATGACATGCAGACTGATTCTCTGCTGACATGAAGCCAGATTGTCTGTTACGGGACCTCTCTGCTCTGCCTGTGTGCTAGGCCTAAATATATGCCAATGGACTGTTGCAGTGGTGGGTGACGTGAAGCCTCATTCTCTGCTATGACATGCAGACTGATTCTCTGCTGACATGAAGCCAGATTGTCTGTTACGGGACCTCTCTGCTCTGCCTGTGTGCTAGGCCTAAATATATGCCAATGGACTGTTGCAGTGGTGGGTGACGTGAAGCCTCATTCTCTGCTATGACATGCAGACTGATTCTCTGCTGACATGAAGCCAGATTGTCTGTTACGGGACCTCTCTGCTCTGCCTGTGTGCTAGGCCTAAATATATGCCAATGGACTGTTGCAGTGGTGGGTGACGTGAAGCCTCATTCTCTGCTATGACATGCAGACTGATTCTCTGCTGACATGAAGCCAGATCCTCTGTTACGGGAGCTCTCTCCTCTGCCTGGGTGCTGGGCCTAAATTTATGACAATTGACTGTTGCAGTGGTGGGTGACGTGAAGCCTGATTCTCTGCTATGATATGAAGACTGATTCTCTGCTGACATGAAGCCAGATTGTCTGTTACGGGACCTTTCTCCTCTGCCTGGGTTCTGGGCCTAAATTTATGAAAATTGACTCTTACAGTGGTGGGTGACGTGAAGCCTGATTCTCTGCTATGATATGAAGACTGATTCTCTGCTGACATGAAGCCAGATTCTCTGTTACGGGACCTCTCTCCTCTGCCTGGGTGCTGGGTAGTGTTGAGCGCGAATATTCGAAAAGCAAATTTTTTTCGCGAATATCGCAACTTCGCGATTTCGCGAATATTTCGAATATAGTGCTATATATTCGTAAAAACGAATATTCGTTTTTTGTTTCCCCCCCCCCCCCCCACAAAATTACAGTACACATATAATTGATTGTTTCCCAAAGGTCCAACAGCTCAGATCTTACTCACATTGCCTAGAAAGTGATTGAGGCGCGAATCTTCGTAAGGCGATTTTATTAGCGCACATGCGAATATCGGCACGTCCCAGAACAGAGGCAAAGGGCTTTGCATTCATACATTAGTGAATTGAGTTGCGAATCTTCGTAAGGCGATTTTATTAGCGCACATGCGAATATCTACACTTGTCCCAGAACAGAGGCAAAGGGCTTTGCATTCATACATTAGTGATTGAATTGAGCTGCGAATCTTCGTAAGGCGATTTTATTAACGCAAATGCAAATATCTACACTTGTCCCCAGAACAGAGAGGCAAAGGCCTGTGCATTCATATAGTATAGCACCATATTCGCGAATACGTAGAACTTCGTAAAAGTCGATTTACGAATATTCGTATTTTTTATTTTACTTTCCACCTTACAGATTACATTGATCTGTACTCTGTCAACTACTGTCATCACCCCCCACTGTATCTCGATTGATTCCCAAAAGTCTCACATTCCCTAGAAAGTGATTGAGGTGCGAATCTTCGTAAGGCGATTTTATTAGCGCACATGCGAATATCTACACTTGTCCCAGAACAGAGGCAAAGGGCATTGCATTCATACATTAGTGATTGAATTGAGTTGCGAATCTTCGTAAGGCGATTTCATTAGCGCACATGTGAATTTTGCATAGCATATGTATTATGCGATAATTCGAATTATCGCATATGCGAAATAATAACGAATTTGAATAATCGCGAATATTTTACGAATATTCTTTCGAATATTCACAAAATTTCGCGAATTCGAATATGGGACATGCCGCTCAACACTAGTGCTGGGCCTAAATTTATGACAATGGACTGTTGCAGTGGTGGGTGACGTGAAGCCTGATTCTCTGCTATGACATGCAGACTGATTCTCTGCTGACATGAAGCCAGATTGTCTGTTACGGGACCTCTCTCCTCTGCCTGGGTGCTGGGCCTAAATATATGCCAATGGACTGTTGCAGTGGTGGCTGACGTGAAGCCTCATTCTCTGCTATGACATGCAGACTAATTCTCTGCTGACATGAAGACAGATTCTCTGTTACGGGACCTCTCTCCTCTGCCTGGGTGCCGGGGCCTAAATATCTGAGAATGGACTGTTCCAGTGGTGGCTGACGTGAAGCCTCATTCTCTGCTATGACATGCAGACTAATTCTCTGCTGACATGAAGACAGATTCTCTGTTACGGGACCTCCCTCCTCTGCCTGGGTGCTGGGCCTAAATATATGCCAATGGACTGTTGCAGTGGTGGCTGACGTGAAGCCTCATTCTCTGCTATGACATGCAGACTAATTCTCTGCTGACATGAAGACAGATTCTCTGTTACGGGACCTCCCTCCTCTGCCTGGGTGCTGGGCCTAAATATATGCCAATGGACTGTTGCAGTGGTGGCTGACGTGAAGCCTCATTCTCTGCTATGACATGCAGACTGATTCTCTGCTGACATGAAGCCAGATTCTCTGTTACGGGACCTCTCTCCTCTGCCTGTGTGTGTGCTGGGCCTAAATATATGCCAATGGACTGTTGCAGTGGTGGCTGACGTGAAGCCTCATTCTCTGCTATGACATGCAGACTGATTCTCTGCTGACATGAAGCCAGATTCTCTGTTACGGGACCTCTCTCCTCTGCCTGTGTGTGTGCTGGGCCTAAATATATGCCAATGGACTGTTGCAGTGGTGGCTGACGTGAAGCCTCATTCTCTGCTATGACATGCAGACTAATTCTCTGCTGACATGAAGACAGATTCTCTGTTACGGGACCTCCCTCCTCTGCCTGGGTGCTGGGCCTAAATATATGCCAATGGACTGTTGCAGTGGTGGCTGACGTGAAGCCTCATTCTCTGCTATGACATGCAGACTGATTCTCTGCTGACATGAAGCCAGATTCTCTGTTACGGGACCTCTCTCCTCTGCCTGTGTGTGTGCTGGGCCTAAATATATGCCAATGGACTGTTGCAGTGGTGGCTGACGTGAAGCCTCATTCTCTGCTATGACATGCAGACTGATTCTCTGCTGACATGAAGCCAGATTCTCTGTTACGGGACCTCTCTCCTCTGCCTGTGTGTGTGCTGGGCCTAAATATATGCCAATGGACTGTTGCAGTGGTGGCTGACGTGAAGCCTCATTCTCTGCTATGACATGCAGACTAATTCTCTGCTGACATGAAGACAGATTCTCTGTTACGGGACCTCCCTCCTCTGCCTGGGTGCTGGGCCTAAATATATGCCAATGGACTGTTGCAGTGGTGGCTGACGTGAAGCCTCATTCTCTGCTATGACATGCAGACTAATTCTCTGCTGACATGAAGACAGATTCTCTGTTACGGGACCTCTCTCCTCTGCCTGGGTGCCGGGGCCTAAATATCTGAGAATGGACTGTTCCAGTGGTGGGTGACGGGAAGCCAGATTCTCTGCTATGGAACCTCTCTCCAATTGATTTTGGTTAATTTTTATTTATTTAATTTTTATTTTAATTCATTTCCCTATCCACATTTGTTTGCAGGGGATTTACCTACATGTTGCTGCCTTTTGCAGCCCTCTAGCTCTTTCCTGGGCTGTTTTACAGCCTTTTTAGTGCCGAAAAGTTCGGGTCCCCATTGACTTCAATGGGGTTCGGGTTCGGGACGAAGTTCGGATCGGGTTCGGATCCCGAACCCGAACATTTCCGGGATGTTCGGCCGAACTTCTCGAACCCGAACATCCAGGTGTTCGCTCAACTCTACTTTTGGGTTAACCAATGCTCCAGCGGATTTTCAACACTTTGTCAATGACATCTTTCATCATCTGGTGGAGAGGTTTGTCGTTGTATACATTGATGACATACTAATTTATTCGCCTAATATGGAGACTCATCAGAATCATGTGAGACAGGTGTTACAGATCCTAAGAGAGAATAAGTTGTATGCTAAGATGGAAAAGTGTGTATTTGCTGTACAGGAAGTGCAATTTCTGGGTTACCTGCTCTCATCCTCAGGTTTTCGTATGGATCCCGAGAAGGTCCGTGCCGTGTTGGACTGGGATCGACCCGAAAATCTGAAGGCGCTTATGTGGTTTTTGGGGTTTACCAACTACTACCGCAAATTTATCTTGAACTATTCAACTGTGGTTAAACCTTTAACAGACATGACTAGGAAGGGGGTTGATTTATCAGTTTGGTCTGATGCGGAATTACAGGCCTTTTCTGCTGTGAAAGAATGTTTTGTTTCGGCCCCTATTCTGGTGCAACCGGACGTGTCTCAGCCATTTATTGTTGAGGTTGACGCGTCTGAGGTAGGGGTATGAGAAATTTTGTCACAGGGTCCTTCACCCAGTAAATGGCGCCCATGTGCATTTTTCTCTAAAAAAACTCTTGACTGCTGAAAGGAATTATGATGTGGGGAATAGGGAATTACTGGCATTCGAGGAATGGCGGCCTTGGTTGGAAGGAGCAATTCATCATATTACGGTAATTACGGATCATAAGAATCTGGCTTACCTGGAGTCGGCTAAACGACTGAACCCAAAGCAGGCCAGATGGTCATTGTTTTTCACCAGATTTAACTTCATTGTCACTTATCGCCCTGGGGTGAAGAACGTCAAGGTGGATGCTTTGTCGCGTAGCTTTCCTGGGGGGGTGAGTCTAAAGACCCTAGTCCCCTTTTATCTGAAGGGGTAGTCATATCCGCTCTTTATCCTGATCTCAAAGCCAAGGTGTTGGAGGCACAGGAGTATGCTCAGGACTCTTGTCCTCCGGGGAAATTGTTTGTTCCCTCCGAATTACGTCACAAGGTGTTCGAGGAACATCACTGTACGGTGCTTGCTGGGCACCCTGGGAGCAGATCGACTGTCGATTTCATCTCTCGCAGATTCTGGTGGCCGGGGTTGCGTAAGTGTGTTGAGGACTATGTGTCAGCCTGTGGTATCTGTGCTCGTGCTAAAGTGACACATACTCGGTCTTCCGGATCTCTGCTTCCATTGCCCATCCCGTCCAGACCTTTCACCCATTTGTCCATGGATTTTATCACAGGCCTCATGCACACGGCCGTTGTTTTGGTCCGCATCCGAGCCGCAGTTTTGGCGGCTTGGATGCGGACCCATTTACTTCAATGGGGCCGCAAAAGATGCAGACAGCAATCCGTGTGTGCTGTCCGCATCCGTTGCTCCGTTCCATGGTCCGCAAAAAGTATATAACATGTCCTATTGTTGTCCACGCTTTGCGGACAAAAATAGGCAGTTATATTAAATTCTGTCCGTGCCATTACGCAAATTGCGGAACGCACATGGACGCCATCCGCCAGCGCGGTCATGTGCATGAGGCCTTAATGAATTCTTCTGGAAAAAACGAGATTCTGGTGGTTGTCGATCGTTTTAGTAAAATGGCACACTTTACTGCATTACCTACAGTTTTAGTCTACCCAATGCTAAAATTCTTGCACAGGTGTTTGTCGACAACATCGTGAAACTACATGGTATTCCCTCTGATGTGGTGTCCGATAGAGGGACTCAGTTTGTTTCCAGATTCTGGAAAGTGTTCTGTACTCGTCTGGGTGTACAATTGTCCTTCTCTTCGGCTTTTCATCCTCAGTCGAATGGACAGACTGAAAGCACTAATCAGAATCTGGAGACTTACTTGAGATGTTTTGTTTTAGAGAATCAGGCAGAGTGGTCTTCATTTTTGTCGTTAGCTGAGTTTGCTATAAATAACCGTTGACAGGAATCCACTGATAAGTCGCTGTTTTTAGGGGCATATAGGTTCCATCCACAGTTTGGTACTGTCACGGATGATGTTGCAGATAGCTGGAAGTTATGATTAAAACGTCCGACTTGCTTGATCCCAAACTAAGGAGCATATAGGTGACACCTATAAAACCCTAAGAGCTCACTCTGACTGCTAAGCACATACAAGGGTCTCAAAGGTAGACAATTGTATGCTCACGTACCTAAGACTGTGTGACACCTGAAAACCCTATAATAGTGAGGGGACATGACCACCGGCTCCCTGCACTTCATACGGAGGGAGTCAGGGTCACCTAGAATCAAGCCAGCAAGGAAACACAATACATGAAAGGACTTACACTTCAATCCAGGAAGTAGTATAAACCGCAAAGTGAAGCAGTATGGGAGGGAATATAAAGGAAAGAGGATTATTCTAAATAGGTGACACCTGGGAGAAGGAAATGAGAGGAGAAAGTGAAACCAAAACAAAGAACATCATGCATGAGGTAGAGAAGGACGTCTGTCAGACCTTCTCACAGAACTGGCGGTGACAGTACCCCTCCCTCTACGGGTGGACTCTGGACACTCAGAGCCCACCTTCTCAGGGTGAGACCTATGGAAAGTCTTGATGAGACGAGTGGCCTTAATGTCCGCCACTGGGACCCACATCCTCTCCTCAGGACCATAACCCTCCCAATGAACAAGGTATTGGAGAGAACCGCGGCTAATGCGAGAATCCACAATCCTAGAGACCTGGAATTCAAGATTACCATCAACAAAAATCTGAGGAGGAGGCAAAGAGGAGGGTACAGTGGGTTGGACATAAGGTTTTAATAGGGACCTGTGAAAAACATTATGGATCTTCAAAGTCTGAGGAAGATCAAGACGGAAGGCAACAGGATTGATGACGGAACAGATCTAGTAAGGCCCAATAAACTTAGGACCCAACTTCCAGAAGGGAACCTTCAGTTTGATATTCTTTGTAGACAAGCACACCAGATCACCCACATTCAGGTCCGGACCAGGCACACGTCTCTTATCCGCCACACGCTTATATCTCTCACTCATCCTCTTCAGATTACCCTGAATCTTTTGCCAAATAAATAACAAAGACGAGGAAAATCTCTCCTCATCAGGTAAACCAGAAGACCCCTCTCCAGAGAATGTCCCAAACTGTGGATGAAACCCATATGCACCAAAAAATGGTGACTTATCAGAGGACTCCTGGCGACGGTTATTTAAAGCAAACTCAGCAAGGGACAAAAAAGAATACCAATCCTCCTGATTCTCAGCCACAAAACAGCGCAGATATGTCTCCAGATTCTGATTGACGTGTTCGGTCTGACCATTCGACTGCGGGTGAAAAGCAGAAGAAAATGACAACTGAATCCCCAAGCGAGAACAAAAGGCCTTCCAGAATCTGGAATCAAATAGCGTGTCCCTATCAGAAACAATATCTGAAGGAATGCCATGCATTTTAACAATGTGATCAACAAACGCCTGCGCCAACGTTTTAGCATTGGGCAACCCAGGAAAGCGAATGAAATGCGCCATTTTGCTAAAACGGTCCACTACCACCAGAATCACAGTCTTCGCCGAGGAACGAGGCAGGTCCGTAATGAAGTCCATGAACAGATGCGTCCATGGACGGGAAGGAATGGGTAACGGGAAGAGAGAACCCGATGGCCGTGAATGAGGGACCTTGGCACGAGCGCAGGTCTCGCAGGCTGCCACAAAACTCTCAACCGTCTTACGAAGAGCTGGCCACCAGAATCTCAGAGCAATGAGATCTACTGTGGCTCTACTCCCCGGGTGCCCAGCAAGGACAGTATCGTGGTGCTCCTTGAAAACCTTGTGTCGTAAAGCGAGAGGCACAAACAACCTCCCAGGTGGACAAAGATCAGGAGCCTCTTCCCAGGCTGCCTGAACCTCTGCCTCCAAATCAGGATAAAGAGCAGAGACCACCACACCTTCAGCCAAAATGGGACCCGGGTCTTCAAAGTTCCCCCCTCCCGGAAAACAACGTGACAGGGCATCCGCCTTCACATTTTTAACCCCAGGGCGGAACGTGACAACAAAATGAAACC
This sequence comes from Bufo gargarizans, assembly GCF_014858855.1. Taxonomy (NCBI): domain Eukaryota; kingdom Metazoa; phylum Chordata; class Amphibia; order Anura; family Bufonidae; genus Bufo; species Bufo gargarizans. The sequence continues at coordinate 479,053,345 of NC_058084.1, read as the reverse complement.
TAGAAAAGAACAAAGACCATCTGGCCTGTCTCGGGTTCAGACGCTTGGCTGATTCCAAGTAGGCCAGATTCTTATGGTCGGTAAACACAGTAATAGGGTGTCTGGCTCCCTCTAACAATTGGCGCCATTCCTCAAAAGCTCCTACATCGTAATTTCTCTCTGCAGAGGAGAGTTTCCTTGAGAAAAAGGCACACGGTCGCCATTTGGCAGGAGAGGGACCTTGAGATAAGACCACACCCACCTCAGAAGCATCCACCTCAACAATAAAAGGTAGAGAGACATCAGGTTGTACCAAAATGGGAGCGGAAGCAAAACTCTCTTTGATACTAGAAAAGGCCTTAAAGGGGTTATCCCACTTTGCCTTTTTATACTTACCTGCTGCCACCGCGCCGTTCACTTCCTGGATTCTGGCTGGGGGCGGGCTTCATCTTGATTGAAGTCTTCTCCCTGCCGGGCCGCGCGCTAGACTGAACGCGCACGCCGCCACGCATGCGCCATGGTGACTTATTTCTGGCCAGTATAGTACAGAGCCGGCGTGCGCGTTCGCAGCTCTGTACTATTCTGGCCGGGAAGAAGTCACTGTCGCGTATGCGCGGCAGCGTGACCGTTCAGGAATGCGAGCGGCCCGGCCGGGAAAAAAGAAGTAGTCTTCTGCGCAAGCGCGGCCATCGGGATTTTGGAGAAGAGCGGTGGCCGTAACCAGGGGAGACAGAGTCACAACAATAAGGTAAGTGGGGATGAATTTTATCCTAAACGGTGGGAATTTGTTAATCAAGTATAATTACAAAAATGATCACTGTCAAATCATTAACAGATTTAACAGTGATCATTATGATGGGATAACCCCTTAAGCGCATCTACCGACCAGGAGGAAAAATCTACCCCCTTTTTAGTCATATCAGTGAGTGGCTTAACAACAGAGGAATAATTCAAAATGAACTTTCTGTAATAATTGACAAAACCCAAAAAACGCATCAGCGCCTTCTGATTCTCAGGAAGCTCCCACTCAAGCACAGCGCGGACCATCTCAGGGTCCATGCGAAAACCAGAAGCGGAGAGAAGAAAACCAAGAAATTTAATCTCCGGAACCGCAAACACACATTTTTCCAGTTTAGCGTACAATTTATTCTCCCGCAGAATGAGCAAGACCTGACGTAGGTGGTCTCTATGAGTTTTGAAATCAGGAGAAAAAATCTAAATGTCATCTAGATACACCAGTACAAACTTCCCCATTAAATGATAAAAAATGCTGTTCACAAAATGTTGGAAGACGGCTGGGGCATTCATCAAACCAAAAGGCATAACTAAATTCTCGAAATGACCCTCAGGGGTATTGAAGGCCGTCTTCCATTCGTCTCCTTCTCTGACCCTGACCAGGTTGTATGCCCCTCTTAGATCCAACTTAGAAAAAACTTTAGCCCCAACAATCTGGTTAAACAGGTCCGGAATCAGAGGAAGCGGATAAGGGTCACGAATTGTGATACTGTTCAGCTCCCTGAAATCCAGACAAGGTTCTTAAAGAGCCATATTTTTCTTAACAAAAAAAAAACCAGCGGCAACAGATAATTTCCAGGGTCAGATGTGTCCCTTTCTCAGGCTCTCAGAGTCGCATAGCGACTCTTTCAGGTTGGGAGAGATTGTATAAACGTGATTTTGGCAGCTTGGCGCCTGGGGTGAGATTAATAGGGCAGTCATACTCCCAGTGAGGGGGCAGCTCCTGAACACCACTCTCGGAAAACACATCTGAGAATTCAGAGAGAAAAGATGGTACAGTCTTGGTAAAAACCTCTGAAAGAGACGCCGTGAGGCAATTCTCTCTGCAAAAGTCACTCCAACCATTTATTTGCCTCGCTTGCCAATCAATGGTGGGGTTATGTTTAGTGAGCCAGGGTAGCACCAACACTAGAGGAGTAGGTAATCCGCTTAGGACGAAACATGACATATCCTCAACATGAGCATCACTCACAATCAAACGGATATTGTGAACTATGCCCTTTAACGATCTTTGAGAAAGTGGAGCGGAATCGATAGCAAAAACGGGTATATCCTTTTCCAAAGTGCATACCTGGAAACCATGCGTTATAGCAAATTGATTATCAATGAGATTGACAGCTGCTCCACTATCTACAAAAATCTCACAAACAATGTTCTTGCTGTCTAGCGCCACCCTGGCAGGTAGGACAAAACGGGAACTACAAGCAAACGGCAAACCTTTAATTTCCGCATCAACCTTACCAATAGTAGCAAATAGTTTTTAGAGGTTTTTTTTATTTTTGTTTCTTTTTTATTATCCTTAGAAAACTCCATGAATCTCCTAGAGGGGCAAACATTAGCCAAATGATTAATACCCCCACAACTGAAACAAACCCTCCTCTGAGAGCTGAATCCTCTACTATCAGAGGCAAGCAAACCCAGCTGCATGGCCTCCAGCTCAGAGGGGATTGAGACAGACTGAAACCCCTGCACACTGAATGAGACAGCCCCACTGTCCTTGGGCTGAATATGACCGGAAGGAGTAGTCTCCTCTCTCTCTAAGACATCTGTCAATACGAACAGCTAGAGACATGGCAGACTCCAACGAGGCAGGTCTCTCATGAAAAGTAAATGCATCTTTCAATCTGAAAGACCATGGCAAAATGGACTTCGGAGCGCAGCATCATTCCAACCAGTATCAGCTGCCCATCCCCGAAATTCAGAACAATATATCTCTGCGGACTGTTTACCCTGGCATAAGAGACGCAGTTTAGATTCAGCCAGAGCAATATAATCCGGGTATTCATATATCTGCCCCAGGGCTACAAAAAATTCATCCACCGATCGGAGGGGCCGTGCCCCCACCGGCAGCGAAAAGGCCCAAGACTGAGCGTTATCCCTGAGCAGCGAGATGATGATCCCCACCCTCTGCTCCTCATCACCAGAGGAATGGGGAAGTAGGCGAAAATGGAGTTTGCAAGCCTCTCTAAAGCGAACAAAATTCTCACTACCCCCGGAGAACGTATCCGGAAGCGAGATCTTAGGCTAGGAACAAACTCCATGAACGCAAGCAGAATCGGTCACCTGAAACTGAGACACCGTTTTACGGAGATCTGCTACCAGGTGACACCTGGGAGAAGGAAATGAGATGAGAAAGTGAAACCAAAACAAAGAACATCATGCAAGAGGTAGAGAAGGACGTCTGTCAGACCTTCTCACAGAACTGGCGGTGACAGGTACATTTTCTGGTGCTCAAAATTCCAGCATTTCTGAGGAGGAACGATTTTCCTCTTCTTTGTCTTCTATTTGGCAGAAAATCCAAAATAACATGAAAAAAGATCAGCAACAGGTATAAGCATGTGGAGACGTATGAGTGGTCCGAACCTGAGAGTGGGTGATTCTGTGTGGTTGTCTACAAAAAACATTAAACTTAAGATACCTTCTTGGAAGTTGGGCCCAAAATGTATTAGTCCATATAAGATCACTGCCATTGTTAACCCTGTAGCCTTCCGTCTTGAACTTTCTCAAGCTTTGAAAATCTATAACGTATTTCATAAGTCGTTGTTAAATAAATGTGTCGAACCTGTTGAACCGTCTTCCTTACCTCCCACTCCTGTCATGGTGGATGGCAATTTAGAATTTCAGATCATCAGGATTGTGCACTCCCGAGTTCTCCTGAGATCCCTCCAGTATTTCGTTCATTAGAGAGGATATGGACCAGAGGAGAGAATGTAGGTTCCAGTGACCGATGTTAATGCTAGTCGTCTGGTGAGACCGGAGGTCACCCGTAGAAGGGTGGGTACTGTCACACCTGTGACAGATGTTAGAAGGTCTGAAAGACTGACTGCACATTAGTGATCTGACAGCCTCTTTTGGTTTCACTTTGTCTGTGTGTTGCTGGTATGTCCACACCTCCTGTTCAGGTGTGGATCATTTGACCTTTACCACTCCCTATTTAGTCTGACTTTACCCATCACTCCTTGCTCTGGATAGCTTCATTTGGTCTTGGAAGAGCTGGAGTGTGGTTCTTGTTGAAGTCCTGTTTATCCATCATCCTCAGACGTTGTGTTCCGCTTGTTGTGTTTTGCATATCCCCTCCCCCCCGGTTGTTTACTAGGCCTCAGGGAGACGCTGGTTCCTTCACCAGGGAAGGAACGGGTTGTCTCTGCCCTGTTATTACCTTTAAGGCATCCGAGGGTCACCAGGGTTTTCCAGCTTCCTGTGTATGGGCGTCTCTACCATCGAGAGGTGCCCATACGGATAGGAATTAGGGCCAGGAGCAGGGTTTTATAGGTGGTGACCCTTTTCCTTCCCTAGCAGTGAGGCCTAGTGTCTTTCCTCTTTCTTCTTGTTGTCTTTTGGTGTTCTCTCCTACTACATCCTCATTTTTGCAAGGAATAATACCACAAAATGCCATACCGTGAACACACAGAAATTTCAGACAAACATATTGATGATAAATGATATCTTAATAATAATAAATAATATCTACATTGAAGTGCATTAGTACCGGATCCGGCATTAAGTGTTCGGGCAAAACGGATCCGGTTTTCCGGTCCGTGCATGCGCAGACCTTTAAAAATGCAAAAAAAATGTATACTGGATCCATTTTTCAGGATGACACCGAAGAGACGGATCCGGTATTCCAATGCATTTGTCAGACGGATCCCCATCCGGATCCATCCGGCAAATGCCATCAGTTTGCATCCGGATTGCCGAATCCTCTGCTGCAAGTGTGAAAGTACCCATATACTGGCATTTATACTCAAAAGTCATTCACTGGTGGGGGAGAATCAGAGGGAATGCACCTAGGGTTGCCACCTGGCTGGTAAACCACTAGCCTAACCTGTGTTGCAATGAGGATGGTGGTGCCAGTAATTTATAGTATTTTCAGCTATATTATGTGCTGGCAATTTTCAGTAGTCAGGGAGGTATGAGATACCAACTGCTATATCTCAGGCTGTATTGCAGCTAGAGGTATGAGCCAGGTCCTGGTTTAAACCTGGCTCATATTTCTTATTGTCATACATTCTGAGTTATTCCAGGCTGAAGCAACCTCATCTGGTCAGCCATGGATGAGGAGAGGAGTAGCCAGGCCGCAGGGAAAGGTATAGATCTTCCTGACTCTGTGCATCTGTACATGACACCAGGGGGAGGGCTAACATGGATGTATGTGCATGTCATCACCCCAAATATCAATCAGAGAGGATATTTGCTTTCTGTTACATATGAGGATATTATTTTTTTGAAAAGGAGTGAGAAGATGAGTGTTTACCCATCGAATCCCCCATCTGCACTGACACCAAGACCCGGATCATGGCAAGTCTACAATGCTACTCCAGCAGCAGAATGGGTATGTGCAGACAGTCCACAATGCCAAACTAAAGGAATTCTCAAAATACAAAATGTCTCGTTTTTTAGTCTGAGCCATCAAATCAGTACTTCCATCAGCAGTGACATCATGAATGGTGATGAATGAAGGCGAACACTGTTGAATGTGCCATGTTTGGAAGGAAACCTCAATTATGAATGTAAAATCAGCAATGAAGGATGTTGTTTGCTTTCTCTAGAAGTTGAAAGAACGCCAGATTTTTCGGTTATTGGCGTGAGAAGCGCGTAGAAGAGATGGCGAGCACAGATTCATCACGACTTATTGTATATAAATATTTGCTGTCACCGTTTCCATCCATCTAAATCACCTTTTGCTGTCAGTAAGCCATATTTTATGCATGGCGACTATTTTTTTTAATCAGCCTGGTACATGGAATCTATGAATTTTTGTGTAAGCAGAAATCCTGATTAGTGCTTTAATGGCCCCGGAGAAGTAAGGGGGAAAAAAAAGCAGGTAGTCAGCAAATTTATCGTCCGGCAGCAGAGTGAGCGCTCAGCACTTTGTATCCACATTACATACATATATAATAGCTAAACAATTTATAAAAGTGAAATAACTTTATTGATATTGACAGAGAAAACAGGGAACAGGATGCATGTTCACAATGTTCACAGTATACCAGCTTTTGCGCGATTGCCAACCTGTGGACGACCTGTGTAGACTATCGGGGCATGCTGGGAGTAGTTGTTTTGCAGTGGCTGAAGATTATTTTCCTAGGGTAACATACTAAAACCATTTGATATTTTGACAAATTAGTACTGAATTTTTATTTCTTAAAATAAAGTCATAAAAATAAAGAGTTATGTGCATCTAATCATCATTACAAAGAATGGTCAGCAGAGTCATCTCATTATTAGAGGACAAGGTCAGCAGGTCATTAGAGGACAGGATCAATAGAGTAATCGCATTATCATTAGAGGGCAGGGTAAGTAGGGTAATCTCATTATTAATAGAGGGTGGGGGTCAGAAGAATAATTTAATCATTAGAGAGTAGAGTCAGCAGAATCATCTCATCATTAGAGGACAGGATCAAAAGAGTTATCTCATTATCAGTAGAATATGAGGTCAGCTGAGTCATCTCATTATCATTAGAGGACAGGGTCAGCAGAGTCATCTCATTATCATTAGAGGACAGGATCAGAAGAGTCATCACATTATCATTAGAGGGTGGGGTCAGCAGAGTCATCTCATTATCATTAGAGGACAGGGTCAGTAAAGTCACTCCTCATCATTAGAGGACAGGGTCCGCAGAGTCATCTCATTATCATTAGAGGACAGGATCAAAAGAGTTATCTCATTATCAGTAGAATGTGAGGTCAGCAGAGTCATCTCATTATCATTAAAGGACAGGGTCAGTAGAGTCATCTCATTATCATTAGAGGGTGGGGTCAGCAGAATCATCTCATTATCATTAGAGGGTGGGGTCAGCAGAATCATCTCATTATCATTAGAGGACAGGGTCAGCAGAATCATCTCATTATCATTAGAGGGTGGGGTCAGCAGAATCATCTCATTATCATTAGAGGGTGGGGTCAGCAGAATCATCTCATTATCATTAGAGGACAGGGTCATCTGAGTCATCTCATTATCAATAGAGGACAGGATCAGAAGAGTCATCACATTATCAGTAGAATGTAAGGTCAGCTGAGTCATCTCCTTTATCATTAAGGACAGGGTCAGCAGTCAGCTCATTATCATTAGAGGGCAGGGTCAGCAAAGTCATCTTATTACCTCTAGAATGTAGGGTCAAAAGAGTCATATTATTATCATTAGAGGGTTGGTGACAGGTTTTAGAAGGTCTGAAAGATTATCTGCATATTAGTGATCTGACAGCCTCTTTTGCTTTTGGTTTCACTTTGTCTGTGTGTTGCTTGTATGTCCACACCTCCTGTTCAGGTGTGGATCATGTGACCTTTACCTCCCGCTATTTAGTCTGACTCTACCCATCACTCCTTGCTCTGGATAGCTTCATTTGGTTTTTGGAAGAGCTGAAGTGTGGTTCTAGTTGAAGTCCTGTTCATCCATCATCCATCATCCTCAGAAGTTAAGTGTTCCGTTTGTTGTATTTTGTATTCCCCCCCACCTTTGTTGTTTACTAGGCCTCAGCGAGACGCTGGTTCCTTCACCAGGGAAGGAGCAGGTTGTCTCTGCCCTGTCATTACCATTAGGGCATCCGAGGGCCACCAGGGTTTTCTAGGTTCCTGTGTATGGGCATCTCTACCATCGAGAGGTGGCCATACGTATAGGAGTTAGAGCCAGGAGCAGGGTTTTATAGGTGGTGACCCTTTTCCTTCCCTAGCGGTGAGGCCTAGTGTCTTTTCCCTTCCGTCTTGTTGTCTTTTGGTGTTCTCCCCTACTACATCCGTGACATTATCCAGAGCCAATACCGCCATTTTTTTGTTCTGATCTGTGCAGCTATGGATGCTATGACTACACTGGTCGAACAGCTGCAGAATCTGACTTTGGAGGTAGCAGACCTCCGTGCAATGGTTTTGCAGATTCAGAGTCCACAAGCTGCTGGTTTCGGTGGTGGGTTCCAGGCCTGCCCTGAACCGAAGGTAGCTGTCCCGGACAGGTTTTCCGGGGGTAGTGACAATTTCATCCGGTTCAGGGAGTCATGTAAATTATACTTTAAGCTGCGTCCATACTCTTCTGGGGATGAGTGTCAACGTTGGGTATGATTATTTCATTGCTTAAAGAGGACGCCCAATCTTGGGCTTTTTCTCTGCCGACTGGATCATCGTCCCTCCGGTCGGTAGATTAATTCTTTAGAGCCTTGGGTCTGATGACCCGGATTGGATCTCTCAGGCTGAGACCAAGTTATAGGGTTTGCGGCAGGGAGAACGTTCTGCGGAGACCTATTGCTCTCAATTTAGGAGATGGGCTACGGATACAGAGCGGAACGATTCTGCTCTCTGTAGCCAATTCTGCCAGGGTCTCTCTGAGAGACTGCAGGACGCATTGGCTTTTCATGAAAATCCTGAGTCATTGGAAGCAGCTATGTCCCTTGCTGTACGTCTTGATAGACGCCTGAGGGAGAGATCTAGGGGTCCTCACCTTCAGGACGTACTGTCCAATAAGGGTACTGCTTCCTTTGACACTTATGGTGGACAGACAAGGGTGGTTGTGCCTTGTGATGAGCCTATGCAGTTAGGAGGAGCTACTACTGGAAATACTGGCAAAAGCATGGGTCATGTGAAAGGAGTCTGCTTTTGTTGTGGCAAGAAGGGACATTTTGTGAATATTTGTCCGTACTTGCAGCATCAAGGTGTAAACAAATAGAAAAAGATGTTTAATCCCCAAATTACTATTGGTAGTGTGGGTGGGGAACAAGAAAACCTACTTTTGTCTTTTACTGGTAGTACCCTTTTTTTCCTGTCGGCTGAGGTGGCGCTAGAGTCCAAAACTGTGAAAATCGAAGCATTTATCGACAGTGGGGCAGGAGTTAACTTGATTGATGGACAGTTTGTTTGCATTCACGGGTTGACTACTAATGCATTAGAGAATAGTATTTCTGTCTTTGCAATTGACTCAGCACCTCTTGCCCAAAAATGCCTGTTGCAGGTAGTGAATGACATCCATTTAAGAGTGGGTGATTTTCATCAGGAATCTATCTCCTGTTATGTGTTGGAGGGTCTGCCTGCTCCGTTGGTGTTGGGTTTACCATGGTTAAGCAAACATCACCCTAACATCGATTGGCAAACGAGACAGATTCTTGATTGGAGTGATTTTTGCATGGACAAATGTCGTCTTTCTCTATATTTACCACTAAAACTGTACCCTCGTTCATTTCTGAATTTTCTGATGTGTTCTCTGAGAGTGGTAATCAGGAGTTGCCTCTGCACTGGGAGTATGACTGTCCTGTCAATCTTATTCCCAGAGCTAAATTGCCCAAATCTCGGTTGTATAATCTTTCGGCACCCGAAAGAAAGGCTATGCGAGAGTATATCATCGAGAGTTTGGCAAAGGGACATATTAGACCATCCAAGTCCCCAGTGGCTGCTGGATTTTTCTTTGTAAATAAAAAATGATGGTACCCTGAGACCATGTCTGGACTTCCGTGAGCTCAATCGTATTACTGTCCGTGATCCTTACCCCCTTTCTTTGATTCTGGATTTGTTTAGTCAGATTGTCGGTGCCAAGGTGTTCTCTAAGTTGGATCTGAGGGGGGCATATAATCTGGTAAGGATCAAGGAGGGGGATGAGTCGAAGACCGCATTTAATACACCTGAGGGTCATTTTGAAAATCTGGTCATACCCTTTGGGTTAACCAATGCTCCTGCGGTTTTTTAACACTTTGTCAATGACATTTTTCATCATCTGGTGGGGAGGTTTGTCGTTGTATACATTGATGACATACTAATTTATTTGCCTAATACGGAGACTCATCAGGATCATGTGAGACAGGTGTTACAGATCCTAAGAGAGAAAAGGTTGTATGCTAAGATGGAAAAGTGTGTATTTGCTGTACAGTAAGTGCAATTTCTGGGTTACCTGCTCTCATTCTCAGGTTTTCGTATGGATCCCGAGAAGGTCCGTGCCGTGTTGGACTGGGATCGACCCGAAAATCTGAAAGCGCTTATGCGGTTTTTGGGGTTTACCAACTACTACCGTAAATTTATCTTGAACTATTCATCGGTGGTTAAACCTTTAACAGACATGACTAGGAAGGTTGCTGATATTTCTATCTGGTCTGATGCGGCATTACAGGCCTTTTCTGCTGTGAAAGAATGTTTTGCTTCGGCCCCTATTCTGGTGCAACCGGACGTGTCTCAGCCATTTATTGTTGAGGTTGACGCGTCAGAGGTTGGGGTAGGAGCAATATTGTCGCAGGGTCCTTCACCCAGTAAATGGCGGCCATGTACATTTTTCTCTAAAAAACTCTCGACTGCTGAAAATAATTATGATGTGGGGAATAGGGAATTGCTGGCCATTAAGTTGGCGTTCGAGGAATGGCGGCATTGGTTGGAAGGAGCAATTCATCCTATTACGGTAATTACGGATCACAAGAATCTGCTAAGGGAGCCTTGGAGCCGGCTAAGCGACTGAACCCAAGGCAGGCCAGATGGTCATTGTTTTTCACCAGATTTAACTTAATCGTCACTTACCGCCCTGGGGTTAAGAACGTCAACGCGGATGCTTTGTCACGTAGCTTTCCTGGGGGGTGAGTCTAATGACCCTAGTCCCTTTTTATCTGAAGGGGTGGTTATAACCGCTCTTTATCCTGATCTCGAGGACAGGGTGTTGGAGACACAGGAGGATGCTCCGGACTCTTGTCCTCAGGGGAAGTTGTTTGTTCCCTCAGAATTACATCACAAGGTGTTCGAAGAACATCACTATAAGGTGCTTGCTGGGCACCCTGGGAGTAGATCGACTGTCGATTTCATCTCTCGCAGATTCTGGTGGCTGGGGTTGCGTAAGTGTATTGAGGACTATGTGTCAGCCTGTTGTACCTGTGCACGTGCTAAGGTGACAATTACTCGGCCTTCCGGATCTCTGCTTCCATTGCCCATCCCATCCAGACCTTGGACCCATTTGTAAATGGATTTTATCACGGATTTACCGAATTCTTTGGGAAAGACCGTGATTCTGGTGGTTGTCGATCGTTTTAGTAAAATGGCACACTTTATTGCATTACCTAGTCTACCTAATGCTAAAACTCTTGCGCAGGTGTTTGTCGACAACATCGTGAAACTACATGGCATTCCCTCAGATGTGGTGTCCGATAGAGGGACTCAGTCTGTTTCCAGATTCTGTAGAGCGTTCTGTACTCGTCTGGGTGTACAATTGTCCTTCTCTTCGGCTTTTCATCCTCAGTCGAACGGACAGACAGAGCGCACTAATCAGAATCTGGAGACTTACTTGAGATGTTTTGTTTCAGAGAATCAGGAAGAGTGGTCTTCATTTTTGTCGTTAGCTGAGTTTGCTATAAATAACCGTAGACAGGAATCCACTGATAAGTCGCAGTTTTTGGGGCATATGGGTTCCATCCTCAGTTTGGTACATTTTCTGGTGCTCATAATTCTGGCATTCCTGAGGAGGAACGATTTTCCTCTTCTTTGTCCTCTTTTTGGTGGAAAATCTAAAATAACCTGGAAAAGATGGGCAACAGATATAAGCGTGCAGCTGACAGGAAACGTATGAGTGGTCCGGACCTGAGAGTGGGTGAATCTGTGTGGCTGTCTACAAGAAACATTAAACTTAAGGTACCTTCTTGGAAGTTGGGACCAAGATTTATTGGTTCATATAAGATCACTGCCATTGTTAACCCTGTAGCCTTCCATCTTGAATTTCCTCAGGCATTGAAAATCCATAACGTTTTTCATAAATCGTTGCTAAAGAAATGTGTCGAACCTGTTGAGCTGTCCTCCTTGCCTCCCGCTCCTGTTATGGTGGACTGTGGACTCCCGAGTTCTCCGGAGATCCCTCCAGTATCTCGTTCATTGGAGAGGATACGGACCAGAGGAGAGGTTGTGGGTTCCAGCGACCGATGTTAATGCTAGTCGCCTGGTGAGAGCATTCCACAGAGCTCATCCTGATAAGGTCGGTCCTGGGTGCCCAGAGGTCACCCGTAGAAGGGGGGGGGTACTGTCACACCGGTGACAGGTTTTAGAAGGTCTGAAAGATTATCTGCATATTAGTGATCTGACAGCCTCTTTTGTTTTTGGTTTCACTTTGTCTGTGTGTTGCTTGTATGTCCACACTTCCTGTTCAGGTGTGGATGATGTGACCTTTACCTCCCCCTATTTAATCTGACTCTACCATTCACTCCTTCACTCCTTGCTCTGGATAGCTTCATTTGGTTTTTGGAAGAGCTGGAGTGTGGTTCTAGTTGAAGTCCTGTTCATCCATCATCCATCAGCCTCAGAAGTTAAGTGTTCCGTTTGTTGTATTTTGCATTCCTCCCCACCTTTGTTGTTTACTAGGCCTCAGCGAGACGCTGGTTCCTTCACCAGGGAAGGAGCAGGTTGTCTCTGCCCTGTCATTACCATTAGGGCATCCGAGGGCCACCAGGGTCTTCTAGGTTCCTGTGTATGGGCATCTCTACCATCGAGAGGTGCCCATACGGATAGGAATTAGGGCCAGGAGCAGGGTTTTGTAGGTGGTGCCCCTTTTCCTTCCCTAGCGGTGAGGCCTAGTGTCTTTTCCCTTCCATCTGTGACAAGGGTGGGGTCAGCAGAGTAATCTCATTATCATTAGAGGGAATGGTCAGCAGGGTCATCTCATTATCATTACAGGACAGGGTCAGCAGAGTTATCTCATTATCAGAGGGCAGGGTCAGTAGAGTCATCTCATTATCATTATAATGTGAGGTCAGCATAATCATCTCATTATCATTAGTGGGGATTTTCAGCAGAGTAATCTCATTATCATTAGAGGACAGGGTCAGCAGAGTCATCTCATTATGATTAGAGGGAAGGCTCAGTAGAGCCATCTCGATATCATTAGAGGGCACGGTCAGCAAAGTCATTTTATTATTTCTAGAATGTGAGGTCAGCAGAGTAATCTCATTATAATTAGAGGACATGGTCAGCAGAGTAATCTCAATATCATTTCAGGGTGGGGTCAGCAGAGTAATCTCATTATCATTAGAGGACAGGATAAGAAGAGTCATCTCATTATCAATAGAATATGAGGTCAGCAGAGTCATTTCATTATCATTAGAGGGCACGGTCAGCAGCGTCATCTCATTATTATGGTGTAGGGTCAGAAGAGTCATCTCATTATCATAAGAGGGCAGGGTCAGCAAAGAAATTATAGCATCAGGAGCTCACTACTACATAGCTGCTCCAATTGACTTCATTGTATACAGACAAGAAAATAAGAAAGTGAAATTAACAGGATAATCGACCCCAGTAAACCTTTTCAAAGTGAAAAATAAATTGCTGTAACATTTACAAAAAAATAAAAAATTTCTCTTTCACAAAGTGACAGCTAATTTATGAACGTAAAACAAAGTACATGAGATTGCAATGAACTTCTCAAATGTATCTATGCAAGTTTACTCCATGTTGAGAATAAGGAAAGTTCTCTAACAATTAGTCTGGAAAGTCAGCGCTGTAGAACAGCAGAGGATGATGAGATGTAAACAAGAGAGAAGAAGCCAAAATCTATTATAACTGACCTTTTGTTAGACGTGGAGGGATTACATCTCTATTGAATGACAGAGAAGATGAGGAAAAGTACACTGGGAACGTAATAATGACCAGACCAATGCCCATAAAAGAAAGTATTATAATCCATCAGTGACTGCACAGTAATGCAAGCTGACTGACCCTCAACCTACCATAATATAAGAACTAGGGGGACATATCACTCAGGTACATGGAGAACAAATCTCAGGAGAGTCAACCTCAAGTCATACCATACTCAAAACTATATTCACAAAAATATGAGTTATATAATACTTCCCCCGCATGTCCAAAAATAAAATCACTATAATACTAGTCACAATGTACAATAATATAACTTCTATAACACTGCCTCCTATGTACAAGAATATAACTACTATAATACTGCTAATATGTACAAGAATATAACTACTATAATACTGCTAATATGTACAATAATATAACTACTATAATACTGCTTCTATTTACAAGAATATAACTACTATAATACTGCCTCCTATGTACAAGAATATAACTACTATAATACTGTCTCCTATGTACAAGAATATAACTACTATAATACTGCCTCCTATGTACAAGAATATAACTACTATAATACTGCTCCTATGTACAAAATATAACTACTATAATACTGCTCCTATGTACAAGAATAGAACTGCTATAATACTGCTCCTATGTACAAGAATATAACTATTATAATACTGCCTCCTATGTACAATAATATAACTACTATAATACTGCTCCTATGTACAAGAATATAACTGCTATAATACTGCTCCTATGTACAAGAATATAACTATTATAATACTGCCTCCTATGTACAAGAATATAACTACTATAATACTGCCTCCTATGTACAAGAATATAACTACTATAATACTGCTCCTATGTACAAGAATATAACTACTATAATACCGCCTCCTATGTACAAGAATATAACTAATATAATACTGCTCCTATGTACTAGAATATAACTACTATAATACTCTCCTATGTACAAGAATATAACTACTATAATACTGCCCCTATGTACAAGAATATAACTACTATAATACTGCTCCTATGTACAAGAATATAACTACTATAATACTGCTCCTATGTACAAGAATATAACTACTATAATACTGCCTCCTATATACAAGAATATAACTACTATAATACTGCTTCTATGTACAAGAATATAACTACTATAATACTGCCTCCTATGTACAATAATATAACTACTATAATACTGCTCCTATGTACAAGAATATAACTACTATAATACCGCCTCCTATGTACAAGAATATAACTACTATAATACTACTCCTATGTACAAGAATATAACTACTATAATACTGCTCCTATGTACTAGAATATAACTACTATAATACTCTCCTATGTACAAGAATATAACTACTATAATACTGCTCCTATGTACAAAAATATAACTACTATAATACTGCTCCTATGTACAAGTATATAACTACTATAATACTCTCCTATGTACAAGAATATAACTACTATAATACTGCCTCCTATGTACAAGAATATAACTACTATAATACTGCTCCTATGTACAAGAATATAACTACTATAATACCGCCTCCTATGTACAAGAATATAACTACTATAATACTGCTCCTATGTACTAGAATATAACTACTATAATACTCTCCTATGTACAAGAATATAACTACTATAATACTGCTCCTATGTACTAGAATATAACTACTATAATACTCTCCTATGTACAAGAATATAACTACTATAATACTGCCCCTATGTACAAGAATATAACTACTATAATACTGCTCCTATGTACAAGAATATAACTACTATAATACTGCTCCTATGTACAAGAATATAACTACTATAATACTGCCTCCTATATACAAGAATATAACTACTATAATACTGCTTCTATGTACAAGAATATAACTACTATAATACTGCCTCCTATGTACAATAATATAACTACTATAATACTGCTCCTATGTACAAGAATATAACTACTATAATACCGCCTCCTATGTACAAGAATATAACTACTATAATACTACTCCTATGTACAAGAATATAACTACTATAATACTGCTCCTATGTACTAGAATATAACTACTATAATACTCTCCTATGTACAAGAATATAACTACTATAATACTGCTCCTATGTACTAGAATATAACTACTATAATACTGCTCCTATGTACAAAAATATAACTACTATAATACTGCTCCTATGTACAAGTATATAACTACTATAATACTCTCCTATGTACAAGAATATAACTACTATAATACTGCTCCTATGTACGAAAAGGGTTTATTTCCGTTCTTCGATGTTGAAATTTTTAATTTGTTTTTTCTCCATTTGAAATAAAGATAATTAAAAAAAAATCTTGAAAATGATGACAACTTGAAACACAAAATATATCAGAAAGTTTTAGATACTTGACAGAAAACCATTTCCCTGGTGTTGTCTCCACAGATTTTATGACTCGGTTCGTCCTTGTTCCTATAGGGATTGATGTAGAATGCTTTTTTGCAGCAGTGTTGTTCGTGACATTTGCAGCGTAGATCGACATCTTTCTTTTTATGCAATCCTCACGTGTTTGACCCTTTCTGCTTATTACAGAAAATGGATGTTTGGAACTGTACAAACAGTTTCAAGGGGGATTCCACCTGGTTCCCATTATCATCTAGATTAGTTCAGTCTACGCTGATGGATTATACTGATCTTAATCAATGATTAGAGGACAGCAGGGTATGCGTGGGGGATGGGTGGCCGGCCACAACAGTCCCTGAGCCCCAACAGCCACTAGAACGCCTAGAAAAGTATGGCCCTATATTAAGCCTAGGGGGCCCCCAAATATGGTGCCAGGATTTGCGCCCAGGCTCAGAGGAGTGACCGGTAGCTCCTTGGCTCCTTTGTAAAAGGGCCCACCCTATGTGGCAGAAAGGCCTTTGGGCCCCTTATGCACCAGGCCTAAAGTGATACTGCACCATCCCTGCCCCATCCACCCAGGACCAATTTCCCCATTGCACAGGTTCCCACCTTCCAGTACAACCAGTAGGGCAGGGCCACATGGCCTGTTTCTATGGAACATGTCCCCAGCCAGGGAAGAGGATAGCTCTACTATTACGCATGTGGAGATGGGAGGGAAGCATTTATTAGGCCCCAGAGCTTTAAGCTTCGTTATGAAAATTAAACAATTGATAAACTGGTCTCCAAGAGGGGGTGCAGGCCAAAATGGCGGGGTTGAAACTACACCGCCCCTTTAAGGAGAAATGTGATGTCACCAGGGGTAATGATGTCAGCATGCAGTTGTGGTGATGTCACTATGACAGTGATCAGTGGCAGTTGATGCAGTGTAATCTGCTCGGCTGATGGGAGAGCTGTCACTGCGGGGAGTGGGGAAAACTTCCACCATGCGGTGTCAAAGGGAAAAAGGGGATCAGCCTGGCCAAAAGGAGTATTAAGGGAGCAGGTCACCTCCTACCGCGTCCCTAATCCTCTGCCTGACTCCTCACCGTATGAGCGGACCCCGATGGTAGGACGACTCATACTCAGGATACCTAGAAACCCTAAGTCGCCCTGGTAATCCCTCACTTAGGAGCAAGGAAGAGACGACCTGTTCATCCCAGTAATGGAGGAACAGGAGTGTCTATCTGAGGCCAGGCTGCAAGGAGAGGGGAACACATACAGCTATAGAGATGGCACGTAAGCGAAACCAATAACACACTTACCTGCCACAGACACACTGACTGGAACCCGTCCACTAGTGCTGCTGTCCACACCAACATTAAAGGACACAGCACACACCACAAACCACACAGGAACCCAGGACACCCATAGCTGAAATAAACATAAGACACCATAAAAACATCTATGACCACAAGGGTGGCCCTCACTGGACAGATGGAATATGAAGACCAGGAGGATAGCTCCAGCACACACCATGGCTGGAGTACCCCCCAGCTTCAGGCATCCAGCAGAGGCTAAATAGCCCAAGCAACCGCACCCACATAAACCAGTGTTAACAAAACACTAGGAAGGGAGTTAACCCTTCCAACACCAGACAAGGGAAGGAAGCCACTTAAAGGGGAAGTGCACACACAAGCATACCAATCCACATGTTACCACCGGCAACAGCATGCGTGGCAACCATGTCCAGGCAATCACCCAGAAGGCCGAGACACTGCCACCGCACACACAGCAACACGTTGCCGCGGGCGACCGCAAGTGTAGCAACAGTGTCACAGCGCACCCCATAGGCCGTGACACTCCCACCCCTCAAAGCCCCCCACCCAAAAAAAAGGGGAACTAAACAGAACACCCAAAAAAGCAAGGATGTCTCTCTAAGACTGCCGCCAGCCCCTGGAGCAACAAACAGGAACCAGGGCACCAGCCACCAAACAGCCCAGAGAAACCGCACTGAACGCTGCGTCCACCTCAGACACGGTTCACAGCCGGTCGCTGCTGCCAAAGCAGGGAAAACACCATAACAAATACACGTTGCCGGAGGCAACAACATGCAAGGCAACCATGTCACGGCACACACCACAAAGGCCATGACACTGCCCCCGCATGCAGACACAGCAACACGTTTCCGCAGGCAACAGCAAGCGTGGCCAAGTGTCACAGCTCACACCAAAGGCCGTGACAAGAGCATTGTTCATCGACATCAAGGTTAAAGGGGGGCACTTGTGGACCATCTCATGTCACATATTGACACTTCGGATGGTCAGTCAACGGGGTGAAAAACGCCCCAACTTCAAATGTGCGCACCGTTGTTTCTGTAATCAGCGCATGCGCAGTACATTTCCACTGGGCTCCACAGATCCTTACTGCGCATGTGCAATTTCATGATTTTACTATTCCATGACGTAAAGTCATGATTTTATAAAGGACACGGAGGCGAGTATTGCTGTCTCTCTCTTTACTGTGTTTCCATAGCAGCAAAGAAAAACACTTTAAACATGCAGTAACTATGGCAACAAGCCCCACCCTGTCACTCCCAGTGTCCATATAACCCCTAGTCACACTGGAGCAGTCCTCTTTCTTTGGTGGTCCACAAAACTGCAAACTGATAGACGCCCAAACATGAATGACGAACAGACGTCAGGTCTCCCGAACTAGAAACCGACCACTGGAACGGAGGTCCGGATCCGACTTGTCCACGAGACTGTGTACACTCCGGACATCCTGACTGGAACCTCGATCAACAAAACTGCGAACATTCCGGACATCTTGGCTTGAACATCAACCTAGGAGAACCAAGCAAATACATACGGTAGTAAACAATTCCGACATAGGAAGAAACATACCAACTGATTCATATAAATGAACTAAATCAAGCTATCCAAATGACAGATAAAACAATCGATATTCCAGGGAGGGAAAAACGGGTGGGCAATACTCGCCTCCGTGTCCTTTATAAAATCATGACTTTACGTCATGGAATAGTAAAATCATGAAATTTTATTCCAGGACACGGAGGCTCCTATTGCAAGTTTAAAGCTGGGCCACCACAGACGAGAAAGCATGAGATGGTGGCCTAAAGTAAAATTCACGAAAGGTAGACGCCCTAGACCAATCCGCTAACCTCATAACATCCTCTAAACGGGCACCAGAAACCGTCATAGAGGTGGCAGAGGCACTGCGAACCGAATGAGCCGTAAAAATGGAGGTATCAATACCCGCCAGGGATAAAACCCATTTGACCCAACGCGAAAGGGTAACACTGGTCACCGGGTGAAAAGGTCTACGAAAAGATATAAAGAGATGAGGAAACTCAGGAACACGCAACAAACAGGTACGACGTTCATATTCCTGCAGACAAATGCCAGGACTTAGTTGCGGAGACTCGGGAAAATACGGATAGGACACCGAGCGAATGTTTGTCTTCGTACGCCGGGAGATATTAAACGTCACACCCACAGGCGAGAAGGATCGGGCGTCATGATCCAACGCCCGGACGTCAGAAACCCTCTTGCAGGAGATCAAGCACAAGAGGGTGACCAGCTTAGCCGATAGTTGCCTCAACGACAGGACGTCATTAGAGGGCCAAGCCTGGAGGAAGAACAAAACGATGGAAACATCCCAAGTAGCGGAAAAACGCGGCCTCGGAGGACAAGAAAGGTGAGAACCCCGCAGCAATCTACAGACCAGGGGATGCTGGCCCGCCGGACGACCTTCAAACCCCAAGTGCCTAGACGAGATGGCAGGACCTATAAAGATTAATAGTCCGATATGCCTTGCCCTCATCAAACAAGGCAGACAAGAATGATAAAATAGCCGTTACAGGAGCTTCAGTGGGATCCAGATTCCCTGAGAGGCACCAACGAGCCCAGGAATCCCAAGCCGAGCGATAAGTTCGTCTGGTTCCGGGTGCCCAAGCGCTCGCCAGCAAGAAACGAGCCGTTTCCGAAACTCCTGAGACCTCCCAGGGACCCCCGAGACTCTGCACGCGAGGAGGTGCAAAGTTCCGTCGATGAGTAGCGGATGAAACCGACCCGCCGGATCCCTGAGCAGGTGGGGAAAAACGGGGAGCAAAACTGGCTCGGCGATGAGAAGATCCAGAAGGTGGGGAAACCACGACTGCGACTTCCAAAGGGGCAAAATGAGAACCAGTTCCGCTGACTGGCGACGGATCTGGAGAAGAACCCTCGGGATCAGAGCAAATGGAGGAAATGCGTACAGGACTGGAGTCGACCACTCTTGGAGGAAAGCGTCCACCGCCTCCGCCTCCGGATCCGGACGCCAGCTGAAAAATCTGGGTAGCTGCGCGTTGAGGCGTGATGCAAACAGGTCGATGGAGAATTGGCCCACATAGAGATGACACGGCATCGAAAACCCCGGAATCCAATTTCCAGTCGCTGGCATCCGAAAGATACCGCGAACTCCAGTCTGCTCTCACATTGTGGAGACCCGGAAGGTATTCCGCGACCACCATGATCCCCCTGGAGAAATATTGGTCCCAAAAATCCATGGCCAAATGAGTGAGCACTGACGGGCGCGTTCCACCCATAAAGTTGATGTACCGGACCGCCGACACGTTGTCCATGCGGAGTCTGACACAAACCTTGACCGTGTTGTTGACAAAGCTGCGGATAGCCAAAGATCCCGCCAGCAGCTCCAAGGAATTGATGTGGAGCCGGGATTCGCTCCGGGACCATGGACCCCCCGGTGGAGACGCCGTTGCAATGTGCGCCCCACCCGTGGAGACTGGCGTCCGACTCGATGATAAGGTCCGGCTGAGGCCCAAAAATGGCTCTGCCGTTCCACATTGAGAGGTTGTGAATCCACCAGCTCAACTCGTGCCTGGTCTCTGTATCCAACACGATTGTATCGGCATAAGATGCACCCTCCCGAAGGTGAGCAATCTTGAGGCGCTGAAGCGCCCTGTAATGGAGCGGCGCCGGAAAAATTGCCTGGATGGAGGAAGCCAGAAGTCCTATTATCCGGGCCAGATGTCTCAGGGATAACTGAGGTAACGACAGAGCGTGCCTCAACTCCTTCCGAATACCCAGAACCTTCGACTGCGGCAGACTGAGAGATTGTGAGACCGAGTCGATCTGGAAACCCAAAAATTCCATAGTGGTGGACGGAATCAAACAAGATTTCTCCTGATTGATGACGAACCCCAGACCGGAGATGAGGGAGGTGGCCAACTGAAGGTGTGACAGAAGGGAAGCCGGACTGGACGCCATGAACAAAATGTCGTCCAGGTATACTATCAGACGCACCCCCCGACTGCGCAACCAGGCTACCACCGGGCAGTAATAGCTTGGTGAAGCACCAGGGGCGGAGGAGAGGCCAAAGGGAAGGCACGTAAAGCGCCACACTTGACCTCTCCAGGCAAAACGTAACAAATCCCTTGACTCCGGTGCCACCGGCACCGTGAGGTAGGCGTCTTTCAAATCTACTTTCGCCATCCAATCTCCTGGAAGGAGCATGTCCCTCAAGAGATGAATCCCTTCCATTTTGAAATGGCGGTACCTGACGAAACTGTTCAGTGCCTTCAGATTGATGACGGGGCGCAGCTGACCCCCTTTTTTCTGCACCAGAAAGATGCTGCTCAAGACCCCCAAGGAGTCCCCGGGAGCCAACTCTATCGCCCCTTTGTCCCAAAGGGCCGAGAGCTCCGACTCTATGAGGGCGCGAGCGGACCCGGACGGCACGCGGGTACAAGGGGGAGAAATACCCACAGGGTTTGACACTAATTCGATCACGAATCCCCTGACCGTAGAAAGAATCCACGGGTCGGAAGATACTTTTCTCCACGCATGGGAAAAGAACTGGAGTCTTCCCCCCACCGGACAATTGGACATAGGAGGAACATTGAATAGCTGACTCACCGTATGGTTTCCTGGAGCTAGGGTGTCCACGGAATCCTCTGCCGCGGTTGTAGCCGCCCCGGGTGGGAAAAAAGGAGGGCTGATGTTGCTGGTCCTGCAACGAGGGTCTGTGGACAAAGGAGCCTCTGCCCGAACCACGGGCATAGGAGGAGGAACGGCCGGGCAGACGGCCCCTGAAACTGCCGGCCCTGGCTGAAAAACGGTTTGGGAAAACCTTGCGCATAGACGCTTGCGCCTTATCAAGGGCAGTAAAAGCCCCAACATATTTACCGAGCTCTTTAATAAAAGGCTCTCCAAAGAGGAGCCCCTGGGCATCCTTGCCCGCCTCAGAAATAGCCAAATTAGCCAGTTTCGGCTCAATTTTCATAAGAAGCGCTTTGCGCCGTTCTATAGCTAACGAGGTGTTAGCGTTGCCCGTAAGGCAAACCGCTCTCTGAGCCCATCCAGTTAATTCTTCAGGGTCGACCTGATTACCAGCCGCCCTGGCCGCCTCGGCCATATCCAGAATTTTGGCCAGTGGCCCCATGATGTCCAAAACTTTATCCTGGCATGCCCTAAGGGCGGAATCCAGGCCTTTGCGGGGATTAAACCCTGTTTTAGTCAAGAACTGGACCATCTTTGGGTCCACCACCGGCGTCTCACAAACTTTATGCGGGATCAGGGGTCTAGGGCATTCAGCCCGCAGTTTTGTACGTGCCTCCTTTGTGAGAGGCTTACGGGCCATTGACTCAATGTACTGGGCTACATGCGTGGCAGGAAGCCACTCAGAAGACCGCGGGTGGTGTAAAGCATTGGGGTCAAACATAGGATCCCCCAAAGGATCCACCAGAGGATCCGCAGACCCAGACGGGGCATCCGGGAATGCCGCAGCAGGGGGTGGCGGCAAATCTACATCAATAGGGTCAACCGCGACCCCAGTCAAATCCTCCTCTGAGCCATGCAGGGAGTAGCGCTGTGCCTCCTCATCAGACTCTCTATCAGAGTCAGAAACATGTTCGGGCTGTGACCGCGCCGACTTCCAACCTCGCGCACGTTCTGCCTGGCGCGGACAGGCTCTTTTACGCGACCTTAGCGCGTCGTCAGTGGATGGAACAATGCCATCATTCTCTGTTGTTCTGGAGGCATGAGGGGGCTGAACAGCTAGGGCTTGAGTCACAGATTGTGAAATTGCAGTGGACATGGACCCCGTGGCAGACATGATAGCGCTTGATATTGAGCGCTGAATGGCCAAGCTCTGGGCATCCATCATAGGAGGTTCCCTGGTAGGGGCACTAGATCTCCTGGATGAGGGAGAAACGTGGCCCCTGGACTCCAGGTCCTGAGAGGGGCCGACATTAGGGGAGCGGGAGCGTGAATGGCGCGACATGTAGAGGGTTAGTCACCCTGTAGGGACAGAAGGAGAAACGGAAAACAAGACAGCTGGAAAAGAAAAAGCCAGACCGCACAAGTCCAGGACCGGCGCTGCAGGAGACTCCAATGAGGCAGAAGAACCGCTCTGGAACAGCGTGCCGCACGAAATCCCGCGAGACCTCGGCCGCAGTTAGCACCCGAGATCTCGCGAGAATTAAGGAGGAGAACAAAGAAGAAGGAGAAGAAGCGCAGCGAAATGGCGCCGCCTCCTCCCGAAGCGTGGACTAGGCAGCGCAGGCCTGGGGATAACGAGGGGTAAGAGGGTAATACCCACAGCGATAGAAAAGGAAGAAACGGTGCGCCCACTCCTCCCCAGCCGAATCAGGAAACGCTGCAAACGGCGGGGAGAGGAGAGGGCAACCGAAGGAAAAAGGATATATATATAATCGATAATGTAATCGAAAAAACGCACACCAAGTAAGGAAGAATCCTTCAGGAAATAAACAGTAGATATCACAATATACAATAACGAGATATAAAGCGATATAATGCCCTAAGGGATGCCCATTGGGAACACCTCAGGGCATAAAACAACTGCTACGGAAGTGTATACTTAACTGGAGCAGCAAAGAAAGAGAACTGCTCCAGTGTGACCAGGGGTTATATGGACACTGGGAGTGACAGGGTGGGGCTTGTTGCCATAGTTACTGCATGTTTAAAGTGTTTTTCTTTGCTGCTATGGAAACACAGTAAAGAGAGAGACAGCAATAGGAGCCTCCGTGTCCTGGAATAAAATTATAGATTAAATGTGCGGGTCTACTGGGCCGGCAAGAGCACGATGATGCCGTCTGGCTCTGTCGGGTTATGGGATGTGCACCAAAAAATTCTAGTGAATAGGGTCGCGATCCGCATGCGACTGGCCCATGGTCGGTGCCCGTTCAATGTGGACCGCAATTTGTGGTGCAAGAGGCCTTAGTCATTGGATCTTTTTACTATTTAATTGTTTGGCAACATGTGCTACTTATTTGGAGCGGCTAGCTCAGCGCCCTCTAGTGTCCTCATTGGTCAATAACCTGTAGCCCCCTTCTTTTTTGGGATTTTTATGTTTTGATATGAATTGATAAAGTATACATTTATATTATTTATAAAGGTGTTTTTTCATTTATTTTGGGGTATTAGGTTATGAGACAAGGTTTACTCGGGGAAGCGGAGGCGCTGAGGTGCACTGAAGTCATAGGGCCTGCCTCTTGGTGCACTGAAGACCTAATTAGCATATTGATTAAAACTAAGATATCTCTGGAAACTGTGCAACTTATCTGCGTGATTAAGGTATATTTTAAATTGGCAGCATCATTCCCGACAGGCAGCATGCATGGTTTAATAGGGTTGATCCTGCTGACAGGTCTACTTTAAGGGGGTTGTCTGGGTGACTACATAGTGCAGTTGTGTGGCGCTTGCAATGTGGGTGCACTATGTTAGAGTGCCGTGCGCCGTATGGGCTGCAGTGAGCTCTAATTAAACTAATGAGACCACGCTGTTTAGGCGGTCTGTATTAATGGCCGCACGGCATCTCCAATACAGACTAGCTAAATAGCATGGGCCCCTTAGTATATTTACAGCCCACTGTCGCCTGTACGGCCATGCATCACGGCTGCATCGCAAAGCGCCAAACAACTGCAACATGTGGTCAGACCCTTACATTTATTCATTCCCCAGATAGACACCAAAATTCATTTAGCCCTAAGACCAGACCCCTAAATGAATTCAGACACCAGTCCAGACACTAAATAGAATGAGACCCAAGATCAAATCCTAAAAAAATTCACACCACAGTCCAGACCCTAAAATTCCTTCAAACCCCAACATTCATTCAGATACCAGACCAGACCTCTTAATTAAATCAAACCCTAGATCAGACCCCAAAATGTATTCAGACTCCAGACCAGACCCCTAAATCCATTAAGACCTCAAGTCAAATGTATACATTTAAAACCACAGATGAGACCCCACAATTCATTCAGAATCCAGACAAGACCTCTAAATTAACCAGACCCCAGACCAGACCTCTAAATTCATTCAGACCCCACACCATACCCCTAAATTCATTCAGACCCCACACCATAC
Organism: Bufo gargarizans; assembly: GCF_014858855.1. Lineage (NCBI taxonomy): Eukaryota > Metazoa > Chordata > Amphibia > Anura > Bufonidae > Bufo > Bufo gargarizans. The sequence goes on along the minus strand of NC_058084.1, from coordinate 479,028,032 downwards.
CCCTAAATTCATTCAAACCCCAGACCAGACCCCCAAATTAACCAGACAACAGACCTCTACATTCATTCAGACCCCAGACCAGAGCACTAAATTAATTTAGACCCCAGACCAGAGCACTAAATTAATTTAGACCCCAGACCAGAGCACTAAATTAATTTAGACCCCAGACCAGAGTACTAAATTAATTCAGACTCCAGACCAGACCGCTAAATTAACTAGACCTCTACATTCAGACCCCAGCCCAGACCCCCAAATTAACCAAACAACAGACCTCTACATTCATTCAGACCCCAGACCAGACCACTAAATTAATTCAGACTCCAGACCAGACCGCTAAATTAACTAGACCCCTACATTCCGACCCCAGACCAGACCCCCAAATTAACCAGACAACAGACATCTACATTCATTCAGACCCCAGACCCGATCACTAAATTAATTTAGGCCCCAGACAAGACCCCTAAATTCATTTAGACCCCAGACTAGATCCCTAAATTAACCAGACGACAGACTAGACCCCTAAATTCATTTAGACCCCAGACCAGATCCCTAACTTAACCAGACCCCTAAATTCATTCAGACTCCAGACCAGACTGCTAAATTAACCAGACCCTTAAATTCCTTTAGACCCCACACCAGACCCCTAAATTCATTCAGACCACACACCAGATCCCTTAATTCATTCAAACCCTAGACCAGACCCCTAAATTATCCAGACCCCAGACCAGACCTCTACATTCATTCAGACCCCAGACCAGATCACTAAATTAATTCAGGTCCCAGACCAGACCCCTAAATTCATTTAGACCCCAGACCAGAACCCTAAATTAACCAGACCACAGACTAGACCCCTAAATTCATTCAGACTCCAGACCAGACTGCTAAATTAAACAGACCCTTACATTCATTCGGACCCCAGAATAGACCCCTACATTCATTCAGACCTTGGACCAGACCCCTTAATTAAACAGATCCCAGACCAGACCCCTACATTCATTCAGATCCCAGACCAGATCCTTAAATTTATTGAGATCCAAAGCCCTTAAATTAATCAGACCCGAAACTAGATCATAATATACTTAACCCCTTTAAGCATTATAACATACCTGTACGTCATAATGCATGAGGGGATGCATGGAGCGGGCCTCTGCAGCTGTAAAAATCCTATTCACCCTAATAGAGATCTATTAGGGTGAATAGGAGAGGAGATCAAAAGATCCCATATACTAGGCCCCTAACGGGTCTAATAGTTATAAAAAAAAGTTAAAAAAAGAATTTTAAAAAAAAACAAAACAATATATTAAATGTTTAAATAACCCCCCGTTCTCAATTTTACATACAAAATATATAAAAAATAAACATATTAGGTATCGCCACGTCCGAAAATGTCTGAACTATTAAAATATTGTTCAAAAATTCCTGTACGGTCACATTTTTTCTCATATTGTCCCGCCCCCCAAAAAAATATTTAATATTAGTGATCAAATAGATATACTGTATATACCACAAAAATGGTACCAATAAAGAATACAGTTCATTATGCAAAAAAACAAGCCCTCATACAGCTCTGTAGACCGAAAGATAAAAAAGTTATGGCTGTCAGAAAATAGCAATGCAAAGAAAATTGTGATTTTTTTTTCAAAGGTTTTCATATTTTTTAAGTAGTAAAACAAATAAAAACCTATACAACTTTGATATCGTCGTATTGAGCCACAAAAGAAGGACGTCTGGTCATTCTTAGCGCACATTGAACGCTTTGATGTCAAACCCCCAAAAAACCTTGGCGGAATTCAGTTTTTAATTTTTTTTTTTGTTTCAATTTTGCCACACAAATAATTTTTTCCTGTTTTCCAATTCAAGACATGGTAAATAAAATGGTGGCATAAAAAAATGCATTGTGCCCCGCAAAAAAATAATCCCTCATATAGCTATGTGAATGGAAAAATAAAAAAGTTTATGGTTATTGGAACGTGGGTAGGAAAAATTCAAAATGCAAAAATAAAAATAGGTCTTGACATGAAGGGGTTAATGTGCCCAGGTCCTCTTCATTTTGGATGAATCCTCCTGACTTTGACCAGAGTCGGGACCTTGTGTACAGCATTGGGGCCCCTTGATACCCCCGGCCCCATCCCAGTCCTTATGCTAATTTAGGTAACAATGATTTGAGCTCCCAGTTGCTTGGCGGAGGTTACAATCCAGTTGGTGAACTCCAGAAACCAGCTGCTTAGGTGGATTATATTTAGGGATGAGCGAATCGACTTCGGATGAAACATCCGAAGTCGATTCGCATAAAACTTTGTTCTAATATTGTACTGAGCAGGAGCTCCGTACAGCACTAGAATGTATTGGCTCAGATGAGACTAAGTTATTACTGTGCGAAGTCTCGCGAGACTTTGCGCAATAACTTCATATTAATTTGTACTGTAAAAAAACTCGAGTTCGGGAAATGTTTTTTACAGTACAAATTAATTTTAAAAGTTATTGCGCAAAGTCTTCGCAAAGTAATAACTTTGTCTCATCGGAGCCAATACATTCTAGTACTGTGCGGAGCTCCTGCTCCGTACAGTATTAGAACAAAAGTTTATGCGAATCGACTTCGGATGTTTCATCCGAAGTCGATTCGCTCACCCCTAATTATATTCTTCATTACTTCCAGTGGCCAAAACTCTGTACAGACCTGATACTTCTTACAGCTGCAGGTTTGTTACAATTGTATCCAGTCTAGACAACCCTCTGTCAGATGAACAGCTTGAACTACGGACGGATACATTTTGCGCTGACACTTTGTAACGAACTACCATGATAGGAGACTGGTGCTGCTGGGGTGTTGTCAAGACCAGATACCACTGTAACAAACCTTCAGCTGTGAGAAGTGTTAGGCCAGAGTTCGGGCTCATGCACACGACCGTATGTATTTTAGGGTCCACAAAAAACGGATCTACAAAAAATACAGATGACGTCCATGTGCGTTCCGTATTTACAGCTGGCCCCCAATAAAACAGTCCTATCCTTGTCCGTGATGCGGACAATAATAGGTCATGTTCTAGCCTTTTGTGGAACGGACATACGGAAAAGGAATTCACACGGTCCGTATACGGAAACATTCATTTCAATAGTTCCGTTTTTTTTTGTGGAATGTACTCTGTATGCATTCCGTTTCCATATTTCCGTTGCGTTGAAAGATAGAACATGTCCTATTATTGCCCGAAAATCACGTTCCGTGGCTCCATTTAAGGGCGAGTTCACACGAACGTGTGTGACCCGTGCCCATGCTGCAGCCCGCAATTTGCGGGCCTCAATGCATGATCGCCGGCCGTAGGTCAGCCGCATTGGATCGCGGACCCTTTCACTTTAATGGGTCCGCGATCCGCCCGTTTCGCAAAAAGATAGGACATGTTCTATCTTTTTGCGGAACGGAAGTACGGGACGAAACCCCACGGAAGCACTTCATAGTGCTTCCGAGGGTCCCGTTCCGTGCGGCCATTCCGGATTTGCGGACCCATAGAAGTGAATGCGCGCGGAACTGTGGCCGTGTATTGCGGCCCGAAATTTGTGGCCCGCAATGCGGCCACGGATCACACACGTTCGTGAAAACTCGCCCTAAGGGCTCAATCACACGAACGTTTTTTGCATTCCGTATACAGGCCGTTTATTGCGTTCCGTATACGGTCCGTATACGGAACCATTCATTTCAATAGGTCCGCAAAAAAATGGAATGTACTCCGTGAGCATTCCGTTTCCGTATGTCCGCAATTCCATTCCGCTAGATTTTGAGTCTTGTCCTATTCTTGTCCGCAAATCACGGTCCATGGCTCCATTCAAGTCAATGGGTCCGCAAAAAAAAACGGAACACATACGGAAATGCATCTGTATGTCTTCTGTATCCGTTCCGTTTTATAAAAAATGTTATGCCCACCCCAATTTTTTCTATGTAATTACTGTATACTGCATATGGAAAAACGGAACGGAAACAAAAGAAACTGAACAACGGATCCGTGAAAAACGGACCGCAAAACACTGAAATAGCCATACGGTAGTGTGAAAGAGGCCTCATACATGCGCCCTCCCCCATCCGTAATAACCCGCCAGTAGTAAGACGTACTAATTAGTTATTCAGTTCTTAATGAAACCAAACATTCCCAGACGGAAATCTCATTATGACTCAGCGTCTGGCAGAATACGAGCAAATGGATAACATTGGGGGGATAAATATGTAGGACTTCAAGGGCTTCTCCATATGCCGGGGTATGGAGCCAGGAATGTAACAGGCAGACATATAGGAGACTGAGTGGGGGGGGGTCAAGAAAAATATATATAAAAAAAGTTCTGAGATTTAGGACCAAGATATGTAATTCCAGGGACCGCGGCGATACTTCTCCCAGTGCGGGGGGCGCAGTCTTCCGCCTAGGTAGTCACTGCCATTTGTAGCTGAAAGAAATGCTTGTCGCTCCTTTCTGTTGTTCAGGGAGCTGTCATTTGAACCTACTGTCATCCGTTGTCCCTTTTCTGCCTGTGTGTCAGTCTTTACTGTATTTCTGGTATTCTGTTCGTGAATCAGGAGGAGCAGGATGAGTAAAGCTCTCATCACATGGGGCAGGGCAAGTACCTGACTGTACTGGTAAGACAGATGTACGTCCATGAATGTCAGCGCGGTATTATTCCGGATCAGCCGCCAGGATGTCGACTAATCGGTAGATAAGAAGACGTTTATTCTAGTGATTATTCTACATGAAGTTGTCGGATGCCCAGGTGTCAGGAGCCTCATGTGGGCGGCAGAGCATCCAGCGCAGAAGGTTCAGGCGGATTTCTCCTCCTCGCGCTCAGGAGCCGCGTCCTGCATTTCCCTCAAGGAGGTGACATTTCAATGGATCTAATCCTTTCTTCTGACAAATATTAAACTGGTAACCAGACCGGAATTAAACTGGGATCAGTGGCTGAAGAAGATTATAATGACTGAGAAAGAATATTATCTGTACCCAGAATAGAAACTCCTGAAGATTGATGGGAAGAGAACCACAGAATTATCTATTATCTATATCCTATTTATCTATCTATCTCATATCTATCTATCTATCAAATCAAATCCATCTCATATCTATCTATCTATTATCCATCTATCTCATATCTATCTATCTATTATCTATCTATCTATCTATCTATCTATCAAATCAAATCCATCTCATATCTATCTATCTATCTCCTATCTATCTATCTATCATCTATCTATTATCTATCTATCCATCTCCCATCTATCTAATGTATTATTTACCTATTCCTCTTTTTACATAACAGTAATTACACCCAGTCTAGGTCTAGATCAGTTATTCTATGCAGTTTATCTATGAAGTGATGACACATTTGGAGTTTTTGGCGTTCCCTCCGCTTGCTGCCTGTCCCATCTATTCCGCAGTCGCCTCCTGTATGCAGTAAGTAGTCTGAAGAGCACCCAGCGCAGGCGCAGCACCGCCATCTAGTGGCTGAATGGGGGAAATCTTGCAAGAAAATTTAATTGACTATGGATGTGCTAGTTTAAATTTTCTTGTAGTATATATTGAGGGTAGCGGCCACTTCTAGGCCTCTTTCACACGAGCGTGTCCGGATAAGGTCTGGATGCGTTGCGGCAAACCCACGCGAGTAGGTACGCAATTGCAGTCAGTTTTGACTGCGATTGCGTTCCGTTGTTCAGTTTTTATCGCGCGGGTGCAATGTGTTTTGCACGCGCGTGAATAAAAAACCGACTGTGGTACCCAGACCCGAACTTCTTCACAGAAGTTCAGGTTTGGGTTCAAAGTTGTGTAGATTGTATTATTTCCCCTTATAACATGGTTATAAGGGGAAATAATAGTATTCTGAATACAGAACGCACAGTACAATAGCGCTGGAGGGGTTAAAAAAACAAAAATAAAAATGTAACTCACCTTAATCCAGTTGTTCGCGCAGCCGGCATCTCTTCTGTCTTCATCTTTGCTGTGCACAGGAAAAGGACCTTTGATGACGTCACTGCGCTCATCACATGATCCATCACCATGATAAAAGGTAATGTGATGGACCAAGTGATGAGCGTAGTGACGTCATCAAAGGTCCTATTCCTCAAAGAAGAAGACAGAAGAGATGCGCGAACAAGTGGATTAAGGTGAGTTAAATTATTTATTTATTTATATTAACCCCTCCAGCGCTATTGTACTATGTGTTCTGTATTCAGAATGCTATTATTTTCCCTTATGACCATGTTATAAGGGAAAATAATAATGATCGGGTCTCCATCCCGATTGTCTCCTAGCAACCATCATAAAAATCGCACCGCATCCGCACTTGCTTGCGATTTTCATGCAGCCCCATTCACTTCTATGGGGTCTATGTTGAGTGAAAAACGCACAAAATAGAACTTGCTGAGATTTTCACGCAACGCACCAGTGATGCGTGAAAATCACCGCTCGGGTGAACAGCCCTATAGAAGTGAATGGGTCCGGATTCAGTGCGGGTGCAATGCGTTCACCTCACGCATCGCACCAGCGCGGAAATCTCGCCCGTGTGAAAGGGGCCTTAGACTGAGCAACACCCATCTGCCTGGGGCTTCTGAGCAGAGTATAAATGTAGCTGGTTCCTACACCGCCCTGAAAATTGTAGACTTAGGTAAGTCCAAGAGAGGCGGTATATTAGTGTTAGGGACCCATCTGCGGAAGCCGCCTTGACGCTGGTAGATGGGCCCGACACACGTTTGATAAAAAATGTGAGCAAATGGCTTCTATTTTCGATGTATAGTAGGTATTGTACCACTTTAATCCAGAATAATCCCTAATCCACAGTTCTATGGTTTGCATGTGTAATGGTGTTCTGCCATACGTTTTTATTTGCCGAGGGAAATCCTGCGGCGGTAATCAAGGAGAACCACTGAATCCAGTAACATTGTCAAGACTGGATACATTGTAACAAATTCTCAGCTCAGCTTAGGTCTTTACTGGATTTTAGTGAATAGAAAAAAAAGTTGCAAATCACTGACAGCAAGCGAATATCTTGAAAATGATGACAAACTGCAACACGAGTAAATTTGCTTTTATCTTCCGCATTGCATCACAGCAGCGCGCACTCCGTACAGACAGGGGGCAGCCTTTATGAATGGATTTTAGGGTATCGCATGTGTTTGGGGGGCCACATCTTACACAGGGGTGGGGTTGATCGCACTGTATATGAGCATGACTGGAGACCATTCATAGTATGGGGTCACTTCAGGACCCCGAAGAGGGTGTAAAGTCCATAGTCAGACCCGCCAAACAGCTGCTGTCTGAACAGGCGACGATCCTGGCAGCGCCGTGCTAATAACGTCCATCCTGAGAACTGCTCTAAACTCGTCGGTCTTTGGGATGCGTGTAGCCAAATATCTGCAACCTGACACCGCGGCGATTACTGGAGGCGATAAAACGAAGATCAAGACGCCATCTGCAGAGACCCCCCTATAGAAAAGCTGTAAAATACTAATTGATGTCCACACAGCTGACAAATAACTTAGTGACCAGGAGCAGCGGAAGAGGGGCTCAGCACCAGCTACTAAAATACTGCTCCTATGTACAAGAATATAACTGCTATAATACTGCCTCCTATGTACAATAATATAACTACTATAATACTGCCTCCTATGTACAAGAATATAACTACTGTAATACTGCCTCCTATGTACAAGAATATAACTACTATAATACTGCTCCTATGTACAAGAATATAACTACTATAATACTGCCTCCTATGTACAAGACTATAACTACTATAATACTGCTCCTATGTGCAAGAATATAACTACTATTATACTGCTCCTATGTACAGGAATATAACTACTATAATACTGCTCCTATGTACAAGAATATAACTACTATAATACTGCTCCTATGTACAAGAATATAACTACTATAATACTGCTCCTATGTACAAGAATATAACTACTATAATACTGCTCCTATGTACAAGAATATGTGTGGCCCCCCTGTGAGTTCTGTTTGGGTGCTACAAGGATACTCTATGATTATTATATTGCTATAATGTAGGTGCAGACAGTTCCACTGTATTACCTGCTATATTGGTATTGTTTGTGTGCTATTTGAATGGTGCATGCATAGGGTGCCATCTATGTGCATCGTGTGGCTAGTATTAATGCTGCACGAGTACTGTATGGCTATGAAAAAGCACCATTATATGCAAGTGCTGTCTGGCTTCTATATAAGTACTGCGTGGGTGCTCTATACAGTAAGTGGCGGTGGCGTGTCGGTATAGGACGTGTGTGCAATGTGTATAAGAGGAGCAAATACCAGGTCGCTGAGGCAATTCCTGGGGATAATGGCCTGTGATCTAAGGCTAGGTCTACACGACGACATTTGTTGCGCGACAAAAAGTCGCGTGACAGATAGGGCGCAACATTTATCGCGCAACATTTTGTTGCACTAATGTCGCGCGACAATTTTTATAATGGCAGTCTATGGTGTCGCACTGCAACATGCGACATGCTGCGACTGCGACGCGACAGTCACAGAAAATCCATTCGAGATGGATTTTTCTGCCACTGTCGCGTCGCAGTCGCAGCATGTCGCATGTTGCAGTGCGACACCATAGACTGCCATTATAAAAATTGTCGCGCGACATTAGTGCAACAAAATGTTGCGCGATAAATGTTGCGCCCTATCTGTCACGCGACTTTTTGTCGCGCAACAAATGTCGTCGTGTAGACCTAGCCTTAGACGTCTCTCCCAGTCAGAAGATGCTCTTCGCAATGCACAAGGTATATGATCCGCACACTGTGGTTCTCTCCTGCCACCTTGTGGCTATTTGTAGGCATTACAGCCTCTGTGTGTATAATGTAAAAGATGCAGGACTTAGTAATGTCCTTTCTCTGGCATTGGAGCAGCGGTGGGGTCGTGTGGTCAAGAAGAGATGTCCCACATATAACGGTGACAGCCACAGGTGCTCCATATAATATTTTCAATTTTTTTTATGTGTTATATTTTTTAGTGCACTGGAAAGAGGAAAAACTGAGGTGCGCCGAGGGGCAAGCCCCACCCCTAAGGCACCGAAACCCTAATATGCATAAAGTTATAGGGAAATTCCTAGCCTGATAGACTCACTATAACTCATAGCAGGACTGCCAGAAGATGAACCAAATTTTTTAGGAGGCCAGCGCTTGCACATAAATTTGCAGATTCTAATTTAAAGGGGTTATCCAACCTATGTAATGACCCCCCTAATGCCCGGGCACCTTATACAGGGTATACTTACTTATTTGGGGGGACATTATAAGGGTTGGATAACCCCTTTGAAAGGGTTTTCCAGGATGACCTATCCTCAGGATAGGTTTCTAATCGGTGGGGGTCCGACACCTGGAAACTCCGCCAATCAGCTGTTTTGGAGGTACCTGCGCTCCCGTGAGCCCCGCGCCTTTCTTGCAACTTACCAAGCACAGCGCCACACATTGTATAGTGGCTGTGCTTGGTATTGCGCTCAGCCCCATTCAATTCTAGGCGTCTATGGCCATGTGACTGATGAACGTCGTCATTGAGCTAGGCAAAGAGGCAAAGAGAAGGCCTCGGCGCTCACGGACCGAGAGCTCTGGTATCTCCAGGGATCCCGGGTGTCGCAGCATCCGTGCGGCGGCCAGGACGGATCGTGATCCGTCCGCACCGTTAGAACATGTTCTATTTTTTGGCGGTGTGGAGGCACGGACAGAAACACTCCATAGTGCTTCCGATCCGTGCTTCTGTTCCACATCCCAGGACATCTCCCGGATTGCGGACCCATCTAAGTGAATGGGTCCGCATCTGTGATGCGAGGTGCACGCGGCCGGTGCCCCGTGTATTGTGGACCAGCAGTATTTACGGCCGTGTGCATGAGGCCTTAATCACAGGAATGTTGTAAGCCCCGCCCCCTATTCTGCCCAGGAACGCCCCTGAGGAACGTCCTATTTCACTCTAAGGTTACATGAATCCCTTCCTATTGGAAGGCTATAGAAAAGGACGGTAAAATCGCGGTATATAGTACTGTGCGACTAACGCAACGCCAAATGCATGTCCAGATCGTCGCTTTTTCACGTGCAATAAAAGTTTTTTTTTGCTTTTTTCCCGTAGTATATGCGGTTTTCATGACCAGAGCCAACACGACTACAATGACATCTGTCTACCGCCGCGTCACCACCTCATACGCCATTTCAAACAAGGATGAAGTCGGTTTCTTATTCACATCATTTGTATTTTTGTTAGTTTTTTTAATTTTCTTATCACCAGTAATAAAAAAAAAAAGTTACCAGTTACTTTTTCAAATCAGTAGAAAGTGTCCGTCTGCCCACGTTGATGCCAGTTCTCGTGCCCAGAACCTGTTCGGACCGGGCTGAACTCCCCTGTATCTGATACCAGGCATCACCCAGTGCCAGATCAATGCCCATTGTGTGCCCGCCGTTGGTATTTTAATGCCGCTTTCCACTGATTTCCCTTTAGGACGCTGACTGCAACCTTTACTACAGGTGATAAGGTCTCCTCAAAATTCATAAAAAAATTTAAAATACAAATAATGTGAATGACACGACCGCGTGCCCCCTGTAGCCGTATTGCGGGCCGCATACAGCGGATCCGCAATACACGAGCATCGGCCATGGGCATTCTGCATCATGGATTGCAGACTTTTTCACTTGAATGGGTCCGCAATCGGGGAGATGCGGAACGGAGGCACAGATCGGAACCCCATGGAAGCACTACGGAGCGCATACACTACTTTTTTGCGGTGCGGACCGTCAGATGCAGATCGCGGACCCTATTCAAGTGAATGAGGTCCGCAATCCGCATGTGGCTGCCCCACGGTCTGTGCCCGTGCATTGCGCTCCGCAATTTGCGGTCTGCAGCACGGGCACGGAGCCCTAACGTTCGTGTGCACGGAGCAACTGACTTCAGCCTTATCCATTTAAAAAAAGGGGTCGTCCCATGAAAAATATTCTACAGGTTTGAAAACCAGCCCCAGGGTCTGAGGACTTTTGTAATTACATTTACAGCAGAAAGGACAGCAGAAAGGACACCCCCCCCGAGCTGCCGCAGAAAGGACACCCCCCGTGCTGCCGTAGAAAGGACACCCTTCCGAGCTGCCGCAGAAAGGACACCCCCCCTGAGCTGCCGCAGAAAGGACACCCCCCCTGAGCTGCCGCAGAAAGGACACCCCCCCCCCCCCTGAGCTGCCGCAGAAAGGACACTCCCCCTGAGCTGCCGAAGAAAGGACACTCCCCCTGAGCTGCCGCAGAAAGGGCACACCCCCTGAGTTTCCACAGAAAGGACACACCCCCTGAGCTGCCGCAGAAAGGACACTCCCCCGGAGCTGCCGCAGAAAGGACACTCCCCCTGAGCTGCCGCAGAAAGGACACTCCCCCTGAGCTGCCGCAGAAAGGGCACACCCCCTGAGTTGCCACAGAAAGGACACCCCCCTCCTGAGCTGCCGCAGAAAGGACACTCCCCAAGCTGCCGCAGAAAGGGCACACCCCCTGAGTTGCCACAGAAAGGACACCCCCCTGAGCTGCCGCAGAAAGAACACCCCCCTGAGCTGCCGCAGAAAGGACACCCCCCTCCTGAGCTGCCGCAGAAAGGACCCCCCTGTCCTGAGCTGCCGCAGAAAGGACACTCCCCCTGAGCTGCCGGAGAAAGGACACTCCCCCTGAGCTGCCGGAGAAAGGACACTCCCCCTGAGCTGCCGCAGAAAGGACACCCCCCCTGAGCTGCCGCAGAAAGAGCACTCCTCCTGAGCTGCCGCAGAAAGGACACTCCCCCGAGCTGCGGCAGAAAGGACAGTCCCCCGAGCTGCCGCAGAAAGGACACTCCCCCGAGCTGCCGCAGAAAGGACACTCCCCTGAGCTGCCGCAGAAAGGACACCCCCCGAGCTGCAGCAGAAAGGACACCCCCCTGAGCTCCCAGCTTGATATAAATCTAGCAGAGCAATGACTGGGGAGATCTCTGGACCCATGTCAGGTCCAGGGCCGGTTCTGGCTTTGTTAGAGGTCTCCATGTCCTATATGAGGTCTGAGTTGGGTAACCCCTGTAAGTCAGTGATACGTGTGGCGCAACCAGGTTACATTAGCCGGCAATTTTTAAAAATAATCTGTCATCACGCTATTCCACCCCCCATTATTTTTGGTCATTATTTTTGGTCATTTCACATAATGTGTAACAAAAAAAAAAAATATCAGTGGGAGATGAGTTGCCTTTAGTAAGGATTCGCTAGGTAGGAGACCAAGATATATAGAATCGTTCCCAATCAAGATCCTTGTCCGATCTGGTTGCTATTAGAGCAGATTGACAGAATTGTGCGCCAGTGAACAATAAAGTTATGATGGTCAAAAAAAAAACGGGGGATCAACCCATCAAACCAACACCTTGACTGGCTTAGCCTCGCGTAGTGGGTGGAGCTACTAGCGGAAGAGGCGGAGTTCCATTTGAGTACTCGCATAGACTCCCTGTTTGGTTTGGGGGGCATGTTTTCCATGCGGTAACGCAGCGTCTCCGGCGTCTTCTTAGCGCCCGCCTGTCAGCATGGTAAGGAGCGGGTGAGGGTAAGGCCTGAGCCCGGCTATGTAGTGCAGGGGACGCCGTGGAGAGGTCACGTGCCTCAGGTAGACCTGACCTTGTCTGTCACAGGTGGTCACGTGACCTGCGCGCTGAGCTCTTTGTCCTCTGGATGTTAATAAAGCTTGGTTATAGTGTGAATTTTCAAATCCTTGCCATTTTCAAGAGCTCTGCTTACTGTAGTTGGATGAAAACACTTATCTTTGTTATCAGGTGGAAACCCTGCCCTGGTCAGGTTGGACTGACAGTGGTTCATGGTTTGTCACATGAGAATGCCCCGATACCTGTGTCAGGCTGCCTTAAAGGGGTTGTCCAGAATTGCAATCACATGGCTGCTTTTCTCCAGAAGTTGTAGCAGCTCTGCAATACCGTACCCCGCCTGAGGACAGGGGTGGCGCTGTTCCTGGAGAAAAGCAGCCATGATAATCCCGGATTTAGCATTGCGTTCAGCTGGTGTTTGATTGCCAGGGCCCCTACAATGCCTAGAAGGAACGGGCAGGGGCAGTGCAGCACCTCTCTTCTCTCTGAGAGCGCTGCTCTTGGCCACATCTTGTATTACGATGCAGCCCACTGTACCTTACCTTATAAGACTGGTAGGGTCCTGACACTCAGGTCCTGGGGACTCTGCAGTATGGTGATGCCCCCTGGGACTGTGTGGCTTCTTCTCTAGTGCTCTACTGGTTAGTACGCGCAGGGAAGTGACTCAGGATGGAGGTCCTGCCAGGGTTAACCTTCCTGCGGAGGCTGTCAGCAGTTCTCAGCTCTGGCAGCTGACGGCTCTCTTGGAGGGATGGAAAGTTTGATCTGTCAGTCACGCAGCCTGCCGTACCGCCACCTAGGTACATCCACGCCGCTCTCCCTGTCATTCATACAGCGCTGTCAGCAGTTTATGGCTCAGAACTGCTGACAGACTCCCTGTAATGGATCTAGACGGGCACAGGCCATGTTGTGGGAGGTCACCTGATATACACGACCGATGACTATTCTTTTTCCTTTTTTCGCAGGCGAGCACAGTGATCGCTGCCGGCCTCACCATCGCGGTTGCAGGATTTGCAGGTACCTTACAGGAAATGAAGCGGGTTGGAGACTTTGCCTTCTAAAAACAGCGCCACGCCTATCTACAGCCTGTGCACAGGGGTGGCGCTGTGCATACAGCTAAGCTCCATTCAAATGAAAACCACTGCACAAGGCATCTGAGGGCGACCAGGGGAGGTGGGAGCTGTGGACCATCTCAGGCTCCAGCAGGGCCACGGGGTATGTCTTTGGGCCCGAGCGGTTGTTTGTCCCCCTTTCACTTAATCTCACGTCTTTCTCGTTTCCAGGCCGTTATGCCCTGCAAGCCTTTAAGCACCTGGAGCCGCAGGTCAAGCAGGCGATCCAGACCCTGCCCAATTCGGTAAGAAAACTGCGCACATGGTCGTGGTGTGGGGCCCATGCTGTACCCTGTGTGGCCAAGAGAAGAAGGCAGCATGGGGGGGGGGGGGGTGAATCCATGCTGTATTAGATACAGGCTGCTCAGCTGGCAGTTCCCCGTTAGTACATACGTCCATGTCCGTATTACACAGGGCAGCTCGCCGCTGGTATAGAGATGTGGTGAGAACCAGGATGGCAGCCCCAATGAACTGTGAGGAATCCAAAGACACCGCCAAATCCTTGTTAAATTCTTACAATACCGCATCATGGAAAAAGAGAGTGACGTGAGAATTCTTGCTGTGCTTAGGCTACGTTCACACTGTCAGTTTTGCATCAATTTTCTGGCCTTTTATCCGTGTTAATGGCCGTTTTGCATCCGTTTTTTAACAGCCTTCCGGGGGCGGGGCATCGCGCATGGCTGCATTTTAACGGCGCTCTCGTCTCGCCCACCAAGAATCTGCCTCCATTGGGGCACACAGACAAATCAGTGCCTGCATTTAAGAGGGGATACACCCCCCTGAGGCACCTACGGCCTGGAGAGCTCCATCTGACATCACCCCGGGGGCGGAAAGCCACATGGCATATATGTAGGCCGCCAGAACATGCGGCTGAGGCCTACTTCATCTCCCTGACGCCATCTCCCTTCACACAGCTCAGCATACGGCCAGCAGCAGCACACAGACCTGCCCTGCAGGGTCGGCGTCAGCACCCAGAAAAACTGGGGCCCACTGCTCCTGGGGGGGGGGGGAAGGGGGCCCACTCAGGTCTAGTTGCAGATTGCTGAACAGTGGAGAATCCCGAAGAGTCCCTGCCCTGACTCCATATATGGAGTCAGTGCTATGACCATGAAGGGGGTATCCCCAAGCATTGTCAGTATGCTTGGGGACACCCTGTGTATTTAAGTCTAATTACCCTCTTTCTAAAATGTTCCTGCTGGGATTTGAACTCACAACCTTCTACATTAAAGAATCTTAACCACTGAGCTATTGAGCTCAATGCTAAGCTGTGACAGAAAAACATCAGCTTCCCTTTTTCACTCTGTTAATGACCCCTCGATCATGGCAATTGCAATTTCGGATCATACGCCCATCACCATGACTATACAAGGCTTATACAAATCAGAACTAGGTTATGGACATTTCCCACATATCTCTACAAGTCAGATGAGCTCCATGAATACCTCAAAATACACTGGGCCAGTTTTGTGGACGATAATATTGAACACGTAGATAACCTGCCCCTTTTATGGGCAACCTCTAAGGCGGTCCTCGGAGGTCGTATCATCAACTACATACGTCTGAAAAATTCTCCTCCCTACATAGAGACCTACTCAAAGCCCAACAGTCCTATATACATTCCCCTTCCTCTTGTACCAAACGAGTATATGAAGAAACCAAACCGGTACTAGAATCATTTGTCCAATGCCAGGTGGTCTGGATCAGAATAGATACTGCAGAGAAGGCCGGGACGTCCCCTGGCACGTCTAGCCCAAAAC
The DNA here is from genome assembly GCF_014858855.1 of Bufo gargarizans. Taxonomy (NCBI): domain Eukaryota; kingdom Metazoa; phylum Chordata; class Amphibia; order Anura; family Bufonidae; genus Bufo; species Bufo gargarizans. The sequence goes on along the minus strand of NC_058084.1, from coordinate 479,012,552 downwards.
CGTACTAAACATGTCCATGTCCACTCCCTGGACGACCCTGCCTCTGCAAGTACCCCCACTGAGACGGGGAAGACTAGGGATACATTTCACTCCTACTATGAGGATCTTTACAGGGCTGCCCAAACAGATCTGGACAAGATAGCCTCCTTTCTCGATTCTGTTGACCTTTAGGATAGCCCTAGACGCAGCGATCATGGAAACTGAGGTGCAAAATGTGATCTCCTCCAATAACAAGGCCCCAGGTCCTGACGGCCATAGCTGCCACCCTTGAGACACAAGATAATAAGGCCCCCCCCCACACCCTACTGCTAAGTCTAGATGCCGAAAAGGCGTTTGACAAAGTGTTGTGGCCCTTTTTGAACGCCGCTTTATCTCAGACGGTTTGGCCTTGTGTTTTCTGTCATCTTCAATCGGATGTTCGCACCACACTTACGGTAAACGGCTACAACACCCCCTATCTAGACATTTTTAGGGGCACCAGGCAGGGATGCCCTCTTTCCCCTCTACTTTTTAATATCTCGTTAGACCCCCTTCTACATTATCTACAACCACTCAACACCTCTTCGCGGGATGACCGTCTTCCAGTCGCCCTGGCCGCATTTGCCGACGATATGCTGTTAATTGTTAAACACCCAGAAACCGCAGTCCCACAAACACTACAAGACCTTGTAGAGATCGGACAGCTTTCGGGTTACACCCTTAGGCCTCTTGCATAAGAACGTTTATCTTTTCCGTTTCGGTTCCGTTTTTGTGGATTCTGTTTGCGGTCTGTATGCAGAACCATTCATTTTAATGGTTCCGCAAAAAAAAACGGAATGTACTCCGTATGCATTCTGTTTCCATATTTCCATTTCGTTAAAAGATAGAATCCGTATCCGTTCCGTTTTTGCGGAACCATCGATTGAAAATTTTCTGACCAGCCCAACTTTTCATTGTAATTACTGTATATGCCATGCTTCCATTTCCATTTGCGATCCGCAAAAAACTGATCACATACGGAAACCATATGGAAGCGAAACGGGAAAACTGCTTAAACTGAATGGACTGCAAAACCATGTTGAAAGAGGCCTTAACCTGGATAAATCCGAAGCTCTGCTCCTTAAAGGGCCCACAAGACCGAGATGGACCGCTCCCTTCCCCTTTCAATGGCGCTCGCGCTCTAGATCATACCTGGGGGTACAGATCACCAAGTCACCTGGTAAGCTATATAATGCGAATATTGCCCCCTATGTGCGTACACTGGAGGGCACGCTGGCGACATCTTCCTTTGTTGTACATGGGGCGGGCATACCTTCTTAAGATGGTGGAATTTCCCCGCCTGCTATATCTTCTACATTCCCTACCCCAGAGACGAGAAGAAAATTATACTGCAAATTTATCTGGCATGGTCGTCGCCCCAGGATACCTTATATTATTTTACAACAACCTAGGCTGAACTTTCCCCAAATCAGGGCTTCTAATATGGCTGCCCTGATGAGATTTAGCAATAGACTGGATACATGATACATCCGCGTTCTCAAACAGATGTCAGGAGCAGGCCTTCATACCCAGACTGGCTCTGACCAACTTACTCCATTCCCCATATGGCGAGATTCCAGGGAGAACGTCCTACTGATGGCGGGCTGAGGCTTCCTCATTGACCCTCCTGGCAAACACACATTTCCAAGCGGGGTCACCCCATAGGGATTTCTATGATTGGCAGAAGGGAGGACTAACTCTGATCAGCCACTTGGTGCAAGATCCTAACATCTGAAGATCTTAAATCTAAATACCCCAACCTTCGTTTTAACGTCTTTCCCTATTTACAAGCCAACAGCTATCTCCAGAAATGACTTCCCAGCTACACTAGGCCTCCCTCGGACATACCCCTACCCTAAGGGGGGACATACCGCTAGCTGCTATACATTTCTACACACCCCTCTGGACTATGGTAAGGATGAATAGGCAATAGCTAAACGGCTCATGGACATCTCGCAGTTAACGATGTCCACCCTATATCAGGCTCTGGAACGCAATCTTCGTTATTTGCCTTCCAGCCGCTACAGGGATATGACCCTACAGATTTATCACCGGGCATATGTCTTGCCACCATATGGGCGTCTTTGAATCGGACAACTGCTTTCGGTGTAAAGACACAGGAGCAGACATTTTCCCTTGTTTGCGGCTGTGCCCGGTGATACAATCTTTCTGGCATAAAATCCACACGTTTACCACCACCCATTTGACATCAGCAGCACCTCTGGATCCTATCTGGGCCATCTTTGGGTACATTGACCCGACTAGTACACAGTGCACCCCTGGTAGTAGGAAATTGTTATGTCTGATAGCAGCAGCAGGAATCAAGACTATCCTCCACACGTGGATCGACCCCACACCCCCACCGTTTAAGCTATTTCTTGAGAAAGTCTCCTTAATGAAGATGGGCAGGGTAGAGGCGTCTTCCAGGGAGGAGACCCGTGTGAAGCAATTCTGTGCTTCATAGATACACTGCCCCTGCCTGGTATCAGACGCATCCGCCAATCTCAGGGATATGATACTACTTGAGGGCTCAGCGGGGGTCCCTGCGCGCCTGCTTGGATTCTAACTCCACTGACTCATCCTTTCCCCCTCACCGCCTTCTAAAAACCAACTGCTGTCGGAAGGTTGACGTAATCTCTCCTATATACTACTCTGATTGGGACTTTTACCGAAGACTTGCTGTAAATGATGCTGCAAAGTACTACTTATCATACCACGCTGTATGTACTCCTTTATTATTATGTCAACCTGAAATAAAAATCCTAACCTCTGTAGTGCCCTCAATAGACAGAATGCCCCCCAGGATAGGCGATGGCGCCCCTTTGTGCCCCCCCCCCCCCAGGATTGGTGATGGCCCCTTTGTGGCCCCCCCCCCCCCCCAGGATTGGCGATGGCCCCTTTGTGGCCCCCCCCCCCCCCTCAGGATAGGCGATGGCCCCTTTGTGCCCCCCCCCCCCCTCAGGATAGGCGATGGCCCCTTTGTGCCCCCCCCCCCCAGGATAGGCGATGGCCCCTTTGTGCCCCCCCAGGATAGGCGATGGCTGGCCCCTTTGTGCCCCCCCAGGATAGGCGATGGCTGGCCCCTTTGTGCCCCCCCCCCAGGATAGGCGATGGCCCCTTTTATTTTATTTTTTATTTTATTTTTTTCATAAACTGCAAGAGTTTTTTTCCTCCTCGCTCTGCATTCTGGCGGTCATACCTCTTCTCATTTTTCTGCATGTGGCGGTACGAGACTTGTCCTTTGCAGGACGAGTCGTACTTTATGGCGATGCCAAGTTCTGGTGAATGTACATTAGCATTAGATTTACGTCGTCGGTGTACTGTACAGGGCGTTACGGTTGTGACCGCACCAAATGTGTCTTTTATTATTTATGTCTTTAAGTTTTAGTTTTGGGAAGTAAGGCATTGGTGTGGCTTTTTTTTATATACTTTTTTTTATTTTACTTCTTGATTGTGGCATTCAGAGAGTTAAAAGGTAAAAATCCGAGGTTCCTCTAATCTCTGCTACCCCCGCTTACATCTATAAATCCTGAGATAACAAGCCCTTCACGTTTTTCGGGGGTTGTAAATGTATGTTTTTTTCGTTTTTTCTTCTCAGGCATTTGCCGGTTATTACAAAGGTGGATTTGAACCCAAAATGACTAAAAGGGAAGCTGCGCTGGTCCTCGGGGTGAGGTAAGCTGCAGTGTCGAGCGGTCACTATGTCTGCCCTGTGAAATCAATGCAGGACTGGGTCACAAAAGCTCTGACGCCTAGCCAGTCATGTGACAGACGGGCAACCTAACCTGTTGGGTGTCTGCAGCGCTCTGTGGTCACACAGCTGTGAAAGCGGCACTGAATTAGGAAACGTTTTAAGCTGTCAATGCAAAGCAGACTGACAGCAAGCAGAGATCTTATAAACGGTGTCAGCTTTGATTCTACATTATTTTGGCCATCTGTTTTCTTGCAGCCCCACAGCCAATAAACTGAAGATCAGGGAGGCTCACCGGCGGATAATGCTGCTCAATCACCCGGACAAAGGTGAGCAGAAAGTGACATTCCCTTAGGCCTGGCGCCCTGACGGCCCGCCGCCTGGGAGGCCTGGCGCTCTGACGGCCCGCCGCCTGGGAGGCCTGGCGCTCTGACGGCCCGCCGCCTGGGAGGCCTGGCGCCCTGACGGCCCGCCGCCTGGGAGGCCTGGCGCTCTGACGGCCCGCCGCCTGGGAGGCCTGGCGCTCTGACGGCCCGCCGCCTGGGAGGCCTGGCGCTTCTTGTCCATGCTTTGTCCGTCGCATGGATCCGAATCGCCATTCCCAGCAATGCCAGGCGGAAAGTTAGCTGGGGCTCGACAGGAAGAGTTGTCATGAGGATGCAGAATCTGATAAGTCGCTCCTCTGTTATTTGTCTTCACAGGCGGATCTCCATATATCGCGGCCAAGATTAACGAAGCAAAGGATTTTCTGGACTGTCAAGCGAAAAAATAGAAGCGAGTGACCAAGAGCACCCTAGACGCTTTATAACTTACCTCGTGGAAAATCCATCATCCGGGATTTCTGGGGACGTGATTGTCAATAAAGCTAAATGAATTGTGATTGGGGGCAGGGAATTTCTGCCTCTTTCTTGCCTGCAATGGCTGATAACAGGGAACGATAGCGGGTGTCTCCACCGGGACTGCAGCCGGCCCAGACCTGGTGACGGAGGGTTCTCCCATCCGACGCTCTGCCCCGGCTGATAACGGAGAACGGTACATGACACTGACACGGCTTTCGTGTCCCCTTACTGGTATTTAAAGGAATGTTCCAGTTTTATATGATTGAAACCTATTAATTCAATGAAAACTCTACAGCTTTCTTTATACTACATATACTTTGTGTTCCAGTTAATCAACACTTTTGGCTTGCTGTCAGTGAATGGAAACTTCCACTGTTTATACTCCGAGTACTGACCTGTGAGAAGCCTCAGAATGTAAATAGAAGTTATCCTGTTCTCTCACAGCAAGCAGAGATCTTAACAAAATGATGAATGGAATCCATACTTTTAGAAAATAAATATTTTACAAGACTGGGTGGCCCCTTTAAGAAACCAATCCCTCTCCCCCCTTTATCAGTGTGTCTGTGAGACCGGCACGCGCGTCCTCCTAAGTGATGGTGACGGGGGAGAGAGATGTCCTTGAACTATTTTGGGCCCGTACATGATCTGCAGGGGACGTGCGCTGCACTAGCACCGCACTATGAATTAAACATAAAGCTGTCAGGCGTCAGCGCTGCCAGGGGATCGGCCGCTCAGTCAGTCACAGCTTATGAATTATACATCACGTCTTACTGCGCCCACACCCTACTGACGAGACACTGTCAGCTCACCAGAGCTCAGGGACCAGCTGCACAGCCAGGCGCTGTTATCAGGTGCCAGTGCTGTCCGGACATAACCCAGCCTGCCTGCGCAGCTTATCAGGTGCCAGTGCTGTCCGGACATAACCCAGCCTGCCTGCGCAGCTTATCAGGTCATAGGCTGTCTAAGGCTACTTTCACACTTGCGGCAGAGTGATCCGGCAAGCAGTTCCGTCGCCAAACGTATGCCAACTGATGGCATTTTTAAGACTGATCAACATCCTGATCAGTCAAAAAATTGCATTGAAATGCCGGATCTGTCTTTCCGGTGTCATCTGGCAAAACAGATCCGGCATTTATTTTCTTCACCTTTTTTTCGGTCTGCGCATGCATACGGATCCAGCACTAATACATTCCTATAGAAAAACATGCAATGGGATTTTCACGCAGCCCCATTCACTTCTATGGGGCCTGCGTTGCGTGAAACTCGCAGAATATAGAACATGCGATTTTCACGCAACGCACAAGTGCTGCATGAAAAAAAAAACGCTCATGTGCACAGCCCCATTGAAATGAATGGGTCCGGATTCAGTGCAGGCGCAATGCGTGTTGCACCCGTGAGGAATACTCACTCGTCTGCAAGGGGCCTAATGCTGTAGTATCTGCACAGGGCACAGTCTGCAGCTGTTGTGGAAACTACAACTCCTTTCACTTCCAAGCAAGTATGCATGATGGGAGATGTAGTTTCACAAACACCTGGAGTGCCGGAGCTTGCTGATCCCTGATATAGGCATTCACCAGGATGCTGCGAAGCAGAGTGAATCACATTAGTGTTGTATCTGGCGGTACAATGGTTTAGCAAGTAGCAGCTCTGGAGGTGACTGGAGCAGAAAACACGCTGCAGTCGACCGCCGCTGCAAGGACAGTTCTAATTCGCTTGGATATCCAGCAACAAACCTGCTGACTGTTTCCAGTAAAACAGGCATGCTCAACCTGCAGCCATCTAGCTGTTGCAAAACGACAACTCCCAGCATGCCTGAAGAGCCTACAGCTATCAGCCAACAGCAGGGCATGGTGGGAGTTGTAGTTTTACAACAGCTGGAGGGCCGCGGGTTGAGCATGCCTGCAGTGAAACATACCTCAATAGAATTAAATGGAAAATGCCAATGTTGTAGACTACATTTGTGTTTTTCGCTGTTAGGGGTGCAACAACTTTTGCAATGGACATTTCATGGTGCAAGAATTAATGAATGTTGATGGTGCAGGCGACGCAGTGAGGATTAAATTACCCTCGCATTCTATTCATGTCCCCCTCGTGGTCTTTTCTATTGTGCCTTGTTTCTATTTGTGCGCCTGTCTTCGCCGGCGCTTGTGATGGTGCGTTAGTCATGAAGCCTGGCATGTTTTCCATGGACTGTGGAATGTCATGCAGGCTATTGCTCTCTGTTATCAGCCATTTCAACCGGGCGACGAGAACCGCAGTGGAGAGGACGTCAAGACACATCCCTGCCCCCATTCTCCTCCAGAATCTGGCCGCCCTGTGTCATCTGGACCTCAATTACCAGGTCATAGAAAGCCTGTAGTAACATCTGGTGGTGGGACGTGTGTGAACAGGGCGTGAAGACATCTGCATTATTTTCACTAGAATGTGAAAAGTAGCACAAAGCCAGAAGACCTTCCTGCATCTACTCAGCGCAGCTCGGGGGTCCTAAATCAGATAGGGGGGGGGGGGAGGTGCTCAGCTCGGTTTATAAAGGTATAACATATATGCTATCCACAGGATCGGGCAGTGACTCTGATCCAGAGGTCGAACCCCCAGTCTGTTCAAATAAACGGAGTGGCGGTCAATCACCAGAACAGGGGTTCAAATAAACGGAGTGGCGGTCAATCACAGTCAACTGGGGTCCGATCACCAGGACAGGGGTTCAAATTAACGGAGTGGCGGTCAATCACAGTCTACTGGGGTCCGATCACCAGGACAGGGGTTCAAATTAACGGAGTGGCGGTCAATCACAGTCTACTGGGGTCCGATCACCAGGACGGGGGTTCAAATAAACGGAGTGGCGGTCAATCACAGTCTACTGGGGTCCGATCACCAGGACAGGGGTTCAAATAAACGGAGTGGCGGTCAATCACCAGAACGGAGGTTCAAATAAACGGAGTGGCGGTCAATCACAGTCAACTTGGGTCTGATCACCAGGACGGGGGTTCGTATAAACGGAGTGGCGGTCAATCACAGTCTACTGGGGTCCGATCACCAGAACAGGGGTTCAAATAAACGGAGTGGCGGTCAATCACAGTCAACTGGGGTCCGATCACCAGGACAGGGGTTCAAATAAACGGAGTGGCGGTCAATCACAGTCTACTGGGGTCCGATCACCAGAACGGGGGTTCAAATAAACGGAGTGGCGGTCAATCACCAGAACGGGGGTTCAAATAAACGGAGTGGCGGTCAATCACAGTCTACTGGGGTCCGATCACCAGAACGGGGGTTCAAATAAACGGAGTGGCGGTCAATCACAGTCTACTGGGGTCTGATCACCAGAACGGGGGTTCAAATAAACGGAGTGGCGGTCAATCACCAGAACGGGGGTTCAAATAAACGGAGTGGCGGTCAATCACAGTCTACTGGGGTCCGATCACCAGAACGGGGGTTCAAATAAACGGAGTGGCGGTCAATCACCAGAACGGGGGTTCAAATAAACGGAGTGGCGGTCAATCACCAGAACGGGGGTTCAAATAAACGGAGTGGCGGTCAATCACCAGAACGGGGGTTGACTCTCTCATGACAGTAGAAGTTGGAGAGGAGGGGGCAGAGGCATCTTGGATTTCAGCATGCCCGATCCTTTGTTCCTTTGGGAAATAATCTATCTCACTTCAGGCAGGCGGAGCGCCAGCGGCTACAATCTGCCCAAGAGTCCTTTCCGTATTTGGGGCAGAGAGGCACCCACGCTTTTCTGTTCACTTTCTAGTGACTCAAAGTTAATGGAAACCCGTTAGGGGCCAACACAAAAGAGGAAATTAAAGGGTCACCGAGTGTCAAAAAATAATCGGATAGGTCATAAAGACATATCAAAAGTTGTGATAGGTGGGAATCTGAGCGCCGAGACACCAGTGATCGCTAGAACGAGGAGAGAGAAGTGCTTGCATATCGTGCGCTCTCTCCTCGCTGCGGAGAACGAAGTTGAGATGGGAAAGAGAGCGCTTCTGTCTCCTCGTTGTAGCGATCACTGGGGTTTCGGCGCTCAGATTCCCACCGATCACAAATTTTGATATGTCTCTGTATTTTTTTTACACTGGGCCATAGTGCTAAATCTGTAACAGGGCCGTTATTCATCATTTTCTAAGTTATCGGTATCGGCATCTAACCTTGCCGAAATGCGTCCAGCGCGCTGCTGTTACCCCCGCCTCCTGTACTAAACGTTTATTATCATTTGTGGCGCAGTGCGCCCTCCCCAGTGTTAAAACCATTGGTGGCACAGTGCACCCCCACCCCCCAGTATTAAAATAATTGGTGGCACAGTGCGCCCCCCCCCCCAGTATTAAAGTCATTGGTGGCAGTGGCCACAGGGACCCCTCCTCTTCATTGGTGGCAGTGGCAGCTTCTGATCGGAGCCCCAGCAGTGTTAGGGTCCATTCACACGTCCGTATGTGTTTTGCAGATCCGCAAAACACGGACACCGGCAATGTGCGTTCTGCATTTTGCGGACCGCACATCGCCGGCACTCTCATAGAAAATGCCTTTTCTTGTCTGCGATTGCGGAGAATAGGACATGTTCTATTTTTTGCGGAACGGAAGTGCGGATCCTCAAATGCGGACAGCACATTCCGGCCCCATTGAAAATGAATGGGTCCGCACCTGTTCCGCAAAATTGCGGAACGGATGCGGACCCATTTTGCGGACGTGTGAATGGACCCTAATCCTGGGACTCCGATCAGTTACCATGGCAGCCAGGACGCTACTGAAGCCCTGGCTGCCATGGTAGCCTCCCTGCTGCTGTGTGTACTATGCACAGGGCAGCAGGGAGATGTGTGAGATCTGTCAGGGTGAAGAGGACAAGGGATGAGAAGATCCCAGGTTCTGGCCCCCGAGGCCTCCTGCACACGGCCGTAGGTGTCCCGTTGCCATATTGCGGACCACATTTGCGGATCTGCAATACACTGGCGCCATTCCGTGGGCATTCCGCATCACGGATGCGGACCCATTCACTTGAGGTTGGGGGTTTCGTCCCGTACTTCCGTTCCGCAAAATGATAGAACATGTCCTATCTTTTTGCGGAACGGGCGGATCGTGAACCCATTAAAGTGAATGGATCCGCAATCCGCTGCGGCTGCCCCGCGGTCGGTGTTCGTGCAATTGCAAGAAGGCCTAAGGGGTGAAATAGTTATCAAATAAAAAAAAGTTTAAAAAACACCACAATATTAAGTATAAAAATCACCCCCTTTCCCAATTTTACATATAAAATAAACAATACATAAATAAACCTATCACATATTGCCACGTCCAAAAAGTCCAAACTATTAAAATCTAAAAAAATTGTAAATTATTTTTTTTTTAATCTCCTATGTGGTGAACGCTGTAACAGAATTTTTTTTATTTTTTTTTAAATGAAAATGCACAGAATATCGATATAAGTTATGGGCCTGAAAGTTCACAGGTTATCGGCTCTAGAAAATCAATATCGGCCGATCCCTAGCGTATATACCAGGAGGACCTCCCAAGGCACCCAGGCTGGGGTGCAGCTGCCTTCTCTGCCCTCTTATTATAAAGTGATGGCACGTCACTAGGATATGACATCACTATGATAGGTGGGGCTCCGACCTCTGGGACCTCCATGGATCCTGAGAATAATGGGGAGATCGCACTGGTTTAGCGCTGCGGCCCCTTCCCCGCTCAGTGGCACCCAGGAGCCAAGTGAACAGAGCTGGCTGCGCATCCAGGGCACTAGAGGGTTAAATAAAAGGGGGTGCAGCACTAAATCTGTGCTGCATCCAATTAGTTCTGAGGATCCATGGAGGTCCCAGAGGTCGGATCCACCGATCATAAAGGGATGGCATATCCTAGCAACACACCATGACTTTATCAGATGGGAGCGCCCCTTTAAGTGGCCGCCAGCGATTCCGCTCCATATAAATTGCTTTTATGTTTCTTTATTGTAGAATTTCTGGGAATGGACGACACAAATGATAATTATAGTTTTAGGCCTCATGCACACGGACGTTTGTTTTTTTTGCGGTCCGCAAAAACGGGTTCCGTTGTTCCGTGATCCGTGTCCGTTTTTTCTTCCGTGGGTCTTCCTTGATTTTTGGAGGATCCACGGACATGAAAAATGAAAGAAAAATCTAAGTCAAGTTTGCCTTTGAAATGATAGGAAAAAACGGATCACGGACGCGGATGACAATCTTGTGTGCGTCCGTGATTTTTCACGGACCCATTGACTCGAATGGGCCCGTGAACCGTTGTCCGTGAAAAAAATAAGACAGGTCATATTTTTTTCACGGACTGGAAACACGGATCACGGACGTGGATGCCAAACGGTGCATTTTTCGATTTTTCCTCGGACCCATTGAAAGTCAATGGGTCCGCGGAAAAAAACGGAACAACGGCCGCGGATGCACACAACGGTCGTGTGCATGAGGCCTTACAAGATGATGAAAAATATCAGAAATGTCAACCATTCTCCGCAGCAGCAGTAACAACGTACGTGACCAGGGGTGACAAGCGCATGTGCAGCGCCGCGGAATGTGTAGGCGCCATGTAAATCAGTAAAATTGTGGCGTCTACAGAGACTGTGCAGAATCCCCGCTCCTGTGTGTCCGCCATATGGAAAATGTCAGGCTGCAAGTCGCCATTGTGACGGTAAACATGAGCGCTATACATTGTTTGCTGTTAAAGGGACGGTCTTGTCATACGTAAAAAAAAAAAAAAAAGTTGTATAATGAAAAGTTCTGCAATTTTCTAATATACTTTGTGTTTCGATTCCTCACTGTTTTCGAGATCTGTGCTTGCTGACACTAAGCTGGAATGTTCACATTCGTTGACAGCAAGATCTAATCTAACCCAATACGTCTGACAGCTGAGGGGTTGTTACAGTGGCGCCCAGTGCTGCATACATTTGTAACAGGGCAGGAGACTGGATGCAATTGTGTCCAGACCCTCAGCTGTCAGACGTATTAGGTCAGGACAGGTTTTCAAGCTCGGGATATCAACAGCAAGCAGAGATCTTGAAAATAGTGAGGAATATGAAACAAATTAGAAGTAATATTTTAACGTCCCTTCCGGGTGGGGGCCTGCTAGTGGTCATGGGGGATCTTGGATCACAGACCCCAATAATCCAAAATCTGCCTATTCAGGGCCTCCATCAGTTACAAAGATGGTGCAATGCATCATGGGAGATCATGGCTACTGCACATTGCGTGCTGGAAACACTACATCTCCCACAATGCACCACAGCAGAACATGCTCTGCACGGACACTGAACCACCAGGTGGGTAGCAATTACTAATTTAAAGTCCTGCAGCCTTACAGCTTGCAGGAAACTTGCAGAATTATGATTGCAGCTCTGGGTGTAACCAAAGTATAAGACCTGATAAATCTGTCGCTCAGCTTTCCCCAAAACAGATACAACTTTTAGGGTTCAGCTACACCCGGCTGGCGACCAAAAAATGAATGAGGTCGTCCAGGGTGACACTCCTGCCTTGGGCGTGACCAAGATTGCAGCAGTGTAGCAGTAGGCTAAGGCTACACGACGACATGTGTCGCGCAACACATAGGGCACAACTACACTGCAACATGTGTCGCGCAACACATAGGGCACAACTACACTGCAACATGTGTCGCGCAACACATAGGGCACAACTACACTGCAACATGTGTCGCGCAACACATAGGGCACAACTACACTGCAACATGTGTCGCGCAACACATAGGGCACAACTACACTGCAACATGTGTCGCGCAACACATAGGGCACAACTACACTGCAACGTGTCGCGCAACACATAGGGCACAACTACACTGCAACATGTGTCGCACGACCATTTTTATAATGATAGTCTATGGTGTCGCACAGCGACAGTCGCAAAAAAATCCATTTTGGATGGGTCTTTTGCGACTATCGCAGTCGCAGCATGTCGCAGTGCAACGCCATAGACTATCATTATAAAAATTGCCGTGCGACAAAATGTCGTGGTGAGCGCGGTGACGTCAGCGCAGGTCCTGCAAAAAGAATAAAGAAGACGATAACATCTGCGCTATCAAGTGGATAAGATGAGTATTTTTTTTTATTATTTTTTAACCCTCAATGGTCATTTAAGTAAGCATTCTGTATTAAAAAATGCTATTATTTTCCATTATAACCATGTTATAATGGAAAATAATAAAGTAAATGGACTTTAATGGGGTCCCGGGGCTCATCCCTATTTATTCACATCATCTCCTTAGCAACCATCCGTGAAAATCGCATTGCATCCGCACCTGCTTGCGGATGCAATGCGATTTTCACGCAGCCCCATTCACTTCTATGGGGCCTGCGTTGCGTGAAAAACGTAGAATATAGAGCATGCTGCGATTTTCACGCAACGCACAAGTGATGCGTGAAAAACATCGCTCATGTGCACAGCCCCATAGAAATGAATGAATCCGGATTCAATGCGATCACGTCACGCATTGCACCCACGCCGAAAACTCACCCGTGTGAAAGGGGCCTTAGGGTGCTTGACTTTTTTGGGGTATTTTTCTAGTTTTGGGTGGAAATGTTCCTTAAGATGCATTCTACCAAAAATGTACAAGCTGCAGAGAGTACACCCCCCCGCAGCATCCTTAGCAGACACCCCTCCCTCCCCCCCCCAGCTATTACATGCAATTTATAGTACCCCCTATGGTTGAGGACCCGTCCCCTCTCCTGACATGTCTGTTTTGGCAATTACATGCATCCTGGAGCATCATAGTAATTCTGGAGCATCTATTCTAATGATTCAATGTTGTGCCATTCCTCTATTATTCCTGCTAGAAGTTAGGTCTAGATGTCCCTGGCAGCACCGAATGGATGGAGTCAGACTATTTAGGAACTCTAACTAGTGACATCCATCTGGACCTTTATTGCAAGTTCCTAGCAATTTATTCATAACTTCTAGGAGGAATAATAAAGGAACCGCACAACATAGAGTCATGAGAACAGATACTCCAGAATTATTATTACATGGGGAATGCAAGTGTCTCCACGTCTGGAGAAGCGACAGGTCCTGTGTTTTGTAACCCCTTCACCCCCTGTAGCTACACCACTGCCCCTAGTGGTGACGTCAGAGCTCTATTATGGGGGTATCTCGCATGTACCTACAAATAGTAAAATATCAATTTTTTCTCGTAGCAAAAGAGTCTCGTGTATCAATGTGTAAAATAGCAGCAAGTACAAAGCTCGAAACGCAGGGCCCCTCATTGTATTGCACCATGTAGAAGCGGCACAGCCCAGACACTGACCCCCGGCAGTTGCGATACAAGACAATATCCCTCATCACCGCCCAATCCCATCAGCACCGTGACCACCCAAGGTCATAAAGTCGAGACGTCTCAGCTCCTGATCCGGACCCAGGAATTATTATACACGCAGAAGGCGGCGTGAAGAGGCTCTGTGAAGTGCGCGATGAAGGTGTGCAGGTGCCTGATGGACTCGCACACCTGGTAGAAGGACAGACGGCCTGCCTCGTAGTCCAGGTAGATGCCGAGCCTTTGCACCGATGTGTCGGGGAACAGAGGGTTTATCTTCGAGTCATGTATGGCCGAGTGCATCTTATCCGACATCCGCAGGCACCAGGATTTTTTGTTGTAGCCGGTCACGGCCCGGTCTCCTTTTCTCTCGATACTTGGGTAGGCCAGTCCCACCATCCAGTAGCCGGATTCGCTGGTCTCCACCTCCCAGTAATTCTGTCCAGTGGTGAATATCCTGGTGCTTAATATGTGATAATTGACGAACCGTTCCAGGGTCTTGGGTCGGCACTGCTTAGTCTCTGACCAGGAGGCCATTTTCAAGTCACGGGACACCGCTACGTAGTCTCCGGCCGTGTTGACGTCCAGTATTATATTGGAGGCCACCTTCATGTTGAAGCCTCTCTTGACATTTAGACCGGTCACGATGTCCGTTAAGGCCGTGTGTATCATCACCGAGATCAGACCTTCATCCAGATCGCACACGGCCTGGACCTTCTTGTCATCTCTCTTCTTCTCGCCATGTTCTCCGTCCTCTGCGACGTAACAGTTGGCGGCCTCCGACTCCCGTCCTTGCAAGACGGTCAACGGGTCGGTGACGTTGCACAACTCTTCGATGCATTGCATCTTCTTGGTCAGCTCTTCCTTCTCCACCTCCAGTTGTTGGATGAGGTCGGTCACGTGAAGGCAAACCTGCTCCTCTTGACTGGAGATCTCGGTCAAGACCTTCTTCTCCAAGACCTCCAACTCTTCTCGAATCTCCTTGAACAAGAGGGTAACCCTCTCGGTGATGGTCGACGCCTTCTCTTCCACTTTTTGCCGGTGTTCCTGTAAACTTTGCACCCTCTTTTCGGTCTCTTCTCTCTTCGAGGTCAGCTTCTCCATGACCTTCCTCAGTTTCTCCTTCTTCTTCTTGGAGGCCTCGTAGAGAAGAGCGACCTGATGCCCCCGATGTTCTCCGAAGGCGCAGCAGGATACGCAGATGCATGTAGCATCCTGGGTGCAGTAGTACTCCAGTAATTTCTTATGGATGGAACA